>NC_047142.1:21035241-21350241 GCF_009829125.3 Periophthalmus magnuspinnatus
GGACTTTGAGAAGGATCTGGGTCATGTTGCTAAGAAGCAGGGCATCAGTGCTCACCATAAACACAAACCAAGAGATCAACACTGACCCTGTCACAGTCGCCCTGTTGTCTTCATGTCAGGCTGATAATAATATCAAGAACAATGTGGAGCTGTGTGGATGTTATCAGGCCAGTGTCTGATCCTTATGCATTTATGGATAATGAACAAGGAGAATGCAACAGCCAAACACTCATATGCTAATTATTTAATCACACTTATTAATCACCATCCAAGCAGCAAATCTACACTTAAGGATGTCCGCATCAGGTCATTTAAAGGCGATGTATGAATGTCACGATCACTATTGTCAAACTGTTTTCATTAGAAGAGTGTGTTTGCCTAATTTAGAGTTAATTTTATCCACTTTTTTGTCCTGATAATTTTCAAATACAGTGGAAATGATAGTCCAGATTTAGCCCTAGATTAGACCTGGAATAGTCCTGTTATATACTTGATTTTGATCTGGTGGTACCAAAGATAAATCTTTTTTTTTTTTTTTATGGTACTTGGTGTGAAAAGTTTGCGAGCCACTGCTATAGAGTGACACTTGTGAATAATTATTTAAACTAATATTCCCTGATATTTCTATGTTAATTTGCAGAGACTATTTTTAACACTCATCCGATAATATGAAATGCACTCTGACAGCACAAGCCCTGGTGCTGAAATATGAGCCAGACTGGAGCAACAACACTTGAATATTTCAGCTAAGGCCAAATTTAGCGCGAGTCCGATGCCAGTCTAAATCAGCATGGTGATATAATAGAGCCTGACTCACCCACTCACTGTACAACCCTGACCTTTCAATGTTAACAGTATTCAGCACTTTCACTGAGCACACTTCTGCCCATTCATCATAATCCTTACACATGTATTTATGAATAATAGTATTTTGGTTTAGTTAAAGTAAGAGAGACATGGACTGGAGAGAATCCTGCAGTGAATGCAAATGTACAGCTTAAAAGTATACAATAACATGACAAAACATACACTGCAATAAATGTGTTTTGTGACATTTCTTAAGCCTATGTAACCTTAACCCTATAGATTCATTAGTAAGTTACTACACAGCAAGCAATTAGGGATTCAATACTACTATTTTATTATAAATTCTATTCAATGATGCGTTTACTTCCCCTGTCAAAATAACAAAATTTGAAGAAAATATAGATGATAAACGATAATGCATTATTAAAAACCATTATGCCACTGACTCAATTACTCTAAAGCAGATTTTTCCCCACAAAATGATTCAATATGTACAGTACTGTTTATGAATATAAGCTGCAATAAATAAATAAAACACTTAATGAGACATAGAAGTTATTTATTGAACTCTCCGCAACAAAAATTTTCAGAAAAGTGCAAAAAAAAACAAAAAAAAACAAAAAAAAAACAAACAAAAAATCTCCACGATAAATACTGACCCCCCCAAAATAATTGTTCCATCTATCATGTATTGAAGGATAAATGGATATAGAGACAGGGCTAGTGTTTACGCAATATTAAAATGATGTTACACTACTAAAATCAGCAGCTATGCAAAATGGCCATGATGGATTTTAATGTTAATCTCACTAGTTTTAGATAATACCAATACAAAACAGTACCCAAACTTTGCAAAAGCTCATAAATACTATATTGACTTATCCTTCAATAAATGTTAGATGGAATAATCATTTTTGGGGTTTACTTTTTCTTTGAACTAGCTTAGAAGTTTTGTTATTTTTCTGTTCTATGATAAAATTTGGGGTATACAGGGTTGGATAAATAACTTCTATGACTCAGTCTAGATGTACTCTAACTACTAAAGACTTTCCTTCTGGCATTTATTATTTTGCAGTTGATATTTTTTTAACAATATTGTGCATTTAGAATCGTTTTTGGGGTGATCCTGTTTTGTCAGTAGTCTAAATTATCTATCACACTTCAAAATGTCTTATCGTGACATTTCTACTAACAATAGAAACGTGCTTATTTCCTGGAGTCGTTTCAGGTTAAATTTTCCATATTGTTTGAATGAGATCACTTTTGCAATGTATCTGGTGGTCTGTCGACTCATGGTTTGAGCTACAAAGGCATGCACAAGCTATAAACAGAAGCGGGCTGAGGATAAAAGAGCAAAGATGAAAAGAAGAGAGGAGGGAGGGAGGCTGAGCAGAGAAAGAGGAGAATAAAGCCAAATCAGAACAAACTCTAGTGTTCGTTAAGCTTAAACCACGGCTCAACTCTACCTACGTGATATTAAAATACCTCTGTCGTTCTCTTTTCTCAATGAGGACACTAATGTAACTTTTTATTTTTTTAATTGACACCATCATTAATTGAAAATATATTTTTTCCTGCTTGTATAAAACATAGTGTATAGTGTCATTGAGATTCCCAAGCCTTATTTAGTATGATTATCGGCCATAGGTGAGGAACAGGGAAGATGGCGAAATTCGAAAATCAGATACTAATTGAAACTAAAAGTAGATCCTCCTTTGAGCAGGTATCGATACTAAAAAAAAGTCACATTCGCAGGACAGAAATGAAGCTTTCCTGAATAGCTTTAGAATGATATAGGATGAGAATAGTTTAATTTATGTTCTAATGGAAGATAGGGGTGGAACTTAGTAAGTTTTCTTCTTTCCAATTCTTTTCGAGCTTGTATAGGAACAAATCTGTGAGATGTGCTTTGGGTGTGCCTGATACGTGTGCTCGTAAGTGAATAAATAAAACAGAATGATCTTAAGCTGTATCAGAACAAGTACAAGACCACATAGACTAGTACATGCCCATGGACCACTATGGAACAACATGGACGACTGAGGGATTACACAGATATAAGGTCACATGGTGATATAAAATAAAGTACTATGATTTAATGTTAAAAATCACATTCTATTGTCTAAATGAGTGCGGTTGGGTATCAGTATTGAGTAATTTTAAGTAGTAATTCATGAGTGATTCAAGACCAGGACTAAATGTGGACTAGAAGAGCTAAAACAAAACTGGAGCCAGCCCAAATCATCCTTTATGGGTTAAACTTGCACAGTACTAGTTTGTACAGTTTGCATTACTAACATAATTATAAATGCTTCATGCTCATGCTGACACTTACACAAAAGATACAGGGAGAGCTGAGAGCTAGAACCAGATTTTACACAAAACAAATTTCTGTCTGTTTGTTGTTTTGTTTCCTCTGATGCACAAAGATCACTCACAACCGCAGCAGGGACGAGAAGCAGACTTTGATTTATTTTTGTGCAGAACTCAAGCTAAATTAGGATAAAACAGAAACGCTGCTGTTAGCTGACAATGTATTTCCTCCACTGTTCAGCCAGTCAGGTCAGCAAATACATAATAGAACTATTCACAACAGTAGGCCTGTCATGATAATTACTATGTCCACTTACACGTCATAGATGGAACAATATATTTTGCGGGGTCAATATTTATAATGGGTACTTTTTCTTTGTACTAGTGGGAAGATTGTGGTTATTTTTTGTACTAAGACTGAATTACGAACTTCTGAGATTCATTATGAGGGCAAATGCACTACCTAAAGGCCCCGTATTACGCTGTTTTCTGATCTGTTATAATGTTCTTTCCTCATCACAAACACACTTGGGAGTTGTGTTTACACTCTGTTCCACCTTGTGATGTCATGCGGTAATACAGGAAGTGCTCCACTGTGTTTTTAAACTCCATACACCTTCAATACACTAGAATAATTTTGATGATTTCAGGTCTGGAACTGCCGATCTCTACTGAACAAAAGGTAAAACGTAGCTGTTAACTTGGAAAACTACCACTTCATGACATCACAAGGTGTAACGGAACATTTTGAGCATTGGAGATGTAGACTAATAATGCAGGATTACTCAAACACGTGTGAATGAAACAAAACACAACTCCAGGTATGTTTTTGATAAGGTAACAACATTATAAGATGACTAAAAGAATCAATCTTCTGTAATGTAGGACCCTTAAGTGTTGCATTCTGCTATTTATTTATTGCAGCTCATATTTTTACACAGTATTGTACATTTAGAATTATCTTTTTGGTAATTCTGCTTTGTGGTTTGGTTTCAGTGTTATCTTTTATTGTCTATATTTACTTCAGCAATAAATTATACTTCAAGATTTGTTATCATGACGGGGCTAAACAACAGCTATATTACAATCTCCGTCTCACTATAACTCCAGACCGTGTCCCATCACTCCCATGGTTTATGCATTTAAAAGTACACTACGTAACATTTCTTTAAGGGGTCTGTCCCTTACTATAGAAACACTAGTGGTAAGTGAAGTCATATGAATAAATATTACAAATTACACATCTTTGAATTAAAACGTCAATGGCTTTATCATAATCAGGGTTAACACTGACTAAGCGCCACATCAGTCTGGAAAGTTTCATTTTGTTTCAGTAATTTTCACGACACATGCCCTAAAAACAAGCAGCTTTAGCCAATGAAGCCAAAGTGGGTCTGTGATGTAAAGATGCTACGTCTACAGTGAATAAATAATCGTCTTTCTCTCTCCATCGCCTCTGTTTCCAGCTCATATCCAGCTGCTCAGTTGGCAGCCGAGCAAAGAAATAAATGAAGTGTGGAAAGAAGAGAGAGAAAGGGACAGAAAGAGAGGGATGGAGAGGGGAGAGAGAGCGAAAGAGAGGAGGGACACAGGGAAGGAGAGAGGGGAGAGAGACTGACAGAGAGGGGGAGAGAAAATGTAAGGAGAACAAGAAGTGATAGAGAGAAAAAAGAGAGATGGAAGGAGAGAGAGGGAAAGAGGGGAGCGATAGAGAGAAATGAAAGAGGGAGTGGAAGAGAGTAGAGAAGGAGAGAGAGCTGGAAGGACAGAGGAAGGGAATGAAGGGATAGGATGAGTAGCAAAAGGAAGAGAGGGGAGGGGGGAGAAAGAGTGAAGAAATAGAGAGAAGGGGAGAGAGACGAGCAATGGAAAAAGATCAGGATTTGATGTGCAAGTTAAAAGACGGGCTTAAAACATCACGAGGATATTAGGCTTAAAAACATTCAGGCTTTCAGCACGTCTTATCAAACTTTTATATAACGTGTATAGCCTCAATGCAAAAAGCAGTATTAAGTTATTCCATTCTGTTAAGATAGACTTGTTGGCTCTGTGTTAGAAGGTACAGCGAGATCTCAAGCCAATCGTTTTAAGGATTTATTGCTGTTATAACCAATCACTGTCCTAAAAACTAAGTCCTTTAGGAGCAGTATTACAAATGTAGTGTCCTCTGTACGATAACTTCTTAGTATGGAGTGAGGAAGATGGACAGAGTTTGGGGTAATTGGTAGTGCAGAAGGCGGGTTGCACAGAAACTAGTTGGTAGTTGAAATAACGAGTCCAAGTCCATACTGTTATTGTGTCGCTGAGCAGAACACTACACCAACATTGCCTACACTACTTCTAACTTTTTCCTTGGTTTATTAGTGAAATCAAAAGGCTAACAAAGCTAACAGACAAACCAACAAAAAGTACTAACTAGCAATGACAGCTACAACGTTTATATACATTATATTCATCAACAAAAGGAAAATAGTTCAAACTACATGTCTACTGTAATGAACACAGCTTGTATTAATTTGGTCCAACAAGTTCCATAATATAAACACAATTATAAACACATTTTCAATCACCTCTTGCAATTAGGCTAATCGACTAATAAGTGTTTCATATAAATCAAAATGGTGGAGGCATAACACCAAAGTCAATGCCAGAATCTAAGGCAAAACATCTGGACAACAGACCTCTAACAAGTCCCTAATGAGGGAAATAATCTGTTTAAAATCAAATTGACTTATTGCATTAATACTGTGTTATGTTTGGGTTTATTTCTTGGCTCAGTGCAGTCAGTTCTGCTGGGCAACGTGCCAACTTATTTCCAGGACATTTAAAATAAATCCCACAATTTGAACAGATAGTTGCACTCCAAAGACAGCATCATTTGAGATCATAGGTCTTAACTTCATACTCTGAGGGATGTGTTTCAAATCGTAAAGTTCAAAGATACTAATTTACAATTTACCATTCAACATTAGTGACAGATACCCTGATCATGACTGCTATTTTAAAAGTATGTTGTGTTGTGGTAGGTACCAGATAATATAAATAACCACATTTCATACTGACCAGTGACTGTTAAGATAAAATAACTGCAGTTTCAGAGATCACAATCAGAATAAGTTTTATTGCCATTGTCAGCTAACAGAATTTACAAACTAGGAACTTGCTTTGGCGTTATGGTACAACATAAAACATAAAACAACAAATGCAGTGCAGGTAGATTAACTATAGTTGAAGTAAGTTGTCATGCTCTTGGGTTGTCAAAAATAAATAAATAAATGGATGATGTCCAGATATTAATCATGCATGCGTGCATGTATATACATGTAATCCACAAAATATGAACTTAATGCCAAGTACAATATTGTATATCTCATTAGAGATCCACTGATATGGGTGTTTTCATGGCCGATTAGAATCCAGACAAACTATCCATCCATCCATCCATTTTCTTCCGCTTATCCGGGGCCGGGTCGCGGGGGCAGCAGTCTAAGCAGGGACTCCCAAACTTCCCTCACCCCAGAGGGACAAACACCCAGACAAACTAATAGCCAATACACTCTGATGATATTTTTGGGCCAATATTTATGTTATTTCAACTTACAGCACCCTCTTTTTTTACCACAATCATTTAAGAGAGCTGTGTACTCACATATTCAACAGTTATCTCTAAGTGTTCAAATAAATCTTTTGCATATTCTTTAGGCAGCAGGGGGCAAAAACAAAATACTGGAGATTTAAGGCCAATAGTCGATGCACTAATTAGTGCAAATATCGGCCTGTTTATCACTACATCTCATCTAATAAGAAGTTGCCATGGTGAGAACAATGTGCTAGTAGTCATGCTGGCACATTGTATTAAGTAATTTGCACTGGAATAATGATTTAATCCCATTCATGATCAGATTTAAAAAGGCTAGGGCCATCCTTCAGCATGTTTTGACAGAGTTGTATCTCACATAATTAATAGTGACACAAAGGTGAGATGACTAATAACAATCGCTGCTGCTGTGACTTTCAAAACTGCAAAGACAAAGGAGGAAGCAGCACTTAAGTCGATATCAGTAAAGTTAGATTTGGCTTATATAACTTTACTTCATTAAACATTTATAAGCCTAAACAATCTCAAAATATGCAGTTCCTCACATTTTTTCACTTACAAATGCACTCCAGTGAATATGCTCGGACCTCCGCCATGGCACTGACTCAGTCCTACAATACCAGAGATAGAGTACGCCCGGTTCTTCTGGCTCTAAATTGTGAGCAGATGTATTGTGAGCAGAAGTGTATGACATTTACTTGCATTTCAACAACAATAGAAATACTTAAAGTGTCTGTTCAAAATCACTGTTCTTGATAGCTTTACAAAACTATTCAATTGGGCAAGAATTCTGCTTAATAATACAAAACCAAGAGAAAAACTTACCATTACTGTTATTTGCTTAAAAAATGGGAAACAACTATATCTGTTTTGAATTGTACTCTACCTAACGCCCATAGTCGGTGTGATAGATTACTTGTATTCACTTATATACACAAATAGGAGATGAATGAGTATTTCCACTGGATAAAATTTACATTTGGATCCCTGAAATTACTTTAGTGTAGTATTTATCAAACTAGAATACAAAGGAGAACACATCAAAAATAAATGCATTCTCTTGACAAGTTAAATGTTTTATACAGACAGCATAAAAATGAAACAGCAAAACCAATTTAACTTGCACACAGATGGAGACCAAGGGAGGCTAGTGGTTCCAGTCCACTTGGCACTATAGTGTCTACAGTGCAGTGGTAGTATCCTGCCCATAGGAGATAATGTGTCATAAATGAGCAAGATGTCACTTTGGATTATGGTGTATTATGGTATATGTGGAAAGCTTCTGTGCAAAAGCCTGGTTAGTTCAAACATCCTGACAATACCACTTCCTCTTGCTATGTGCTCCCATTCCCCCATTGAAACAGGCTTTGGCTACACTTTCAAGGCACTTCATATACAAAGATGTGCATTTGTGCAGAATAAATCTAAATAAAACAAATTACTACAAGCAGCATTTAAAGAGCATGCTTTGTTCTTTAAATACAGTGCATGGTAAAAGGGGAGTCCACTATGGCGGGTGTGAGAATAAGAGTGATGCATGGATCCAGGAGATGCTGCTAGTTCACAATGTGCTTCCTAATATTGCAATATAGTGCATGGTTTAAAAAAAAAAACGATTGTGCGTGAAAATGAGAGAAATATATGGGGAATGCTAGCATAAAAATAGCATAGTAACAGTGGAAAGTGAAAACAATAGTGCACGGTACCTACCTTGGATGTTGTCAAGCGAGCACTTTCTCCTATCTGAGCATCCTCTGTGTTAGTGCTGCACTCGCCCAAGAAAAATAATATTTAAAACACTCACGAAGCAGTAGATGTGAAGATAACGCTGTCAGGAATCTAACAAATATCTGTAATAAAAAGGCAAAATGCAAAAGGATCAGCCCAGCTCGCTCGGCTAAAGATAACTATATTCTTTTCACAGACAAGCTATTATGTCTGCTTCTTCGGGAGAGAACCTCATTTTGGTGAGGTTTACCGGTGAAAAACAGCTAGCATATCCCGGATTATTTGTTTACGACCATCCGAAGAGTAAAACGATGCCATCCTCGTGTTTTTCCGTCATCCCGTTGTGTTTTGGTAAGGATAAGAGAAAATCAAAGAAAAGGATGCTGTGGCGGAGAGCAGGTCCCTCGCTCTCGCTGCTTACGGAAGCCTGGAGTGAGCGCAAATCGCTTTTGGTGTCAAATAAATGATTTGCGATTAGTTTAAGATCATCAAACATATATTTCATTATTTTATCATCACCAAATATGTTTCACGCGTTCTAAATAGCATCACATTTAGTATAATAATTTGTAAGACAGTACTCTTAATTTATTACAAGATGAGACTTTACTTGTCCCACAATGAGAAAATTCCAGTGGAAGATTGGAAAGTATATGAATATGCAATAAAAATAAAAAAAATATATAATAATAATAACTTTTTTGTTTTATTATGTATTTATTTTAACCATTGCACTGAATGTTTTTGAATACATTAACAATATTTAATTAAATTGTAACGCATTAACCCACATTCACAAAGAATAAATGCAGTTTATTATTGAATGCAAACATGTTTACATTATCTTTTATGTTTTTTTTATTTCCCCCCCCCCCCCCCCTCCATGAACAGGTGCATAATAAGTTGTGGTATATGTCGCCCTCTTGTGGCAAAATGTTACCAAAAAGAATAATCAAATCCTCCAAGTGTGTATGCTATGATATTTGACTTTGAAAACTAAAATAGTCAAAGTATTCATTTGAGTGTTTTATTTTCTTACAGACATGTACAGGGAGATTGTTATTTTTCACAATGTCAAAAACAAGTTTACTGTCAGATCACTATCACATGAACATACACACAGGTCCAACTACAGTCACCGAAAGCCAAGGGTTTGATACAGCCTGGTTTATCAATGGTCATCAAATATCTTCTCTAAGGCCCAGGTCATGAACTCAACATTTTTTTCTTTCACAATTTCAATAAATCTACTTTATAAGAATCAGTGATTTGACAAAAAAAGTTTCATTCACAACCATGGTCTGTCAAAATGACAAAATGATGTTACTATGAAACAATAAATTATATAGTTGCATGAAGTGCCAATATGAACTCGTTCACACCAGTACTACAGACCACACAAAAATGGCTTTTAATCATGTAAAACAAGAGTAGAATTGCACATCACCCACACACAGTTTCAGTGTGTTCACACATTTCGGAATGTACAGAAAAGATAAGACAATTAAAAGCACAAAAAAAGCAGTGAGAACTGTAACATTATATTGACAAAGAAAATTAAAGTTAGAATTGATGCCTGTTTAAAATTATTTCATCTGTGTAATAATTTTAAAGGTGCACTATGTGAATTTTCTGGTGATGGGTTTAACACCTGCTTGTTTGTAGAATGATGCCATTGCTTTGCCTAGAATGTCCCACAGTATGGCATTGAACTTATCCACCTCCATGGACACAAGCTGGTGGCACCACTAGGTCAAGATGCAGGTCAGATATGTGTAAGAATAAATGTTTTTCATGAATCTGTATATATTTCTATTGAACAAGGTTGAGCTGCTATTTTTAGAAGATGGTTAAGAGTTTTAAATGCAAATCTTAAAATCTTGGAAGCAGGAATGTAAGCGATGATGGAAAAAAGATGACAGATTTGGATCAGATGTAGTGCTGTGATCTGACTCAATTTTCCTTTCTCAAAGTAAAATGAAATAACCTTCGTGCTGTTGTGTGAGGCAAATACTGTAACTGGGACACTTGTTGATTAAGGACCACTGGCTTATGAGAAAGAAAAGAAAAATACATGAGAGGCCAGGCTAATGTAAACACATTTTGACAACCCCATGCATCAGTGGAGAGAAAATGAGACACATGTGCATCATACATACACACATACACACCAATATGTTCAAATACTCTTGTTTTTAACTTCTCATTCACAATTTACTGGAAGAAACTGCTGCTGGTCTATAGAGCGAGTGGCCATTACAAGTGTTTTCTCTGTTTAAACATTCACGCTAGTCAAATGCAGGAGCAGTAGGACTTGTTTGGGTCATTTGATGTGAATGACAAGTTAAAAACAGGCAAATAGAGACACTTAAATAATTTATGATGTATTTACACAATAATCCATCTTGTTTTCTTCTTCTCAAGATCCAAATGTTTTTTAGTCTCCCATCTTTACTTTTGATGTCTGAAAAACAAAATGACAAGATGACAGTTAAATATATTTAGGTTCACATTTGAAGAGTATGTGAAATGGTATGAGCCTGTCCTAGCCAAACAAATTCCAGTTCTAGTCCTGTTCTAGCAGATATCTATTTTCTGGTCTGCTGTTTTGGCCAATAAACGATATTTGCCGATACAGATATTTAACTTTTTAAATCTATAGCAAGGTCTACAACTTATCTTAAATTGAAGTTTTTTTGGTATAATAACAAAATGTATTTATCAGGGATGTAAAACTAGTTTCATGTTTGTATAAACATACAGCCATATAACTTTTTCTATTTCCATTTTTACTCAGTCTGCTCAAAAGGATACATCTGATTCCCAGGTTGTCCTCAGTGTATGATACATGAGCACACAGAGAAAGAGGAAGTGACGAAAAAAATCTTGGTATTGAATATCAGTATTGGTCAACACCAATATAGAAAAATGACTGTTATAGGGTTTTACTGATACCGGAAGTGATACATCGCCCATTTCCACTGTGAAAGTGTAAACAGCCACATAGACCCGGTCACACAGCTTCCTAATAACTAGTTATAATTAATGTATATTATTTGAATTCAGTGCACTGCATTAACCTTGCACAGCAAGATGGATTCCCTCGATATTTGTGAGTTCACAACCTCTCGAGAATCCATCTTGGCATGCACGCATTGTAAGGCTGATCAGGTGGGTGGAACAATTACAAAGCAGCATTGAGGTTTTTGTGGAAGACGCTGCGCAAGCAAACCAAAACAAACATGGTGACGCTGACAGACGTACTTCAGCCTAAGATCAATAAGATTCAAATAATCTTCATGACATTCAGCATGGATGAACCAAAGAAATTCCAACATTTGGTTTAATAATGTAATTATGGTAGTTCACCTTAATACACAAAGACCACTGTTAATATTAATGTAAATATTTATGGTCTGTGTGGAGTTAAAACAATAGCAGTTCTCTTTAGCAATACCTGCTCCAAGAAGTTTATACAAAGGCTTAAAAATTAAACCAGGACTGAAATTTGCTCGAAATTGGACTAAAACGTTTCTAAATAGTGTTTAAACTAGGACAGGCATATGTTTTAAAAATGTCTATATTATAAAACACCCCAAAAACATCCTATTCTTATGTGTTTCTCACCTGCAGAATGGCTACAATTACACCAAACAGTCCGATAGCGCTGCCAAAGATTTCCACAATGAGGATTTTGACAAAGAGACTGGGGTTCTGAGCATCAGCTAGAGCGGCTCCACTACCCACGATGCCCACACAGATTCCACAGAACAGGTTTGAGAAGCCAACGGTAAGGCCAGCGCCAAACATGGAGTACCCTGCAAACAAAAAGAGCACCATATGGGAATATCAATTGATTAGATTTGGTTTTTCCCCTCATAAAAATCCTACTTCAGAAATGATTCTGCAATCCAAAAACACAGTGATGTGCAAATCACTGCTAAAGTAAAGATACTTTTGATACTTGTACTACAACCTGTTGTTATTAAAATACTACTGAACACTACTGATGATAACTGGATCTTTGAGTGGGCAGTTCAAAACCAAAGCCCACTCTGCAGTGACATCATTTAGAATATTTGTACATATTCATGTATAATTTGCCTAAAAGGAATTAAAAGAGAAACATGAATGTTTTGCAGATTATAGATATAACTAAAATCACAGGGCTCAATTATACATAGAGTACACCCTTAAATATTTTTTCAGTTTCACATCATTAATGCCCAACACAGTACTGGGCATAATGACCTTGTATCCGACACTTACCGGCTTGGTAGTTCTTAGCTCCAATGGTGTCTGGAGTTGTTCCAGTGAACATCTGCAGAGGGAAAAATATGACTTAAACACAGATGATCCTTATACTGACTCATTATGAACATTTTATAGTTCCAAAAATAAGTCATGTCTCAAGGGACACTTCCTCAATACAATTCATAATATTTGCCCTTGGATGTGTACAGTAAATGTTTGCAATTTATAAATATAGTCAAATTTATTAACAGTAGTACATCTGTGAAGAGCAATGCATATCTTACCTCAGCCATGTTGCTGATGACAATAGCCATAATAATTCCATAAATTGCTACAGCTTCACAGAAGATGATGCTAGAAGTAAAAGGGCAGTTGTTTTTAATGTTATTTGAGCTCTTTTTTTTTTTTTTTTTTTTTTTAAATAACATTTTTCTATTTGGATTTAAAGATTTAGATAATAGTTTAACGTACCTGACTAAATTCTTAGTTTTGATTCTAGGTGCCTTGACACCACCACCAATGATGCTGGAGCCTGTGATGTAAATGCCCCTAAAAAGAACAATCCAAATGATATCAATTGTTGCTGAAATAAATGTGCCCTGTCAATCAATTATTGAGCTGTTAACACTTACCAGGCAGCGCCCACCACAGACAGGGATATAGCCAGGCCAATGCCCAGGTTAGCCCACATGTAAGGGGAGGTCTCTGTCAGGAACCTGAGCAAGAAAAGTTACAAAAAGTCACACATAGGACAGTATAATAATTTATAAAATTTGAAGCTAATCATTCTATTCATTTTTTTCCACATCATGTTATTTTTTTTAAAGTAGCACATAAAACATTGAATTTTCCTGAGTACACAAATCTGTGCTAAAACATAATTTATAATAGAAAATAAATAATCAGTTCCTTTAATAGACATCCTGTCATACAGTAAAAAAGAAACTATTTTGTGCAATCAGGGAAATGTTATGAGTGTAATGTATGTTATGAGTTAACACATTGTATTAGATAAGTGAAGTACTCACCATGCAACATCAAATCTGAATCCCAAGTCAAAAATTGTATAGCAGATACCTGTGGAAAAGAATGAAACTTAGATCACTGAACAGTTTGGTTTTAGTGGTTAGAATAGCAATCATGTGCAAATTCCTTGACAAGTTGTAATTTAGGTGTGATAGCTCAACATCACGTGATGGAGACTTGTTTGATATGGTCACAACATGATTACAACGCTATATTGTAGGTAAATATAAACTGCCACCAATAAAATCAGAATTGTGAACGCAGACAGACAGGTGATGATGATAGCCACAAAAATGACCAACTGTCACTTTGAAATGGATTTGTCGAAGCTAGCTGTCAATGCTAGTGCTGGTTAACACAAGCTAAACTGAGTGGGAATGCAAATGATTAACAATTCATCCAGGTGTAATTAAATAGCTACCTATGGAGTATACATTTAAAATAATTGGATTGTCCATTTCTTTACATTTTCTACATTATGACAGTATGCTAACACGAAGAACAGCACACATTAGCATAGAGCAGATCAGATACAAAATGCAGTTGGATGATAACAATGCTGAGTGTAGAGGAAAAACGTGTTGTGTATTGTGAAAATTTGTGAAAATGTGTATTTCATTCATAAATTTGTAGTAGTGGAGACTTACCGACGATTAGGATGGTACTCCAGAAGGCCAGAGTGACCCCCGTATACAGAAGAGCGTGACCGTTCATCATCCACTCCAACAGCATCTATCCGCCGATAATCCCGCTCCACCGGCAGCAAGTGTGGGGTTAAAATATCACTTTTATGCCAACAAAACTGAGATTATATATTGAATTTGTCGCCTCTGTCCGTCGACGGAAGACAGCTACCAGCAGAGCATCAAAAGGAGAAGCTTCGTGAGGTCAGCTGATCGCAGGCATGTGACCGGAAACGAGGATCTGCATCCGGAAGTAAGAACGTCTCTTTATTTAATTTTTTTCTTTTTAAAATAAACATGGGAATTATCACAAAACAAATGACTTCAGTAGGGTCACATTTTAAAACGGGTCCATTTTCAAACCGATAGTTAACAAGGTACATGTAATTGTAATTTGTGATTTTATAATATATAATGTGTAATGTACAAAACTTACGCTAGATGTCACTGTTGGAATTGCGCAAGTCTGGAGCTGCAGAGCACAGTGGCGCTCAAACTGTTCACACCAAGTACAACCAAACAAAATGTTTGGATTTCCAAGTACCACCAGATCTCAACCAAGTCTATATTTAAGGATTGTCTTTGTTGTTTTTTGTTTTGTTTTGTTTTTTTGTGGACCATTGTCATTGTGTAGAGAAATTATTCACAGGAGGACAAAAAATTGATAAAATTAACTCTACATTTTTACTAGCTAAACCCACAAACTGAAGAAGAGTTGTCCTAGTACCACCTGAAGAAGCTCGCATATGGCCAGTGGCACACATACCATAGTTTGTTTTTTTTCCTTTCTTTTTCCTTCCTTCATTCCTTCCATCCTTCCTTCCTCCCTCCTTACTTCCTTTTTCCTTCCTCCCTCTCTCCTTTCCTTCCTTCCTCCTGTCCTTCCTTCATTTCTTTCTTTCTTCCTTCCTTCCTTCCTTCCTTTTTCCTTCCTCCCTCTCTCCTTTCCTTCCTTCCTCCTGTCCTTCCTTCATTTCTTTCTTTCTTCCTTTCTTTTTCCTTCCTTTCTTCCTTCCTTCCTTCCTTCCTCCCTCCCTCCCTTCCTTCCTTCCTTCCTTCCTTCCTTCATTTCTTTCTTTCTTCCTTTCTTTTTCCTTCCTTCCTTCCTTCCTTCCTTCACTCAAACACAAGTGCCAGACCAGCATGGTTGACAAATGAATGCGTTTGGCTCAGGTCTCAGTAAATCTAATGACAGCGCCTACTGGTAATATATCAGTTTTTAATATTTAAAGGATTCACATCTTGGGAAAAATAGGCTAATAACATGAAAAAGAATAGAATATTAGAGCACTTACTCAGGGAACTAAAATATATTGTAGGTTGTAGTAAATTTATGCATCATTTAAAACTTGTAATTAGTCACAACTTGGTGGCACAAATATCTCTGGAGTTACAGAACATGTGGGCATAGTTTATAATACAATCCTCCTACTATTATTGGGTTGGGATTTTTCTTCTTTTCCACAAACTTTGTACAGTTTTCTGCACAAATCAAGAGTCAACTGCAGAATTTCACAGGGCTTTTTGACAACTCTTAATTGGACAGTAGTGTTCTCTGAAACACTGTGGAATTGTCACAAATTAGTTCATTTTGACAGTGGATTGTTTTTTATCCTAAAAGACATTGCGAGAAGCGTAACGACTTTACGCCTATAATAGACTTTTGTGTTATTGTTGTAGCGTTGCAGGCTGAAGTGCTGCCCATTCTCCGGGGGGTTGTCCATTAAACCACTTGTGATTAATTGCAGTGTAAGTGCTCATTAAAGTGGCTATAGACACCTGAGGAGAGTCTGCAACCACTTATCAATACTCTCTAGTCAATGGTGCCCTAACGGTTTAACGCAGTGAACTTGAAAGGGAGACCGCTGAGAATCCGAGGTGCCACAGTGAAGCAGCGGTGGCTCTAGTACAAACTGTAGTTGTGTCCCTCGGCATAACACTTCCACGGACCTTGCCTAGTGTGAATGTGGTGTGTGAGTGTTTATTGGTGGGGTCGATGGGGGCAGATATGTCTAGCTTACCACCACGAATATGGAAGGAATAATGCACAAAACTTTAAAGCAACTGGTAGGGATTATTGATCATGCGGTTTCATTTTATTATGAGGGCCGAGATTACAAATTTTAAAACCTTTGAAACTAATGGCTTGTCAATGCCAGACTTGCATTGTCTGATCATGTTAAACCCGAATCACTTTGCTTTTGTGCTTTTGGGGCAATGGCATGACAGGGTATTTGCAAGGGAGGATGATACCTGCTAGGTTGAGGGTCTTTATCGCCGCTTGCAGCTATAATTATCATTTATTTCTACTACAGTCCCCATAAATGGTTATAATTTTCATTCATCTTAGTTTGAGTGCCGCAAACATTAATTTATTATGTTGAGCAATTTGTTCCCTGAGATACCAAAGTCATGTGGGCAAAATAATAAAAAATTTAAACATTCTGAATTAATATCTAACTTTGAGCAAGCCTTTCATAAATTACTTACCTCCTGATAGTGTTTATGCCACAGTACAAATCATTCATCTCAGCAGAAAAACATGTCGTGAGTTTTGCTACTAGTGGAAGAAGCAAATCTGTTCTTAACATCTGCATTCAGACACATCAACCCACTTCATGAAAAATGCTCTTTCATTTTACACTTCCCAAACTGTGTGCTGCTGCTACTACGAACAAGCCAAACAACACTAAATCCATCTTGATAATTTGTGCTTTGAGCCCAGGGCACTTAGGAGTCACTGTGGACCCTCATCCTCATCCTACGTCTGCCTGCAGTTTACCACCACATTGTTAGGTTGGTATAGCAATGTGTTACGTTTTAATATATTTAGTTTACTTACATATATTTTATTTTGTGAGGTACTTTCATATACATAAACTTGTGATTATGTTAGATAACCCTATGCCACGTCAAATCACCATGTTCATATTTGCACTGTTTCTATTTGTAGACTCTAAACTTGCATATTTGTGTTGTCTTTTGCTATTTTTGCTACTTAAAGGTGCACTATGGAACGTATTTTGTGGAGGCACTTGCTTGTCTCCATGGAGATGTCATGTCAGGCCAAGTTACAAGTAAGATCTGTGGAGAGGTGACCCGGCTCGCAGGTGGAACACGCAGGTGGCAAACCATCCGTCAGAAAAGTTACCCAGTGCACCTTTTAACTACTATGAAATTTGAATTTATCAGACTACCATTTTATTTTATTTTTTGTAATTATATTGTAACGTGTGAGCTACTGTGTCCAAGTCATTTCTCTTGTTGATCAATACAATTTGTAAGTCTATCACATACTGCACAATCCTCACCATCTGCCCCTCTGTCCCACTAATTGGCCAAAAAACTTGTCAAAACACATTTGTTTAATTGACCTGGGAACATTTAATGAACTAACATGACCCCAGGTACCAGTGGTATGTCACCTGGAGAAGCAATAAGCTGTTGTCAGGGAAACCTTAACTGTGTTTATTACAACCGCTGCTTGTTATCATTCTGAGGCAGTTCGACCTGAGCATGACCTCGCTGCTATGGTGACAACAAATAAGGAATTTCATAGGTGCATCTTCAGCATGTGGGAAACAACAGCTCTGACATATTCAAAACAAGACAAACTTTATTGTCCCTGTCTCTACGTTGTTTCTCAGCGTTTACCATGGCCACGGCATAGTTCAAAACTGACAGCAAAGAACGGTGTCTTCAAGTTTTCATCCCTCTTTCATGACTTTAGAATTTGACAGCCTATATTTTATGAATTCTGAAATCTCAAAAGCTGATAAGTGGTTAGAATGTGCAGACTAGAACGTGGACAGCATAGGGACGAGTAATGAAGCTTGATTTTTTCCATGTATTTGTGCAAAGTTTGTCTTGCCCCAGTACAGATATACGGTATAAACAGCTTTAGAGGTCAAAATAAGTCCTTTATAATATCAATATCTAATTATAAATCTTTTTATTGTTAGATGCTAGTTTGTACGATGATTCAAACTCGCCCTGACCTCAGAAAGTTGTGGAAAGTGCTTATAAATTCATCAGGGTGAATCATTAGGATGCTTGGAAATGCATGAGGTAAGTGAGGAATAACTTTGGACCACTGCAAACCATTTAAAATTAACTAGTTTTATTTTATACGTTTTAAGGTGGTAAAAATTAGGTACAGCGCTCATGCCTCAAAAATTTGTGAAAAGTGCTTATAAATTCATCCTGGTGAATCATTAGGACGCACAGAAATGCATAAGGTACATGAGGAATAACTTTGGACCACTGCAAACTGTTTAAAATGAACTAATTTTGTGGTAAAAAAGTAGGTACAGCGCTCTTGCCTCAGAAATTTGTGAAAAGTGCTTATAAATTCATCCTGGTGAATCATTAGGATGCCCAGAAATGCATAAGGTACATGAGGAATAACTTTGGACCACTGCAAACTGTTTAAAATTGACTAGTTTTGTTTTGCATGTTTTAATATGATAAAAAAAAAAAAAAAAAAAAAAAAGTAGGTACAGCTCTCTTGCCTCAAAAATGTGTGGAAAGTGCTTATAAATTCATGGTGAATCATTAGGATGCTCAGATCGCATAAGGTACACAAGGAATAACTTTGAACTACTGTAAACCGTTTAAAACAAACTAATTTTGTTTTGCACATTTTAAGACAGTAAAAAGTCGGTACAGCGCTCTTGCCCCCAAAAGTTGTCCAAAGTGCTTAGAAATTCATCCTGGTGAATCTTTAGGATGCTCAGAATGGTAAAAAAGTAGGTACAGCTACTTTAAAATTTGAAAAGGGCTTAGAGTAGAGTAGTGTGTGCTCTTATAAAGATCTTAGTACAATTCTTCACCAATAGACACCATGATAACACTATAATATCAGAGGTGATTTATGACGTTAGACTCACGATGGAGTTCAGAAAAGCAGAGCATGGAGCAGCATGATGGAAACCCTGTCATACATTCTGAATATAAATTATGTTTCAGCTTCATTCCAGTGCAGTATTATTTCACATTGCACCATTAATAAAGCAAATATAATTAAATAAGAAAACAATCTTACTACTTTCACTTTTGTATTGCACTTTTTTGAAGTGCATTTTTTATTCATCACTCTCCACTTCCCTGCTGCTTCTAATTATGTCCTTCAGTTTAATTCATTTCATTTCAGCATAATTGCAAACAGAGCCTCAAAGACTTCCACTGTAAAATGATATAACTACTGGTATACACTGAAGTCTTTAATCAGCCTCGTTCCAAGTCTGCATAGTTCACACCAGATGCTATAGTCTGTACGCATGTGGAATCTAACAATGTGCAATAATGCCGTGGTGGTTGTGATTACAGGAAATTAGCATATGATCCAGCAACCAATAACGATAAAAGACACACAGAAAATAGAGGAGATAGCACACATATGTCCCTCTGTGCTTCAAAGATGTGAGGTCTATACTTTGTTTGTGTTTGTTCATATATAGCCATATTTCTTTTCATGTATTTATTTAACAGTACAATACATTCTTTCTTTCTTTCTTTCTTTAATGAAGAGGAAGCTGCTTTCCATCTGCAGTCCTTGGGTGTTGGTACAGTACATTATGTGCAACAATACTCAAACAAGCACAAACGTAATACTACAGTAGCAGCAGCAACTTTAAAGTATTAATATGATCTATGAAATGACTAGTTAACCCATTGAAAATAGTAGGGAGTGATATTTCCATTATTACACTCATACATTGTTCAGTTCTGACGCAATAACTAAACGGTAAATGGACATGGGATGGATAATAGTTGCATATTAAATGTCCTATATTATGCAACATTGATTCTTGCGAGCTTTAACTCATGTTATAATGCTGTTACCTCTTCAGAAACAGACCTGGAGTTGTGTTTTGTTTCATTCACACACGTTTGAGTAACATTTTAGTATTAGTCTGTCTACATCTTCACCGCTCAAAATGCTTTGTTCTATTTTGCAGTGTCATGAAGTGGTAGTTTTTGAGTTAACTGCTGCATTTTGGCTTTAGTTCAGTAGACATTGGCAATTCCAGGCCTGAAATTATCTAAATGATTCTAGTGAAGTTGTATACAGTTTAAAGTATAACCACGTGACATCACAAGGTGGAACAGACTCAGTTTGAGAAAAGGATTTGTGTGTTAAACATGTGTGAATTAAACAAAACACAACTCCAGGTCTGTTTTTGATGAGGAAACATTATAACATATATCAGATATCAGAACATCATTTATTAGAAATCCCACTTTATGAAGACTGAAGTCAACCTGAAACACAATGGTTTATTTGTTAAATTTGTCTTTTCTTATTTAGAGCACAAGTGTCCCCAGGCTGAAGAAAACCTTCTCAGAACATTTACTTGTTCTCATAAATTATTCATTTAACATTTTACAATCAATGTGAAAAAGTGTTCTATTACTAATATTACAACAATTATTATTGGTGCTAATTACAACTATTATAACCAGTGAGGCTAAGATCATTAACGTCCCTGCCACAATACATCTGAATATCACACAAACAGATTTAAATGGATAAAACAAATCCATACAAGCGGTGGTGGAATGTAACGAAGTAAAAGTACTGAAATACTGTACTTAAGTATACATTTCCGGTATTTGTACTTAGATAGATTTTTTTTACGTTACTACATTTTAGAGCAGGTGTCTGTACTTTCTACTCCACTACATTTTTTAACTTATTATTGTCTGAGAGTTGTTGAAAGGGCTGAAAGTTTATTTTTAACACATTTGTAGTTTGATCAAACACAAATTTACAAATAAAAAAAAAAACCTATTGATTCTATTGTTTCTGTTTCAGCTCAAATCTTGATCAAAATCACTACATTTGAAGCTTTATAAGACATCAAAATCTGCGCAAAATACTTTGACTTTTAACTCTTTAAGTACATTTTTAAACAAACACTTTAATACTTTTATTGAAGTAGATTTTTCATGGAATACTTTTACTTTTTTTTATTACGTTTTTTCTTTTTTTGCTCCAGTATCTGTACTTTTACTTAAGTAATGAACACTTCTTCCGCCACTGCAGTCATATGGACTAATATTATGGACTGTTATGAATAAAGGCTAGACAATGGATTCAGTTTTTGGGCTCCGCCTAATGGCTTGTCAAAGTACATTTGCACAGTCTGCCTGTGCCAGGAAACACAAATGCATAATACTGCTTATATTAATATCATTTGATTCTGTCTCTGTCCTAAAGTGGTGTCTTTTAGTTACGTTTTCAGTCAGGGATATATCTCTGTTTTTAAGACTTCAGGGTTAGTTTGATATTTGCTCCTCACTCCTCACAGAGAGGAGAGTCTATAGCCTCGATCTGTCCACCCAGGATGACCTCGCTATGAGCATTACAACCCACTGGAAAAGATCAGGGTCAGTCAGACAAGAAAATAAGTGTAGGGGATGGCTACTACTGCAATAGAATCTTATAGTGGATCATTTATATTTTGATGTTTTATTTTAAAAAGTCTTGTCATGTTGCTAACAAAGCTATTTGAAGTGAAAGTAATGAGCTGTAAAAGTTTCAGTCCAACAAATAAATCAAACACATAGCACCACATAAATATATTTAGCATTGCAAAAGACTCCATTAGCTGTGGTTGCAAGAACACGTATTCTTATGTAACAAGTTTGCCCATAATGTTCCACAACATAGTATTACCTATCTCCATGGAGACAATCAGGCTGCACCACCAAGTCAAGTTACAGGGTAGATCTGGGGAGAGTCCACCTCAACAGTAACAATGAAAAAATAGAAAATAGAAATGTATGATAGACAGGCTTAATGCTATACTGTGGAATATTTCAAGCAATGCAATAACTTCTCCATGGAGACAAGAATGTAAACTCCAGGAAAGTTACATGGTGTACCTTTAAGCTTCTGTTTGCTAAGATCAATTTCTGAATATCTAAATGGCATTAGTGTGTGGCTGGACTGAGCAGGAGGCTTATTATTTACATATGTTACCACTGCTCTGTGAACCAACACAAAAGTACAGCGTGTAGCTGCAGCTCATCTAATAATCACATCCTGGTCTGTTTTAAGCATCAACATGGCTCCTACCACTGTTCACAAAAGCCAAGGGTTAACAGGTAAGGCAAGAGAGAAAGGACAGAAAGCATAATGTTCAATTCATGTTAATCAGTCTTCATTATGTAATAGCACATTGGCGTGTTGTTACTTGGAAGAATTGTCTGGTTATGGCACTGCAGATGCTATTATGTTTGATGATATAATACTGATAAATTACATTTTCTTTTAGCGTAATAGGCACTGTTCATTCGCTGACAGCCATATTTGTGAAACACTGTGTACTGGCCAAGATGAACAGAAATTAACCAAAGTACATTGAGACAAAGCACACATAACTGCTTCTGCACTGGAACAAATTTCTGTATACACTAAATAGGTTTTTGTTGGGTTATTTTTTGCAGTTATTCATTGGTTTTGATGTATACAGTAAATAACTGTCTGCAGGTTGTAGGTTGTAGGTTGTAGCAAAACCTTGTATATCATAGTTACATGTATTACACATAGACTGGATAAAGAAGTGGACTATGTGAGTGTGACGTCACCTATAGATTTCAACTCCAGTCAAATGAAGGCAATCGAGGCTCGCAGCTGTAGGGGCTAATTTGGAGTTGAGTTCCATAGTTGGAATTCCGACCTTGAGTATCATAGCAACCAAAGAGCCAATCTGGAGCGAAACTGTTGAAGATAACTCCCCACCTGCACCACTGGTTTAGGACAGGCAATTAGCAACGCTGTCAATCAAACCTGTTGCTAATGCTAGCAGGAGCAACCTCAAAGAAAGAAGGTGCCTTATTAGTCTGTTGTTGCATATCTTGATTTTTGGACAAAATATCCAAATAAAAACACCAGGATCATGTAGTCTGAAGATTTTAAGACCAAAATGACAAGCCTGACAGCAGCAGTTACAGAGAGAGGGGTGCAGTTTTTCAATAGAAAGTGAATTGCATCAGAGTCAATGGAGCTGGAAGCGTGCCCGTGCTCACTTTCTATTTGGAATGCGGCAGGTTGCAGGTTAGCTATGTTCATTTATATATAGTCTATGATATTACATGGTAATTATGTTGCAAATAATCACCTGTAATTTAATATACAGTTACCCTATGTTACCCTACCAAATCAAAACATAAATAATCACAAATAATCATCATACAATTAACATTAAAAGAAGAGTGCAGAATAAAAACCTTTCAGTCATATGCACAGCTAAACAGAACTGTTTTGAGCCTGGATTTAAACATTGTCAAAGTAGAGTTCTGTCTCACATCTTCAGGAAGACAGTTCCAGGTTTTAGGTGAAATTCAGCTGTGTGCGTGCTGCACAGACGTCTTGAACTCTTTTAGGCTTCTTCTACATGTGTAGTTGAGCAATGATGTATTCCTCATGAAAACATCTGTAGTCACACAAACACAGGAAACAAAGAAAGTAACTGTACTCTGTGCTAATGCCATACAAACTTTAAACTCATTACATGAAATGCTTACCTTAAAAGTGCAGTGGAGGCGGAATGTGACCTGATCTTTACTAATCAGCGTTCAGTATACGCCTGCTGACCTAAACAAAACAATCACAATTTATTACTAGAAATGAAGGAGATATGTTTGCCTTTAATACACCTTTAATATTCTCACAGAGAGTTTTGACCGAAAACAATTGTGCTCAATGTTATTACAATAATCTCAACATCCCCTAAAACTACCAGCCATGGTAACCATGACATGTTTACCAACCCAGTGCACAGTGGGCTTTTAGTCAAGAAGCCAGCTGAGCTACACTGGTGAGTACTTTTTCTTCAGTCTTCAGTCTTGAGTATCCAACAGGTAAGATACAATGACTTCACCTAAAAAAACAAACGCATTTGCTTATTATTATAGATGGATGTGATATTTATGGCTTTAACACACATGTAACCACAGAAAACAATTGTTATTCTAATGACAGAAAGTTAACGTCACAAAATCTTTACATTAGTGGTTGGTGCACTGCACTAAGAACTTCCCCTGAACAAATACATTCACATTTGGAGTAAACTGAGCCATCAGGTAAAATGAGCCACATGAGGGTTGAGCCCCCTGGCTCTTTGAATAGTCACTCAGTATGTATACAAAGTCTTAATCTGTTGCCTCTTCTGCATTTAACAAAAAAACAAAACATTTGATTATTGTGTGGTGATTATTGTGGGAGGGGCCAAGCTTCACATTCAGCTTTCAGAGCAAAACAGTGACATTGTGCACTGGCAGGTCTATGTCTAACTTGAAGACTATAATAACTATCATAACTAAATCAAAAATGAGTTTACAGCTACATAAAGCATATGTAATACATGTAGTGACTTTGTGTGCCCATACATGTAATTTAGTCAGTCTAGCTAATCTATAGTTTTAAAAAATGAATAATTTGATGGTGGGTCACTTTACCTTAAAGTCTTCACGTAAATCGGGCCAGCTCTTTCAGCTAAAATGCTTAGTCTATTGCTTAAATAGAATTTATTGTAAATATATGAAAGTTTAATAACATAGTATTTCATATACATGCCCCATTGTTGAAAATTAAGCAATCTTTTATAGCCGAAGTGCACCACCACGATCATGGTCATATACGGCTGTTGTGACATCATATCTGTGAGTTTATGCTTCGTCCATAACTATTATGGCCATAATCATGATTTAACACAGCTGTCCACACAGGTAACAGCACAATTTGCAATAAAACATGAGGTGTACAATGCTTGGATGAGCTGCAAATCGTCTTCACTCTGAAACTTTTGTCTAGTTCATAGAACTACATTTTCTTTTGCTGTGGATCAAACCTCGATGACACAGACTTCCTTTTTAGAACTTTAGAACTAATTTTCAACTTTTATTCACTGGCATTTGACTGATGTAAAACTATGATAAATATTCACAACAGTCCCAGTCCCACTAAACTAAATAATTAGAAAAGTACAAGAAAACATGATACAGGATGAAAATAAACAAATGCACTTGATTCTAAAAGAGTGGACCTGAGCTGGAGACCCTCACTCTTCTTGAGTTGCCGGTTCATTATAATGAGTGTGGAACATTCAGGCCACAGTGGTGCCCTTGGTCAAATGAGCTGCTGGAACAATGACACAACCCTCGTCTTCATCTGTGAATCAGAGAGAACTCACATGAATTATTCAAACATTTGACACTGACAGCAGAGAGGACCCAGCAAGGGGAATACGCTGCAAAAATAATCAAAGAATAGGATTGCAGTTGACTAAAATTCTTAGTTGGCTAAAGGCATGTCCTTCCGATCGACTTGACTAAAAGGGGGCGTGGCCAAAGCTCTCAAAACTAAGACGCATCTCTATGTATCTGACCCAAACTGCGCTCGTAAGGCTATGTGAGCAAGGAGTTCATGCAGAAACAACTATTTATGCTGAGAAAAGTACTAGGAGACTATTTATTTATATAAAGACAGACAGATTAAACTTGAATCGTGAGTTTAATCTGGCTTTTTACATATAAATACAAAAAAATACCATTTCTTCAGCTACTTCTCCTTTCGACCAAACGACTAAAAGATCTGCAGCCCTACAAAAGAATGCAAATTGATTAAAACTGTTTTGTTCAAAGTTGTTAGCTGCATTTTTTCTTTGACTCCCCAATTCGAGTTGTAATAAATAGGCAAGGTGGTCGGTGAATTGTCTTGCCAGAGGATAGAACAACAGTATGCACCTGTTAGATTCGCTAGAACTGAACCACCAACCTCCAGGTTTGTGGGCGAATGCTCTAAGCACTGAGCAACATCCTTGTTACCATAGACATGCTAACTGCAGCCACAAACAGGACTCAATTAGCGCTTTAGGTGTCTTGAAATGCACTCTATAAATCCAATGCAGTATTATCCAGTGCATTAATTTATAAAAGTAAGTGAAAAATAAGTAAAAAGATGAAGTAACATCGATAAATTGATTGAAATGTTGCAGTCTATGGCTTTGATGGCTCATTAGGCAATTTGTCCCTGAACTAAGAGAACCCTTTTACATTACAAAAACGATCCACTCTGCACGTAATGCCAGTCACTAAAATGAATGGAGAAAATGGCAGAGTGGTTCATGGGACTGGAGGGCACCCTGACAGAGCCATTGGAGTGATTGATCAGTTCTGGAGATGGTGATCGTCTGACAAAATACTGCAGCCTCATAATATTGATCTGTCTGCTCTGATTATGACATATTGATTGTAAACCGGTAAGACTGTTTAATATGTATTTTTTTAATGTGTTGTGTGTTTATCTTCTCGCTTTGGTGATAGAGTGTGAACTGGCAATATCACAGCTGAAGAAGGTCTTGCTAAGATGCCAAAATATACTTGAGTAAAGTTTGAACTGTTGATGCTTCACCCACTACACCACTTTTTCCTAACCAATTTTAGAAATAAGTTAGCTAGGTGAATATTGATATTAGTGAATATTAAAGCATTATTAGCTGTTTAAAAAGGGAAAAAGAGGAAACAAGTATTCAGTGACCGGCTTCCTGCTGGTGCCCAGAGTCAGGACTAAACATGGAGAATCAGCGTTTCAATTTTATGCAGCTAAAACCTGGAACAGTCCTCTTGAAGATGTGAGACAGGCCTCTACTTTGACAATGTTTCAGCGGTGCATGTGACTGAAAGGTTTTTATTCTGCACTCTTCTCTTTTAATGTTAATTTTATGATGATTATTTGTGATGATTATTGTGCTCTACAAAAAAACTTGCATCGTTTTTAAATCTATCAAACTTGTTTCTAGATCTCACAAAACCCTTTGGCACATCTCTGGTATTCACATGCATCTTTGAGCATGTACACAACTTTAGAACAGTTTTGTTAAATGCCTAAATAAAACAAGGGTGGACTCCTCAAAGCTCAGCCAATCGTCTCTCAGCATTTGCGTCTTTCTTCCGGGTTTACGATCAATATAATTCAGAACAATTAGATGCAGACAATGTGAAGTGGTCTGAGTTTATCACAAAGAATAATAATAATGCTGCCTTATTCTTATATAGCACTTTTCCAGATGCTCAAAGTCGCTACAAAGTACAATTTTGTGCATTATTCATTCACTCCACACTACTATTGCACTCTCACACACACATCACATTCATGCTAGATAATGTAGGTGATGTGTCTTGCCTAAGGACACAACAATGTTTTTGTTTTTTTTGCCAGTGGCTCAAAAACGTGGCTCCCATCCAAGTATTAACCAGCCTAGTCCTGCTTAGCTTCTGAAATCACATGACGACATCTGTCTGCTTTTATAATATGGGAATAAAAATAACAAAACTTGCACCATGGGACCAATTTCCACATGGGGACAATAAAGTGCACATTAACCTTTACTGGTTTACAATAATAAAGTTGAACTCTTACCTGTATCTTTAGTCTGGTTGGTAAAAAGCTTCAGTGACGTTATGTAGTTGGAGTTGTTAATGACAGTGGAAGGGTACAATGACAGCGGCCATTGCAGTGATTGATGGGTTGTGACTCTGTGGAGAGGAACGTAATTTCTTATATAAGTCCACATGCAGAAGAGAGATGGAAAAATCAGGTTTAATCTATTGCATCTCCGCTGAAAATCCTCAAGACATTCCCTCATCGTGACAAATTGGTACAAATGTGAACAAATGGACCCTAAGAAATATCTCGGTATGTTTACAAGTGGTGGACAACATGGCTGACACTTTTGAAAGTACTTTAGTTGTGTTATGAAAGTAGATAGAGAGGATTTCATGTACTGATAGTGAATATTTCCTGAATTTAAGCAGCATATGAATTTTTAATTAACTGTACTAGCGTGAAGTAGCCATGCATACATTCATTTTAAAGTACCAGAATATTAAGCAGTATTACATTACACACCTCAACTGCAACCTGTCTCATGCCTCAGATGACATTTAGCTAGACCTGTACGTAAACGTCTACAGTTAAGTTTGCCAATTTTACCCATGACCACTAAATAAATCTGACATATCCACTGCTCTGTCCTTTGTGTTACAGTGTTACATACAACAGTATTGACAATGGGGCTGTTGTGTGATAATGTCTGACTAAATGGTAAATACCTTTTTATATAGTGCTTTACTTCCATTCACACACTGTAATGTAGCTAGTCCATTACCTTGGCTCAAGTGATGGGAAAATGAAGCGTTGTGAAGCAATGACGCTTCGGATCAAAACTGTATCGAAAACGGTTCACTACTCGAAGCTTCATTCATTCATGAGACAGGTGACGTCCGGCGCTTCATGTTACACAACACATACGTCACTGATTCAAGCGTGCGTCCGAAGCTTCAAATGAGAGGCAAAGCGCCCGCCTCCTCGTGGGTTGTAGTCATAGCGGAAAGCACTGAGCTTATTGAGGATTGAGACAATTTTCAGTGGTAATTACAGGCACAGGCCAATAATATAATGGAGCGTGGTGGCAAGCGCAAGCGTTCAGAGATGTGGCAGTACTTTAACATGATATCTGACACAAAGGTTAACAGGTTTGACATGATATATTATATTTGTATTTCTAAGTAAGCCAGAACCAGTATCTACCCTAGGCTACATTCTGCGGATATAGTGGGGAAACATTTTAATAAATGTATGTAGTACAGTTTGTTGTGGTAACTTTTAGCCATGCTTCTACTACAGTATTTTAGTGTATTTTGCATCTCATATGTCTTATTCTTCTCAGGTTAAATGCTTGATTTGCTCAGCTGAACTGGCTTATAATAACACAACTTCCTCAATGCAGAGGCACTATCGTGCAAAGCACTGCACTGAGCAAGCCAGCAGCAGCAGCGGTAGCCTACCATTTTCACAATTCGTGCTTTAATCGAAAGACTTGGACGCTGCACTGTTTCTGCAAAGTTGTTATGTAACTGTAGATTCACGGTTTGAGATTACTTTCTTTTAAACATGGGCCTTTGTCTTTCCTCTTATTGCATGATCTATTCACTATATACATGTTGATTGAGGGCAGCATTAATGGGTGAATATTGCCTCACAGTCAGATTTAGGCTTTATACCGTAAAGATTTGTGTACTGGACCCACATGCATCCATGTCCTACATAGGCCTTCATTGAATAGTCCACATTATACATTATTAGTAATATTTAATTTCTGTTTTTGCTCTACAGAACTTGCCAAGGAGGCTCTAGATGCATGCTTAGTGGACATGATCATTAAGGACTGCCAGCCATTTTCAGTGGTGGATGGTGTGGGCTTCATGGAGTTTGTAAAACTCGCTGCTCCATCATATGCCCTTCCATCAAGAAAGTCTTTAAAATCCATCGTGGAAAAGAGATATCTGGAGGAGAAGGAGAAAGCCAGGGTGGATGTGAGAGAGGCCACAGCAGTCTGCCTTACATCAGACATGTGGACCTCTTTGCACATGGATGCCTATTTAGTAGTGACATGCCATTTTGTTAATTCTGTTGGGTCCCTATCAACAGTTCTGTTGGGAGTGGGTCATTTTCCGCAGTCACATACTGCAGTTAACATCGCTGCCATGAAGACCTCCCTCATGGAAGACTGGGGGCATTAAAGAAAAAGTGAATTGCCTTGTCACGGATGGTGCACAAAATATGATTGCATGTGGTAGGGAATTGCAGATGCGGCACACCATTTGTATTGCACATGGTCTCAACTTGGTAGTAAAGAAAGCCATTGACCAAACAGAAGGGCTGGCAGTACTTCGAGAAAAAGCCAGAAAAATTGTTGGCTACTTTCAAAGCAGTACCCTGGCTAAAGAAGAGCTTACCACCTGTCAGACCATGATGTCAAAGCCTCAGCACAAGCTAATCCAAGAGGTTGAAACGCGATGGAACAGCTTCTATGACATGATGGCAAGGCTATATGAACAGCGGGAACCAGTTGGTGCGTCACTGGCCACACTCCACACCAATTTATTTCCCCTTTCCTCTGCTGACTACAACACAATTCAGGAGTGCCTGATTGTCTTGACACCCATAAAGGCAGCTACTGAGGAGTTGTCTGCAGAAAGAACTGTGAGTGGATCCAAAATCATCCCCCTTGTTCGCATGCTCAGGCATAATCTGGCATCAGCAAGTGTTACAGTGAGAGACGACAAGGCAGCACATCTCTGCAGATGCTTACTTGATTTAATGACTGAGAAGCTCAGCTTCTATGAGGTAGCAACTCATAGACAATCTGGTGAATTTTCTATTACTGACTAGACACAATAATGTGTTGTATTACTGTATTACAATAATATTAGTACTACTAAGTAATGATACATTTAAACAATACTAATTTTAGCTGCTCTCCATGTATTAAATTGGCCTATAGAATGTTGTGTCATGTGATAAATTTTCCTACTTCAGTTGTTTTTGTGTTATTTGAATTTGCTTGACGATTTGATTAAAACACACATAATAAATATATTGGCTGAAGTAAGTCTAGGCCTATAATTTGAAATATACGCTTATTTTTTCTAATGTATCCTTAGACTTGCCTTTATAAACTATGGAGTCCAAAATGCTACTTGTGCATCATGATCCTTTGCGTTTAACACAGCGCTGCCAAAACGAACCACTTTCTGAACCACCCAAACACCCCTGTCGCATCTAGTGCTTCATGAACCACTGATAACGTCACATGCTGAAAACAACACACGCTCCGATACGCGCTTTGTGAACTAGGATCCGGAAAAACTCGACGCGCGTGTTGAAGCGCCGTTTCATTTCGTCCATCACTACTTGGCTCATACACAACTTTGAGTGGCTGTGTATGAGCCAATTGTTTACAACTGAATTGTTTGGAAGTTCTACTAACCCATGTTGTTTACCATAGGTGTTCCGACCAAATGAGTTCCCAGGGAGCCAGAGCACCTTAAGAAGGTTCTGGGGCAGACAACTGGGTGCTAAAAAGGAAGGGTGTCAAAATATGTTAGCTTGTTATATCTTGGTTTCGTTTTTACGGTTAAATCAGATAAATATAATGTAGAGCTTTATTTTTAACAACCAGTTTGATTGAATAAAGATTTACACTGTTTTGTTAGCAATAAATTTTAACCAAATTATGGGATGTGCTGAAACTTACCCGTGCTGCAGTGTGGGCACAACCAATTAAGGGAGGTGCTCTATAAAAGGAGCAAACCGCAGTCTGTGAGAAGTGAGGGTGCCGGGTGTACAGGAGGTTACTGCGTTACTGCGTGTACAGGAGGTTGCTGCGTGTACAGGAGGTTACTGCGTTACTGCGTGTACAGGAGGTTGCTGCGTGTACAGGAGGTTACTGCCATGCTGATTTTTAAATGTTCCTGTTTTTGTAAATATTTTTGATGTCAGAGAATAAATGCACTTGAGTCTGCACTGGACAAATTGTCTCAGCTCTGCTCTGTTCCTCGTTAAAGTGCTAAGGTTGCTATCTGGGCGACTGTTCACAGACACTGAGGGTGAGCTGGATTAAGTGTCTTGCCCAAGGACACAGCGACAGCATTCATCTGTGGGAGCTGGAATCACATCGCCAAACTGTGGATCTGATTGCTGTTTATGTCGAGAGCGGAATTTGAACCAGCAACCTTCGAATCAGTGGACAAACTCTACCAAATTTCTGTATGAATTATCAATTTAATTTACCATTGTAGGCCCATAAAAAAAAGCCAAGATAATCAATTTGATAAGACAATGCGTACACCCACTGATATTATATGTGTGAAATAGTTAATATCCCTTGATATGTCTTTAATTCATCAGGAGGTTCAGACAAAGGGCCTATTCCCATTGTTTGTGAATACATAATACTTGGAGCCATAATGCCACATATGAGATAATTACAAATATGCCAGATTAAAATGGGGAAAAAAAGAAGAAAAAAACGGAAAAAAACAGGACTAGAACAGAACTAAACCAACTAAACTAAAAACTAAGGTAAAACTAGGACCAAACCAGTGAACACACATTGTAATCTTACCCGGTGCTGTGTTTCTGTTCAAAATGAATCATGAATCCCCTGAGAGCAGCAGCAGTATCAAAGTAGACCACCATAATGGACTCTCCCCTCCTCTTCATCGATTTGGTTAGACCTGTTAAACCGCACACCTGAGACTCCCTCCGCCTCCGTCTCCTTGTAAGATGGATGACGAAGAATCTTGACACTTTTAAGATATACCTACAATGACACATTCAAATACCTAGGTGTTTATCGTGAGAATTTGAATAGTATTGTTGTCGTTGAAGGAGTTACTAAAAGCATTTGACAAAAACTGTACAGTGAATCAGTGCAGCTTAAGTGCAGATACCGGGCTCCATGTAAAATGCCACAAAGCAGACAAAGAGCGTTCATGTTTGCTTTTCACGCTAATGTGTCACTTTAGCGTGTTTTTCTGCATTTTGTCCTTATAGACTTCAAAAACGAGAACATGGCTCACTATTTTTAACACTGATTATGCTAAATTACTATGACAATTGAACAATCTTTGTTAAATCCATCAATGCAATGACTTTTGTAAATGAGTGACAATGTGGACTATCCCAACAGTAAATTCCTTAATGTTTTCTTTGGGATAAATGTGTAACTGTAACTTCTACATGTATTCAGACTTGATTTAGATGTTTTGAATCTGAACTGTCCATTGAAAATATGTCAAAGCATACTTTGCTTTGACATATTTTCATTTTGAAGACGAGACCTTAAGTCCTGAATAAAGCCTTTGGTGAAGTGCAGTCCTCATTAATTGGGCCTTTATGCTACAGAGCGTCTTCAAAAGCAGATTAAACATGTATTTAAAAGGTTTTTCTTTGAGTTTTGACTTTTTTTTTAATGATGAGCCAACTTGTTTGAAAGACTAAAGGAAATACATCCATCTTGCCCACGTAAATTTAATGTGAATTGGGTGAGCAGCATTTTCCTCAACTTTTCAATATTTTACACTTTATTCCCCTTTAGAGAATTGTTGCATTTGACCCATCCTTCAATACGCCTGGGGACCCATTTTCAGATCTTAAGCAAGCCTATCTTAGCAATTATCTGTAGGTTTTTACCCATAATACCTATCTTCCAAGTATTTTCAACCCTGCCTCAAACATATCTCCTCTGCCAAAAGAAATCATAGAGTTTCAAACAAAATATCATCTTTCTTGGGGTAGTTGGGGACAAAAATCTTGTGGGGAAAATTGTTGCTTTCTCAATGTACTGATCCCACAATAATATCTGGAGGCAAAAGTTCTCATTTGGAATGAAACCTTTGGAATGAAACATTTTTTAGCCCAGCATGGTGACTTTATCAGACCATGCTATCTTCTCTCAATAGCTTTAGATAATGGTGAACTTCAGGGCACTTATGAACAGAGGAGAATGCCACAAGCTCCTCTCCAAACACGGCTATTTTAGGCCAAACAGAAAAGGTAAGAGCAGAGACAGGCCTATTTCATGCTTTCAACTGCAGCACAAATGGCTGCTTCTTCACACCCACAACAGAGGAATGAGGACATGATGTGTTTCTTCTATATATCTTTCTAAATCAAATTAGGGTTATATCCACAGCTTGTTGCTATATAGTGATTAACAATTTAAAGCAAAATATCTTATCCGTTCCTTCAAAACTACCTCTAATTATAACCCTACGTCTTGGTTTAAATGGAATGATTTTGAGCCATGTGTTTACAGACATACAGAATGGTTGATGGAGTCATATGGGACATTTATTATATTTGTGGTGCACTCTACATCATGAGCGAAAAGCATGATACTTGCATTGAAACTGCAATTTGCATCTCACCAATTTGCTACCGTGCATGAACTACACAGACAAATTACTAATCTATTTTTGAATTTCAATGGGCTCAGTGACAAATCAGAAGTATGAAAGTAATCACGGTGGTGTTGCATATGAAGAACTACTACACCGGAATATGCGTCACTAGAGCAACTGTGAACTTTCCTTCGTGACAGAATAAAAGGAAAGCGGCTGACATACTGGTTTGTGTGAATTGGTTATTCACAACAGGACTATTTATTATTGAAATCACACAAGAGAAAAGCAACACATCATAGAGAGGATTGAAGAGGCAAGGAAGAAAAGTAAAAAAAAAAAGCAAACAAACAAAACTATTATTTAGAGATGAGAGAAAACTGTGTTGTTGTGAACATCAGCCTCAAATTGTGGGATATCAATGACTCTAGATATTGTTTCTACTGCATTTAAAAGTGCAATATGTAACTTTTCTGCAAGATGATCCACCACCTGCTCATCTCTATTGATTTATTCTCTTGCAGGTGTTTTTTATAGTTAAAAACATGCATCCATAGATCTGACCTTTAGGATTAATGGTCACTTTTGTAGATAGCGCTTTTCCACTACTCACTCATTCACACACACGTTCATACACCAGTGTAAACAAACACCGGGGCGAGGCGGGTTAAGTGGTTAAGCCTAAGGACACAACGACAGCATTCATCTGTGGGAGCTGGAATCACCTGTGGATCAGTGGATCTGACCGCTCAACCTGTAATGTTTACGTTTGCACTGCCAACCTTCGGATCAGTGGACAAACACTCTACCAACTGAGCTACTGTCGCCTTTAAAGTTTGTGTGCTGTGTTATAATTTTTTATGCATGTCATGATCCCAAGAATGATGCCAAAACCAGCAACAAAACATCGCCATGTATAACACAACTCTTGCCCTTTCGAAGCATATTCTTAGACCTTTGTGTTGTCGTGAGACTGAAGTCCTATGGGATTTCTGTAAAGGTCATCAGTAGCATTACATATACAATACAGCCATACAATGCTTCCAAGTTCTGCACATTATCTACCAGCGAGAACAAATGTGCAGAATAAATAGTGATTGTATGCACCGCACTGTCTTCTGTTTACATTCAACCCGGGCAGCTGCAGTTGGAGAGAGAGAGAGAGATAATACTATGGCATATGTTGAGTTTAGCACTCAGCGGTCTGCCATACTGACTGGCATGGTAATTACAGCTTTCAGCAGCACAGAGAAGCCCATACTTGTCCCAGGGAAAGTGTAATGTGCAGAAACCAGGAGAAATCAGAGCAAATGTGAACTCAAATGATAAGGCTTCAGAGCACAGATCAATGCTGTTTGTTGGGCGGTGAAAGCTCAAAATTGGGATACAAATTGGTATAGGTACAATATAAGATACTGTATTGCACTTTTCTGAGGAGGGAACACCATAGACATGCATTATATGTTTCAGTGTTGCTGTAATGTGTCCATGGAGAGTAATATTGATATTAGGGTTATTATTAGGGTTAGAGTGTCCATCCTCTGGTCTCACGGTTGGTGGTTCACATCCTGCTCTCAGCTTAAACATCGTTGATAGAGTGATTAGATCCGCTGGCAGTTTGATCTCAGCTACCATAGGGGAATTTTGTCATGATGTGTCTGATGTCTTGTCTGATGTATAAATGTATGTGTAAAGGAGTGATTGCTTCCTTGAAGTAAATTGCTTTTAGTGCCTTGAAAGTAGAAAAGCATGGTATAAATGTGACTGTTTAACAATAAAAGAGGAGGTATAGAGGAACAGACAAAGCCACTATATTGAGCAAGGCAAGGCAAGGCAAGTTTATTTGTATAGCACAATTCGTACACAAGGTAATTCAAAGTGCTTTACAGAATAAGAAAGACATTAAAATCACACCAATCTGCAACTCTCTCACCCACTCGTTTGCACCCTTTAAAAACTCTCTCTCGCACTCTTTAAACACTGTCTTGCTCAGTTTAAGAAGTTTCCCATTACTTTACAAAAAACTTTCCTGTCACTTCTCAAATACTTTCCTGTCACTTTACTGTGTCTAATAAAAGTCCATCAGTCCATGTTTCTTTTGTCATCATAAATTTACCATTAAAAAAGAAGAGTGCAGAATAAAAACCTTTCAGTCGTATGCACAGCTAAACAGAACCGTTTTGAGTCTGGATTTTAATATTATCAAAGTAGAGGCCTGTCTCACATCTTCAGGAAGACTGTAGTCTTCCTGATCAAAGACCAGTTCCATCACAGTAAAACACCAGTGGCATCCCTTCTGTCTTCCTTAGGGAATTTATATCAACAAGAAGAACCTGCAGCTGTGCATGAAGAATCACCCGGGATAACAGTCCATAGCGTGTCCTCAGGCTGAGAGCTACAGCACCAAAACAACAATGAAATATCACTACTCCTGTGTCTCAAGAACTCTTCCCCATTAACTAAACTGTATACTGTATAATCAAGTTTGCATAGGGTACAAGTGAGGACTGTTTTCACACTGATTGAAGATGCAACATGTAACCTGTTTGTCTCTTGTCGCTTTTATAGCATTTAACTCATCTATCTCCATTTAGACAAACAGCAGACACCACCAGGCCAAAGTTACAGGTCAAATCTATCTATGTAAGATTAAAGTCTAATGTCATACTGTGGAACATTCTAACCCTAACCTCTCTAAAGAGTTTAAGGAATGCAGGTCAAAACATTATATCTTTTGAACTGTGAAAGGTCCTCCAAAACAGGAATCATGACTGAAATTGCCCGCTCTTCCTTTACGTTTATTATCAATTTATCAGCATTGCTTTGATTTCCTTATTGTTTAAAAACCTCCAAATCCTATTCAGTGGCGGTGTCTTATCTATCCAGTATCTATCCATGGAAAACCTGCCTGCTACACAGTGGACTAGTTCTTTTTAAATAGAACACCAGAGTTCTTCTTCATAGATTGAGGTCACGTCAACACCACGGTCAGGACATGAAAAATGGACAACACAGACAATCTTCAGGAGGTCACAGAAGGCTTTAACAGCTAAATACCACACAATACTGTAAACTAACAGGACCATAACATTAAAGGAAAGGTAAGTGCTCTGACCTATTATAGCAATGATTGAAACTAAAAGGTGCCCCCTCAGTAAGGCTTGTTTTTATGCTGTAGATCTATAAGGCTGGTGAGTTAAGTTGTTTTTTGATTCCCAGACAAGACAGTGACCCTGAAAGAAGGTTTTATGATGTGGGGCCAAGATAGAAAAACAAACGAATAAAAAAAATAAATAAATAATCCTGATGGAGGCAGAAACATATTACAAGCAGCCTCTAGCCATAATACATCATACAATTATAATTAAATAGTGCTGCTTAAAAATTATATTCCTACCATTATTATATTAGTAGAAGTAAAAAGGTATTTGGGGAAACTATTATGCCTGCTCAAGTGAGAGTATTTGTAAGAGTATTGTCTAGACATGGTATTTATAGTTTGAAGTGGAGTCATTGCATGGACCGTATATAACATAATGCAAACAAATACATATATTACTATGTTGTCTGGGTGAGTAGGCGAGATATATTGTTTGTAAGTTTGTCTATCCTCCTGAGACCTGGCATCCTCATATGTGGACAACACATTTTGGGTCGTCTAGCCCAGTGGTCCCCGGGCCACCGGCCGTCCAAGAAATAATTAATTATTTCTGTTGTATTTATTATCTGAGTCTGAACAATCGTTTATTTTGAAAAATCTTTTATTTTGAAAAATGACCGGATTCTCTCAGTTACATTTCCGTCACTTGAGCGCCGACAACTTAACCACTTAGCGTTCCGACGGCCCGCCCGCGTTACACGTTACAACTTTACAGCAATGTACGTGTATTTCTGCGTCACCCACACAAACAATCTACACATCAAATGAAAGCTACGGCATTCATCTTTCTGAATATGTAAACCATTTACACCTCGAATCACCACAGTGCTGACAGGAAAGCCGTTTTTACAGAGAAGTCAGAAATGTGGATTTGGACTTCACTTACCATTGAACGCTCTGGTTCTGTCAAACATCAACATATTCACACAAAGTTGGTCTCATTCGTTCCGTAAAGGTCCACAGAATATAATCCAGTCAAGAAATTATGTCCACAAAGGAAGTTAGAGCCTCCATGTCCAATCTGCTGCAGGAAAGTGAAATCTGTTCCGTCACTTCTCTGCATTTCTTTTGTCAGTTTCAGGCATAATAAACTACTGACAGCGCCAAGTTTGTTCCTCAGCGCAAAACAAACTTGTTAGCTTGTGATTGACACCAAAGTTGGCCAATAAGGTGGGGGCTGTGGGTTACTGGAGCCGCGGACAGTGAATGAGAGCTACAGATGACTGAAAGAGTACGCCCCACTCTCCCCCTTGTAGAATCAAGCTGTTACATTACACACGTTTAGTGATGTTTTCACCTTAAAGCCCATGAACTGCGGAACACGCTGATGCGTGACATGCAGTGGTTTACTGTAAATGGAGTTTGCAACACGCGTAAAAAGACGAGACTGGATATAAAGATCTGCGCGTAAAATTACGCGCGCGTATTGCGTAATTTTACGCAGCAGTTTTTACGTTTTTATGTGTGTTCCAAAGTGTATAAATGCTCAGCAGACAAACTTACAGTGATTCTGACACCTGTGGGTAAAACTATAGGGTGTTACCTTTACAAAGACCCCAAACTAGTGCAGTTACTACTGAGGGTTCAATAGTGGTGATTATTTTAATTTGGAGAGGTCAGAACAAAGGTAATTTCACCAAAATGACCCGGAATGCTAAGGGGTTACAAATTAGCAAAATGAGGGAAAAAAAAAAACCCCGGTCCACGGTAAAATTTTCAAGCGTTGGCCGGTCCGCGGTGATAAAAAGGTTGGGGACCACTGGTCTAGCCCACAATGCAAATTTTTAGAAGAAGAATAACAGAATACAAGAACAGCAACAATCCAAATATATTATATATATTCATTTTTTTAACAGTTTAGAATGTTTAGAATATTTTATTCCTACTCCTGTCAGCAGCTCTTCACACGAGACACATTGTTCCAAGAGACACAATTGTTGTTTCACATTTTGTTTTTACATTCAGGACAAATGTTGCTGTTTTCAGGGTCTTAATTAATAGGTTTTGCAAATCATTATTCAAATGTTTTATCAAAATGATTAAAATGTCACATATGAGGACATTAGATTTACATAATTTTTTCTCAGAAACTACATAATGTAAAAAGATAATTCTTTGTATTTACACTCATCAGGTCCCAGTCAGCCCAAATAACAAAGAGAAATTAATAAAGTATCTCATGCAAGAGCTCGGGTCTCAGGAGGCTATGATGTGTTTATACAAAAGCAGCTTAGTCGGGGGCTTGTTTGCTTCTTAACTAGTTGTCTTGATTGGCTGACCCCAAGCACAACTTTTTCTGTTGAGGAGATAAATAACTTCCCTTTACGCAGTGAGTATCTCCATTTCTCTTGTTTATTAAATCTGAGCATTTCCAGCTAGTGCCCTATTGCACTATGTTGATTGTATGTTGCACATGGAAGCAATAATTTCCCTAGGTCTGTAAGCAGAGAGTATGAGTGTTCACGCTGGCTTTGTCTGGAATGATCCAATGTATGGCATTCAACTTATCTATCCTGCAATTATTTTCTCAGACCAGTCATTTGTGCTGGTGGCGCCAAATGATAAATGGCCACAATTTTATTTAGCACTTTTCTACCTTCAAGGCACTCAAAGCACTTTACATCAAGGAGCCACTCACACATCCTCATACACACACCAGTGTACACAGACACTGGGGGCGAGGTGGGGCAAGGACGAAACAACAGCATTCATCTGTAGGAGCTGGAATTGCACCACCAACCTGTGGGTCAGTGGACAAACTTTCTACCAACTGAGTTACTGTCCCCCACTTGTATCCATGGAGACATACGTTTAATGAAATACTATGGAACATTCAGGCAAATCATTCACATGTCAATGAATTTCCTCTTAAATAAATACATTAATTAAGTACAAGTTTATGGCATCACAGACAGTCCATCAGAAAAGTTCCGTAGTGCACCTTTAAGTGCATTAACGTCAAGACTCGTCAGTGTCTCATCCAAACGTTATGTTTTGATTTCTGTTCTCTCCAGACTGTTATGAATAACATTGTAGATTGAACTAAACACTCAAACACAAAATCATTGTTCGAGAGCTGCTAAAATGATAAGTAGTTGATGATAAAAATTCCCATCATGCACTTGGCAACATGATGCCTGGTGAAGTTGTTTATTTGGGTCCTGAGTTTGGCATTTCTCAAAACTCATTCTCCACTCAGCACCAAAACCAGCTCCATCAAAAGTCTGCTCCTTTGACTCCCGCAGCTGTCATTCCAAATAAACCACGGTAGAACATGGGAAAAGAAGGAAAAAAAATGGTAGAAAGTGGATAAAAACAAACCCGTTCAATTGCAAAGCTCACCAGACACACTATTCTTTTCTCCATGCAGCATATTCAAAGTAACAGCTTCACTTTGATTTTTTTCTAGTTTAGGAAAATGCCCCTTGGATTATGTGGTGGGCTCTACTCCAATTAAACACATTGTCTGATGAGAACCATGTAGAAGCAACTGACTGGGATTAGAATTATTATGTCTCTCTTTCATGGTACAACGAGAGAACGAGACAAGAGACAAAATGAACAACATTTTATTTTGAACTGATCCATGGCTCCTCTTTTATGGTTCAAAATCAGGTAAAGAGCCTTTGAGGACGGCATTGCCTGGATTACCACTTGATGATGTCATAAATTGGACCCAAGGCTTCTGATCTCTTGGTTAAAATATGCACTCAAACATGTATGATTGAAACACAGCTCAATACCATGTAGAATATTTTTTAACAACAAAACAACATTGTAATCCGCTCAACTGATGATGACCATTTACGATTTAATATATTTGGAAAATCCTATCTCAATTTCTTGCCCTTTTCCCAACTTATTTGAAATGTTAAGTGAAATGTGTAAATATCTGTTCAAGCAATAAATGTGTGAATAAAAAAATTGCAGATATATTGGCACATTTATTCCTCTTATTACTTTTAGCACTGGGCTAATTCTTTGGGTACTATAGGGTACTTTTTACAGTCCCAACTTTTTCATACTGTGCTTCCTGACCTCACTGTGTCTTGTGTACACCTACTGCTTTCTTCTGTCTTGTAATGGACCCAAAGTTCAGGTAGTCATTCCTGCCAAATGATTTGAAGCACAAATCAATAACACACTCTCATCCCCTCCGCAATGATGGTAAAATCACTCCTTCTTCAGATGTAAAGGCCACAGGGGTGCAGACTGGGGTATTTTTGCTCCGTCTGTAATGTCAGTACAATATTATAAAAGAAATACTGTACATGTGTTGAAGTAGAGTTGGATATCGTTGAAGAAAATGGGGTTTATATGAATTTGTAAGTATATCTGCTCAATGCAATCTATTCGGAAATATTCTTATGCAGGACATCGTTTAACACACCAGTGATTTAAGGCCTGTTTCTTTATTATGCAACACTGTCACCGGGGCCGTGCTTTTGAGTTCAACGGCATCTGTCTTGCACTGTACATTACGGAAGGGGAGGAGGTATAGAGGATAGAGTTGAAAATTAAACGCTCACCGTATAAGCTCGAGAGAGTATGTGAGATGCAGCTCTGAAGGGGAAAGCTGTTATAAATGCCATTATGGTGGTGAAGTCCCTTACGAGGTCCTATACACTAATCTGAAAAGTCTTTAACTTCTTTTGTATTTTCTTAAGTATAAGCTAAAAGAACATTATAACTTTTCTTGTCCCCCATCGTTTGTCTCCATGGAAATTGTTTGTCAAGCGTTTTTTTCACAATGTGCGATTCAATGGCTCACTGTAAATATTGTTATTACTATGAGCGGGTCCGCCTAGCCTCGGATCTGGCCCGTAACTTGGGCTAGTAGCATTATTTGATGGTGTCCACTGATTCACCTTTAGAATAATGTACTGTATGTGTTAGAAATACATCACTACGTTGGGACTAGGACTGCGTCTGATGTTGCACTGAAAAGGGAAGTACTGTAGCGAAAGACAATGGCAACGATCAACAAAAAGAGAATAATGGAACTGGTGAGTGCAAGATAATACAGGTCATTAAAAACAGACGCTAAAAGTGTTTTCATTAGTATAATTTGGCTATTGGTACGTGTACAAATGTCTTAATTGAATGAGTCATACTTTAAAAATGTTAAAATGGAGCAAGTGGCAGTGTAATTGGTCGTTTATTCCATTTACACATTTTTGTTGCAACCCCGAAATGAACAACAAGACTCATTTTAGTTTTCTGACGCACATAACAACTTTCAAGGCACTACATATGGCTAAATTACTTTTTTATGTTTGGTTTGAACTTTTGCAACGGTTAAAAAGCAGACTAAAATGAAATGCAATGTGTCCACTGTCTATTTGCTTTTGTACAATAATTAAACCTCAACCAAAGTCGTCCGATCTTAGTTAACTTTTGAGATTTCTAGTTTCTAAAGCTGCTTTTTATGTACACGGGGCTTTGATAAAACAGCTGGTTCACTAGTTTATATCATTAGCTGCATTCTATGAGCTCTAAAGATGGCAGCAGATTATAGCACTGGTTAAATAAGTGTAAAGACCAGGCAAACACTATTCTAAACACCAAGATCAACAGAGAGATGTTACCGATAATAACCCCATAATGAAGCTGCACACCTGTCTGTGTCTAAGCAGCCATTAGACCTGCTTTATTAGGCTTGAGCTACTTCAACCTTCAACAGTATTGTTACAACATTTGGGCTCACCAATTATGCAGAAATTGTTGCTAAAATGGCCTCCGCTTCACCCGTAATTGTCCTGATGCTATTTTCCCAAAGCAGCTAAATGTACCTTTACTTTGTGCTTGAACGTGGAATGAATAAAAGAGGCAAAAGCAGCATGGGTAATATTCCCAGAATAGCTAACAATATGTTACTGAACCTGGACTTTGGTTAGTAATGGAAGTTTTTATTTGGGTTAGAATTGTATTACCATCTTACTTCAATTAGCATATAAATGTAAAAGGCCTCCATTATGTTTTTTTTTTCTTTGTTATCTTAGAGGAACTGTATGTTACAATTAGATTTTAAATTGTGTAAACACAGCTTTGACCGATAACTATTCTAATGCTGATTTAATGTAAGTTACAAAAACACCGGACATGCTGCAGTCAAGTTGTTTATGTTATAATTTTGTGTTCAGTTTATCTAATCAGAAAGCACCATGTGGGCTGCCAGGTTCAAAGCAATGCAAAATCCTTTATTTAAACCTAAAAGGACTCTGATCTGATCTGACCTAAATCCCATCACCTGCAGTCAATCATGAATCAGTGCCTCTGCTGCTGCATTATATACTGTCCATTTACTTTTATTTGAAAAAAAAAAATGCTCCGCTAAAGCAGAACTATGAGCAGCTTAACTGACAAAATGTGTGCCTTATTTTTGTCCATGGAGCTATTGTTTTTGCCCCACAATAAATATTTCCTCAACACAAAGACTCAGAAACTTGTTATTTCAGAAGAGAAAGGTTCAGTACAGCTGTGTGTGATCCCAAAGTCCCACATCAATGATAAATGTGTTTCTCTGTTTACTGGTCTACCAATGTCAATCTCATAAAGTTCCAAAGGTTGTGATGTCATCTGTATAACTTCTATATGCAGTTTAAGGCACAGCCAGGTTCAGTTGTGGTTGTAGTACCTTTTTTTTAAGACAGTAAGAGTGCAGGCTACATACAGTACAGTACAAATACTCTAATATTTCGTTGGACCGTCTTTAGCTTTGATTATGACAAGCATTCGCTGTGGCATTGTTCCGATTTCGCTTCTGCAACGTCACAAGATTTATTTCCACCCAGTGTTGCATTAATTTTTCACCCAGATCTTGCATTGATGCTGGTCGAGTCTGACCTCTGCACAAAGCTTTCTCCAGCACATCCAAAAGATTCTCAATGGGGTTAAGGTCTGGACTCTGTGGTGGACAATCCATGTGTGAAAATGATGTCTCATGCTCCTGAAACACTCTGTCACAATTTGAGCCCAATGAATCCTGGCATTGTCACCTTGAAATCCATTGATGGAATAACCTGGTCATTCAGTATATTCAGGTGTCAGCTGACCTCATTCTTTGAGCACAAACTGTTGCTGAACCTAGACCTGACCAACTGGAGGAGGCTCGCACCTTTTGCTTAGTTAAATCCAGGTAGTGACTTTATTTTTGACAGTGTATAAGCTATGTGTATGGAAGACAAATAAAAACAAACTGATCCTATATAATTAGAATAACTCTTTTTCCAATCATTTTAGCACATTTTTTGAAACTTGATTGATGATTTGTTGTATCTGAAAATATCTGGGGCACATCACATCATTTGGAAAAGTTCTCATCAGTTCACACAAACCCGTTGCCTCAGCTCTCATAGCTCTCATTCACAAACATGATCAATGAATTGTGAACTTTAGCCCAAACTCGTTTACTTTTAATATAGAAACTCAAACATAACAGCAACACAATACAATTTGTGAGCACCTAAAATGTAACAACAAATGATTTCACACCTGAATCCGACAGGGACAAAGGACTCAGCAGAGCACAGACTGTGTGACTATACAGACACATCTAACACTCAGTATAGTGTAAATCCAGTGTTATGTTGGTGTAATTATATTGATTTTACAGAACTATATGTAATCACTCACAGCAAAAGCGATTTGGATGTATTCACTGTTCTGACATCTCTCAGTATTTGAATAAAATACCACAAATTCCTGTGTGCAAAATGGTAAAATGTACATTCATTTCAAACTGCTTTTGAGGGATGCTTGATGAGTTATGAATGTAAAACTGCATACTGCTGAGAAGAAAAAAAATCTGTTCAGTATTCTGTGTGAGCTGTTTTGCTAAGGTCAAATTTCAATAAAGAAGTGTGTCAAAGCGATTTAAAAAAAACTGTAAATGAGGCTTAAAACGATAACTGCCTGCTACCATTTAATATGATCAACAGTGTAGTGAAGGCAGCTTGAGTGTTAAATGTGTTAAAACTAAAAGTCAAGCTTAGGTTTCCTTTAAAGGAGACATATTACACCTACTCCCATCCGTAGCTCTGTACTTATATGTGATTCTTTGAAAAATGCTGCTTCATACACAAAAAGGTGCATAGCCATTAAAAAAACAAACAAAAAGATATTTATATTATTATTATTACTATGTACAAAAATCTAGAAACTATAATAGATCTACTTTAAAAACACAGAGGAGATCTTCTGGACTGAATTACAATATCATTTCTTCTACAAATTCAGCACAACTGCAACATTGTATTATTTTTACCTGGTGATATTTGTATAACGGTAACAACCAGAAGACAATGACTGCTGTGCAACATGCCAAGTTCTAGCATTTCAGCTCTAAAGGTGAACTAAAATAACTCAACATGGGCTCAATGATACACCAATGGGATGCAATACTTTTTATTATGACTTTTCAAACACTTAGAAATGCATTTGTTGAGATTTAACATATTTTCTATACAGTTGGCACATTCCAACAGGCAGGGCAGTCATAGTACACATATTATTATTGTCTGCGTACACTGGTGTATGAATGTGTGTGTGAATGAGTGAGTGGTTCCTTGATGTACCATTTACCATTTACTAAAAAACTGTGTGGGATGCCCTTATTTGTGAATTTGTGTGAAGAATAAATAGCTAACGGTATGTTTAAGTGACTGAGGTAGGTGTAGGTGTTACGTATCCCCCCAGGAAGCCATATTCCATAGTATTCTTAATTGGACTTTTTGAATAATTTATTTTTATTTCCACATATTTCCATTTATTTAACAGTGTGCTGCGTAACGTATCTGATGAGGAATCCAGCACCTGCTTGTCTCCATAGAAATCTCCAGAACTATTCCACAGTATGGCAACATATCTATCATGGGTGCAAACATGTATTCTTTCTTTTTTCATCTTTATTTATACAGGAGAAACCAATGATAGCACTTAGACTCTCTTTTTCATGGGTGCCCTGTCAAAATAGAACACAAACAAAACAAATATGTCCATATAAAACATTAAAAAACAGGTGCAGGGGTAAGTATAAAAGTTCATTAGGAGGCACTAAAGCAGAGGTGTCAGACTCATTTTCACAAAGGGCCACATCAGCGAAATGATTGCTCTCAAAGGGCTAGATGTAAATGCAAGACAGTATAAATGTAACCAAATGTAATGTAAAATAAATGTAACTATTTTTTTTATCTTGTTAATTAACCGTTTCTGTATATATTACTTATTCAAGTTACAAATATTGCATATGAATTTGCATAGATATGAAAAAATGGCTGTTTAACTGTGTATCTCCTGATAAACTGATATTTTAAGACAATCACACGTCTTTTAATTTACCTTGTAGCAAGTCACATAAAATGACGTGGCGGGACGCATTTGGCCCACGGGCCTTGAGTTTGACACGTGCACTAAAGTATCCAGTTTTGCTTGGATATTCTTACTGTGATTGGTGTCACCTCTCCACAGATCACACCTGTAACTTGGACTTGGTCATCATAGAGACAGATCATGCCATACTCTGTAACACTGTAGGCAACATTTCCAAGAAGAACTACAAGATTTTTTGATAATAGGCAGAAGAGCAGATGATATCATTGTTTTCTTTGTACTATTTGCACAGTGTTGACATATGCTAATATTTACCAATTATTTTCCAGTTGTTCCCTATGTTATAGTGTGCTGCATGTCACAGAAAAAGTGTCACCTATACCCATTTTGCCAACACGTGCAGAGCTGGAGCTGCGTTCACTACGGTCAATTTACTGAGAGAAATCGACCTCAGGCCCACACGAGACTGAAACAATCCCTCTAACCTTTAATAGAGGTATAAGTCAATACATTATGGGACTATATGTGACTAGGGAACACTAAGGAACTATGGAAGGTGAAAGAACATTCATTTGATTTTACATGCACATAATGCTGTGGAGGAGAGTGCAAATGCAGCATGTATTTGGGTCACTCAGTACGGACTAATGGAAAGGATTGCATGTAAGCTATAAAGGAAAAACTGATTTTGTGGGAGGGCATCTGATGCAGGAAGCTCACAGCAATACTATCGACTACTTTCAGATGATTTGTTGTGATTATCCTGGAAGAACAAAACAATTTTATTACAGTAATTGTGATGATTATACTGTACTATGTGAGATAATTGGAATTTCAATAAACAAATACAAAGCTAAACAGACACATTATGAACAAAAAAAATTAAAATAAAATAAAATAAATAACAAAAACAGTGAAAAAAGTTAAACATTTGCACACCTAAACTATGCCACTGTTTGGTCACAGCCCCACAAGCAAGTTACACAATAAATCTTTAAGCTCTTTAAGCTTTTACCTAGCAATCACCTCAGTAACACAAATACGGACACAGAATGCGGGAGTATTGCAGCGATGAATACTGGATTAATAAAATAAAACCACAAACAAAAGCAAAAGAGAAAAATAACTTCATCACCGATGAGTACGCCCCGCTTTTCTCTGGGGTAGCACCCACACACACACACACACACACAAATACCCCCAAGATTGTCTCCTACCTACACTCTATAATCATATAATTTGTATCTGGAGACTGCTGATTATGGTTGTGCCTCATCTAACCTGGGTTTACTTCAGAAACTCTATCTGTCTATGCGCGCACACGGTAGCATCCGAGTGATTACAGACTGCATGATTGCAGAGTGGTAGCAGCATGTACCCTGAGAATAGAAATATTTCCTGGAAGTGCATGTACTAGCTAATGAATAAATCAAAGAGGTCGCAGGTTCAGTCATCTGCTGGTTAGTAATCCAACATAACATAATCTCCGGCAATCGTTTGAAAAAGCTTTGAATCGCTGACACCAATCAATATCCATACATGTAATATTCAAAATGGCGTTCTTTAAAATATGCAAAAAGTTGAATATCAAGCATAATATGTCTCATTTCAAGAGTTACATTTTGTTTATTGCTTGCCAGTGCGTCCTAATGCAATGGTAAAAAAGATGACAAATTCAACAAATTCTTCAGCGTTTGTATATTCTGACATATGAAATCAGTGCCTTATGCCGAAAATCAAGAATTTATCTACAGTAGTTGCAAAACGGTTCTTCTTCAGCGCGCATAGTAATTAGCTCTCACACATTTAACGGTAACATCTTTTAAAACAGCTGGACACGGGTACCTCTGTGATCACATAAGGAGCAAACTGCAACTCGTTTAGAATTAATGAAGAAATACCAATGACCAGGATACGACACCATCTCTGCTGCCTCATTACATGTACAGCATTAACAGTCAGTCATGCTAGCACACGTTCATCGTTAAGGGATATGCTGTACCTGAATGACAAAGGTAAGGAACCAAGGTCAGAGAACATACAGCGCAGAAGGGAATTATAGAAACCTCCAGGATAAAGACAAGAAGAGGACTAAAGAACTTCATGGTCGCATTGTTGACTTAAATTGACTCTTGTGAGCTCAAACTGTTCAGGGTTTGTGTGTTAAACATGTGTGAATGGAACGAAACACAACTCCAGGTATGTTTTTGATGAGGAAACAACATTATTACATAGATCAGAAAATAGCATAATATGGGCCCTTTAAGCACCTATGGAATGCTATATTTTAAGGCAGAATGCATTTTTAGGAAATTCTACAGACAAAATAACTTATTTTACATGGAAGCATTAAATTATGAAAAGTGTTTGACAGAATTTTTCCTTCACTAATCCAAAGATTTTGTTTTGTTTTTCCCTATTCACCAGCAGTGTTCCACTTGAAGACACAAGATTTGACTTGTAATCAGGCTCGTGTCTACAGGGGTGCAAAAGGGTGACCTGCAACCTCATTTAAAAGTGTTTGCACCTTCATTTTAGGCAGGTAAAATAAAGATAATAAAGGAGCATAGCCTTTGGACCCTTAGAGGCACCCTCTGTCAGTTTGGTGTGCACCCAGACCTACCTGTAACATTTTGATTGATAATTCTACATGTACCTCAGTAACCCTAAGCACTTCATGCTAAAGCTACAACATGTGTATATTGCAAGATAGGATCAAATGAGCCCCTATTACGTTTTACTTTTTTTTTTATTTGGTCAGTCATATTATGTGTAGTTCCCAGCCTGGTGGACGACATAGATGCCATAACAAAAACTTTAAAGTGCAGGTTAGACCACTCATATCAGAAACAAATGTTTTGTCAAGGTCAAGGTGGAAAACACCTCCAAAGGTAGTGGAGACTTCCAGATACAGACAGAATGGTGATGGCGAACCAACCGAACATTGTGGTGGTGGATAAACAGAGCAAAGCTGTTGTGGTGGACATTCAAGTGCCAAATGATGGGGACATCAGGAAAAAGGAACATGAGAAACTAGAGAAATACCACGGGCTCAAAGAAGAGCTTTTTTGGCTAAGTGCAATCAATTTCTCAAAAGATATTATAATTTATTATGGGTCTCTAGTAGTGTGTCACAATATAAAAATTTTAAACTCAATTTTGATACTAAGGAATAGACCTGATACCAATTGCGATACCACGATGATAATAAAAATAAAATGCTTTTTATTTAGGCAATAGAATGTAAATGATAAACACTGGGGGGGAGGTGGGTTAAGTGTCTTGCCCAAGGACACAACAACAAATCATAGTACTTATTTTTATGCTACAAGACTCAAATGAGCATCTGGTTACGACACTAGTTCTAGTATCGATTAGTATCTGATTTTCTCTACTTCTGACAACAAGTTTATAGTGGTAAAGTCTAATACAACAGTCAGAACCACTGATCCGAAGGTTGGCGGTTTGAATCCCATTTCAATATTACTGGAATGGAATAGGCTGGTGCATGAATATGTGTTGAATCTATACATAAACACCATACAGATCTATTTATAAACTGTTTACAGTAGCTTTAATACTCAGGAGACAGGATATGGATTTCTTGCTTCATATCTCATACATACATTTGACATCTCATTTGCACCTCAGCTGTTTTTATTATGTAAACACCATTTACAAATTTTCCTCGTAAAGTTGTCATCGAGCAAGTATTTAGTTTTTCTAAACACATTCTGTGTTAATGCATTGTGTTTGAACTCTGTGTAATATGCTAGATGGCTTGTATTTGATTGGGATGGCTTATCTGCAGTCCCTGTTAGCCGCTATGGCACAAAATGAAAAAAAAAAAAACAAAAAAAAAAAAGAGAACGCGGTCCCTTTTCAGTTATTTGTTCTCCCCAAAATAAATAAATAAAATAGATGGATATAATGATAAGGTTGCCAGGGAAACCGTGACATCAGCTGTTTTCATCCCAAATAGCCCACGTGTATTGGATCTCCCCTCTTCTCTCCTCTCCTCTCTCCTTCTCTCTCCTCTTCTCACTGTATCCCTGCTCTTACTATAAAACGACTGCATCAGACCCGGCGAGCGCTCAGTCTCTGTGAGGATAGCAGAGGCAAAAAACGCGGCTCTCAGATCTCACGGGCAACAAAAAGAAAATGTATCTATTGTTTGGGATGACTTTTTTGTATCGGTAAACTCAAAATAATTGCTGTGATCATGCCAGACCGGGCTACTTGGATTGGAAGATTGGAAAACCCTGCTTTGTGGACAGAATTCAATGGATTGTGAACCTTTTGTACTTGTTAAAGACAGCCAATATTGCCTTGCTACCAAGAATATACCTTAGAGACTGCTTCCCAAGGGTACTGTGAATTAATAATATTCTTTGCAGCAGCTTCGGGCAATTTAAAACAACTTTTTCAGATCAAGATTTCTGGGATTTTTGTCTTTGCAAACCACTCAATCCCCAATCCAATTTACTCTTTATCAGTGTTACAAGCCTTTAGATTTGAGTTCCGATAGCGTAATTTCCTCACCTTGTCCCCTGCGTCTTCAGTTACCAATCATGGACTACTATTACTACTACTACGACTACTACTGTCAACTTTCTACTATTGCTGCAGGACGTGCTATGTTTAATCTTTGCTAATTGCTGCTAGTGCTACTATCATCCCACCAAAATGTTTTCCTCGGAGGACCTCGGCAACAGCACGGAGCAGATGTGGATAAATGCAACCCCAGCAAACTTTTCCCAAGAGAGAAGGACAGAAGACGAGAGTGAAAACCACGAGCACCCGTTCCTGACAGATGCTTGGCTCGTACCTCTGTTTTTCTCCTTAATTATGCTGGTCGGACTGGTCGGCAACTCTTTGGTGATCTATGTCATTACCAAACACAGGCAAATGAGAACTGCAACCAACTTTTACATAGGTGAGTAGAAAGCCAATGAGACTCTTTACTCTACAGGAATTGTGCGTGGAATATTAACACATCTGTCATGTTGTGCATATTCTGCCCGTGCCGGCTGTAGCGTCAAAAAGAATAGATTATCAACAGCGCTTAATTGGTGGGGTATATAAAGGCGCGTCTGTGTGAACTGTTAAATTCATAGGAGAGGAGAGGGAATACGGAATGATTCAAACATATGGATGACTTTGGAAACTACATAAGGAGCATAAAATCAAGACATGCAAGTTGATACTGTGCTTAAGCTTTCCCAAAGGAGACGTATAGGACCTAGCAGAGCAATGGAAAACATCATCATTCCCTGCGTGGTTATATGGCGTGGTTAGGAAGGTAATTAAAAGTTTTCAAATCAGATTCAGTAATTCCAGACATGCAGCTAAACAGGAGACAATATTTTTGTTAATGCCATAGTTTTCCTAACAATACCAATAACTGAAATCGCTTGTCCGTTCATTGTCACCCTCGCTATAGCCATGACCTTTTGAAAATGCACATGGCGAGTAAAAATGTGTGTGCAAACAAATACAAAATATAATAGTAGTTTTTAATCAAGAAAGTGCCACTGCCGTTTAAAGGTTCTATATTACACAAAACTGACTCTTGCGAGCGTTAAGTCATGTTATAATGTTTTTTATAAAGAGTTGTGTTTTGTTTTATTCACACATGTTTGAGTAATCCTGCGTTATGACTGTCTACATGTCCATATCTCCAAATACCCTGGTCCTTTTACCTTTAGTTCAGTAGAGGTTGTCAATTCCAGGGCTGAAATTATCCAAATAATTCAAGTGAAGGTGTGCGGAGTTTAAAAATACTTCCTGTATAACCACAACCACAAAATAGCATAATATGGACTCCAAGGTCACCTGTCTTTGTCCACATGGCAAGGGCTGCACTGCCTCTTCTGCCTCTTTTATGTTTAGTATTTCCTACCTCACAATATCTCTACGCTTCAGTTTGCATAGCTGCCACTTTTAAAATGAATAACCTGAAATAATACGCTATCGTTTTTGACAATTTATGGGATTAATTTTTGCATATAATGACACGGAATAAAGCAAAATCAAAGCATTTTTTTTTTAGGTTTAGTGAGTGTTTTTAGTTATCATCTTGTCTTTTTAGTGTAGGCGCTGTTTAATTTACTGACATAACTGTTATATGGAGCAACACACGCGATCAAGATGACAGCTGGGCCGAATGAGACTAACATAATAATAAGAAAGCATATGGATACTTGTATTAAATTATTCAACAGGTGCATGCAATATGAAAAGCATAGCAAGTAGCATGGGATTACCTTAGAACCCTTTTACAACCCGCTTAGAACCCGCTACACTTTGATGTCTTTCTATTGAGGTTACAGAAAATAGGAGGCAAATCTGCACTGTCGCCTCTGCTTTGAACCGTGTAGTTTCTATATAGAATAGGCTGGAAGAGGAGAACTACAGAAATAAGCGTTTGATGTGGTGTTGACAGAGGACTCTGCCTGTCCTCCTCATGTCACCTCATGTTGACTTGGTGTTTGTTTGCAGAGATGGTAATTGTCAGCTACTACGTTGACTTGAGTACAGCTGTTTCGAACATCAGGTTTATTTACTCCAGTCATATTTGCATGTTGGTGACTCTTCCCAATATGAGTAAACTGTCAAGTGAAGTATGTTGCTTGATAAATGATAAAACATCCTGTGCATTGTGTATTGTCTGCATGTTTATGGGTGGGAGAGAGGGGTTGAGAGTGGAGACAGAAGGTGTATAAATAGGGCTTCTGGGTAATTAGAGGTGTGGCTAAGGTGAGCTGTGATTCGCTGGAGAGGAGCAAGAGGAGATTAAGGCGTGGTCCTGCTCCTGAATCTCAATTAATCACATTAACTAAATTTTTTGGCTACTTGGTGGTGATATAGATGAAATGAAATGTGTTTTAGTTGCAGTAAATGTTCCATAAGTAGTGAATACTTGCTGGGATAGGATCCATATGTGTGTAACCATACAGTGATGCCCTTATTGAAAATTGATTTGAATATGTTTAACTCACAACATTTAGCCCTCACATAGTCGATGTTTTAACAGTAGAAACAAAGTTTGAACAAAAATACATTTCCATGGTGGCTGCAGTATTTGAAAACCTGCTGTGTCAAAAGCTCATTATGAAAGCTCCATTATTCCTGATTTTCCGATTCATTTCTGCAGATTGACACTCTTTGTTAAGGCCTCCAGAGTGAGCAATGAGATCCAGTCATGGACCCATCAGAAAGACATTGTACTTTTTGAATAAATACACCCCCCTGTGTTATTTCTCTGACAAAATCCAACCATGAGCCAGGTTAATGCAAGCTGCAGTCCAAATGCACCAGAGAGTAAAAGACCAAGTGAGAAAGTAACAAGTACATCGAGTACCATTTTAAGGAAACATTTGAATTTTCAAGTAGTCTCTTTGCAAGACTTTGGATTTCAACAAAACTGGATCAAACAGGTGTAAAAAGCACTTCCTGTATTAAACTAGAACTAAACCAACATCAAACTAGAGCTAAACCAGGATTAAATGAGGAACAAACCAGACATCAACCAAGATTAACCAGGACCGTTTTAGGATTAAACCAGGGGAACTAAACCAGAACTGAACCAGGATAAAACAAGAACTAAATCAAAGCTAAGACAAGATTTAACCAAGACTACCCCAGGACTAAACCAGGACTAAACCAGGACTAAACCAGGACTAAACCAGGACTAATCTAGGACTAAACCAGGACTAAACCAGGACTAAACTAGGACTAAACCAGGACTAAACTAGGACTAAACTAGGACTAAACCAGGACTAAACCAGGACTAAACCAGGACTTAAGTAAAGGGACTAAACAAGAACTGAACCAGAATAGAACAAGGACTATATTAAGACTAAACCAAGCCTTAACCAGGATTAAACCATGAGTAAATCGGAGGAATTAAACCAGAACTGAACCAGGATCAAACAAGGATAAAATCAAAACTAAGACAAGATTTAACCAGGACCAGACCAAGACTAAACGAGGACTAAACCAGAGGGACTAAACTAGAACTGAAACAGAACAGAACAAGGACTATATTCAGACTAAACCAAGACTTAACCAGGACAAAACCAGGATCAAACAAGGACTAAATCAAAACTAAACCAAAACTTAAGTAGGAGCAAACCAGGTCTAAACCAGGACTGAACCAGGACTAAAGCAGAGGGATTAAACTAGAACTGAACCCAGATTTAAATCAAGTCTAAAACAAGATTTAACCAGGATTAAACCATGACAAAACCAGGGGAAGTGAACCAGGATTAAACCAGACCTAAATCAGGGGACTGGGAGTAAAGGAACTGAACCACAAGGATTTCCAAAGGCCCTGACACCTCTTGATATGGCTCTTATGTAATGTGTGTCATGGGATTTGACAAGGCATCGGTTATGAAATTGTAACATGATGGAAATATTAGATTCTCCATTAAGGTTTTAGAGCCACCAGAGAGCTGCTAATAAAATATATTTGTGTGTGTTTATTTTGCACATAACCGCTTCTTCTGTCAATATAAACTGTTTTACGTTCACCTTTGGATTACGGGGAGACTACTGGCAATTTAAGATTACATTATGACCTCCAAGACGGATTAGCCTGTGCACTTTCCACCCCATAAGCTATGTCTTATCTGATAAAAAGGTTTATCTACAGCTTTACTTTAAAAATACTAGAAATGCATGCCAATCTTGTAGTTTATGCATATTTTAATCCTTGCTGTGAGGCTATAACAAAACAAATTGATTCAGAATTCAGCCTCACAATATGATTAATACAGAATTATTCAACCAGTGATAATTTGTATGTATTTTATGATTTTTACATGGGAAATAGCCTCGAGCAGAATTGCGTACTTTTAGCATTCAGGTACTGTACATCATTGACAGTATTTCTAGCCCCATTAAAAGGTGTGCCTAGGTGGTGTGGACAGTTGGAAGGATTACATGTCAGGAGTGGTTTTGTTGTGTTTAGTCCAATGAGCTGGTCTTTATCAGTATTCAGCTCACACTCTTCAAATGGAGGTGATTGATTTCTGTTGCTCAATTCAATTACAGAATGTCTGAAAGATCTGTGACACCAGCTGCCACTTCTGAAAATGTAAGAGAGATGGTTAGCGAAATGGGTGATATTGGCACAAATGTTCTAAAACTTTTATGGATAATCACAATGACAGTATGTTTAGACAATATAAGGTGATGCAACGGAAATATGCCAAAAAAAAAAAAAAAAAAAAAAATGCATTTAAAGTTGAGCCACTACAAACAAGATGGTGGACTGGGAGTGTCTGGAGAACATTAAAGGGGAGGAGGAACAGTGTTATTGTGATTTTAATGTCTTTCTTATTCTCTAAAGCACTTTGAATGACTTTGTGTGTGAATTGTACTACACAAATAAACTTGCCTTGCCTTGCCTTGATATTGTTGCCTGGTAAATCCAAAATGATGGCTCTTTGTATTTTTGAACAGACGGAGATCAGCCCGGTCACCACTCCCTTCTGTTGGGTCCGGTTCAAATGGCCATGTAATTAGTTTTTTTTGTCTTGTTTTGTTTTCATTAACATGTGTGAAACTCATTTTTCACACATGACTTTGAGCAAAAATTTCTTCCACCTCAAATTAACACAATCAGTGCTTCTATAATGTTTTCTACAATGTTTTTTCAGTTCTCTGTGATATTTTTTCCTTTATTTCCTATATTTGTTCTGACACAGATGGACCACGCACATCCCTGATTGGCTTTCAATCCACCTTTCAATCATGACCATCTGAACATGGGGAGATTCACCAGTAACCAGACTCACATCTTTGTAAAGTGTTGGTGAAGTGTGAACTTTGGAACCGAGACAAGTCTTATTGGTGTGACAGCCAAAAACACTTCAGACGCCACCCCTGCAGCCAGGTGTTACCACTGGGCTTAATCAGAGCAGATGGACGCCATGTCACCAGCAGCACACACGGTTTTAGACTGAAACGGTTCACTAAAAGTCTCTGTGAATGCTGCAGAGAAAGTCTTCTTTTATGGCTCCATTTAAATGTCATTTAGAGTTGGATTGAACAGATGCAGAGAAAAATAATGAGAAAACCTAACACCTGTGCGTCTGTTCATTCTCATCCTTGCGAGTTTAGACCGTGGGATGGGCATTTTAATATTTTAGCTTGAGAAGATTTTTTTCATGTGTTACTTTTACTTTTACTTGAGTATTTTTTGCCCTGGTATCTGTACTTTAACAGATAACAAAACTGAGTACTTCTTCCACCATCTTTCCTCATCGTGATATAGCCTTAAGAATAACTGATCCAAACTGAGTAACTATGGGTATAAAAATGTGTCCATGTTTTTTGTTTTTTTTCATTTTGTGGTTGTTCCTATATTGTCTCAAAAAGTACTTTCAAATGTAGTTTCCACTGTACCTTCCTTAAAAGCAACAACACTTTTTGTTGACTTTTTTCCAAATCACTGAAATATGGGGTAGACAAAATGACAATGAAAATAATATGATAATTTGGGATAATATATATAGTGTAAGTCACAATGGTATAGTCATCACAATTCATGTATACACTAAAGATGGTTTGGTCCTCTGGTTTAGTCCTGGGTTTAGTCCCAATTAGACATATTTTTGAAAGCCTAAGAAGTTATATTGTCTTATAAATCAACAGTACCATCTTCTGAGAGTTGATACTGATTAATTAAAAGTGGACCAATAAGAGCAAAATGGGTGGAAGGAAAGACAGAATCCATTTGTATGTTCATATAGAGCTGGATTAAATCAAAAAGGGTCAATTCACAATTTAATTATCTCAACAGACCGAAATTAGCCACAGACTTAGATCATAATTTGGCTTCTTATTGTTGTATTACTCACTTCTATTTCAACACAGCACCGCAAGTGAAACATGTCATTTCCCTTCACATGTTTTCCCAGAATCCCTTGCATATGGCCTTTCATTCTTTGAAAGGCGAACTGTTTTAATATACCCAGTTGTAACAGGTTCGGAGCTCACCATCTGCGCCATCCTGCAAAATAATGCCCCAGGAAGCATAATGGGATTACATTCTGCTACAAAACAAACACAAAGATTAAATATTTGTCGTGACTGGGACACTGGGAAGGGACAATCCTATCATGCTCCATTCAATTATGATGACCTTTTAGATGGAATAGTGGAATTATCACTTTTCCAATCTCCACATGTGTAACTCTTTGATATCTTCGTGCGTATGTGGCACCTAATCAAATAAAAAAATTGACTTTTCACTGAAACCTGATTTTGCCGGGGAACTAGGACAGACGGGGCAGCAAAATGACTTCTATCTTGGTGATTCAAGATTTTTTCAAACTGAGCTTAATTATTGATCTCACTCGGGGGTTCTGTGTGAAAATACACAGAGTGCATATATATTATTCAAGATGGGGAAATTGTAAGAACAAAGTTGGACAAAGGTAAGATAAGGATTTGGTCTAGTTTTAAAAGTTATACAGTATTGCGCTATGTAACCTTTCTGATTTAGGGGCTGTCACTTGCTTATATAAATTATAAATGTTTCATAATATGATCCACAAATGTATCTAATTTACATTTTTGTTTTTACTACTCAGAAATACCTTAAAAAACACGTGGGTGGGATCGCCTCCACACAAGTCTGACTTCTGACTTGACTTGATGGAGTTATTGTCTCATTAGACAAATGTAAAATTGAATGCCAGATTGTGGATGATTTTAAGCAAAGCCCCAACATCTCCATATAGATTATTTTATTTTTATCATTTTTAATACATTCTTTTTCCAGACCATGGTGTAGTTTGTTTTCATACGTGACAGTTTCAGACAGTTCTCAGAGTGGTCTCGTGATGTTGCTGTAACGTTCCCAGTCAGCTGATTTAAACAGGTTTTGGTGCTGTGTTCCTACCTAGGAGACAGGACAACAGCGCCATCTGCAGTCTGACTTTTTTCAGGACAGTATCCCAGGTGTGTGAGGCTAAAAAGGCCCCCTCGTCTCAGTTTAAAGTCCCTTGGACACGTTTTTGCATTTCAATTGTCTCCTTAACCCAGCAACAATGTCTGTTGTCCTCTGTCCCAGTGATGTTGTATCCATAGTAACATTACCGTACATTAAGGGTATAACAAAGAACCTATTAAAATAAGTGAATGGAAGACCAGATGAACCTCATTCGACCATCACCGTATAGAAACAAGCAAGTGGTAAACACTCCACCAGAAAAGTTACATAGTGCACCTTAATGATGAAAGGATAAATGATTGTCCATAACCTTTTGGATTTATTGGCATGAATTCAATGAGTCTATTTGTATGTATTGTATATGAATGCATGTATGTGGGTGTGTGTGTGTGTGTGTGTGTGTGTGTGTGTGTGTGTGGGTGTGGGGGTGTGTGTGTGTGTGAGTGGAGGGGTGTGTGTGTGTGTATATATATATGTATTATTTTTATTTCCTTTTTTTTTCTTTCTTCAACTGAATAGGAAGTTTAAACAAAGCATTTAATTTATGTTCAAATGGAAGATAGGGTGGGATTTAATACGTTTTCTTCTTTCCACTACCTTTCGAGCTTGTAAAGAAATAAATCTGGGAGATGTGCTTTGGATATGCCTGACGCGTGTGCTCGAAATTAAAAAAAAAGAAAAAAGAAAGGATTAGTAAAGTCCATCCATCCATCCATTTTCTTCCGCTTATCCGGGGCCGGGTCGCGGGGGCAGCAGTCTAAGCAGGGACTCCCAGACTTCCCTCACCCCGGACACGTCCTCCAGCTCCTCCGGTGGGACCCCCAAGGCGTTCCCAGGCCAGCCGAGAGACATAGTCCCTCCAGCGTGTCCTGGGTCTTCCCCGGGGCCTCCTCCCGGTGGGACATGCCCAGAACACCTCCCTAGGGAGGCGTCCAGGAGGCATCCTGAGCAGATGCCCGAGCCACCTCAGCTGGTTCCTCTCAACGTGTAGGAGCAGCGGCTCTACTCCGAGCTCCTCCCGTGTGACCGAGCTCCTCACCCTATCCCTAAGGGTGCGCCCGGCCACTCTGCGGAGGAAGCCCATTTCAGCCGCTTGTATCCGCGATCTTGTCCTTTCGGTCATTACCCAAAGCTCATGACCATAGGTGAGGGTAGGAACGTAGATTGACCGGTAAATCAAGAGCTTCGCCTTCCGGCTCAGCTCCTTCTTTACCACAACGGACCGATACAGCGACCGCATCACTGCAGACGCTGCACCGATCCGCCTGTCAATCTCACGCTCCATCCTTCCCTCACTCGTGAACAAGACCCCGAGATACTTGAACTCCTCCACTTGGGGCAGAGACTCACCACCCACCCGGAGGGAGCAAACCACCTTTTTCCGGTCGAGAACCATGGCCTCGGATTTGGAGGAGCTGATTCTCATCCCAGCCGCTTCACACTTGGCTGCAAACCGCCCCAGTGCCTGCTGCAGGTCCTGGCTCGAAGAAGCCATCAGGACAACATCATCTGCAAACAGCAGAGATGAAATCCTGTGGTTCCCAAACCAGGCCCCCTCCGGCCCCTGACTGCGCCTAGAAATTCTGTCCATAAATATAATGAACAGAACCGGTGACAAAGGGCAGCCCTGGCGGAGTCCAACATGCACTGCGAACAGGTCTGACTTACTGCCGGCAATGCGAACACAGCTCCTGCTCCGGTCATACAGGGACCGGACAGCCCTTAGCAAAGAGCCCCGGACCCCATACTCCCAGAGCACCCCCCAAAGGACACCACGAGGGACACGGTCGAATGCCTTCTCCAGATCCACAAAACACATGTGGACTGGTTGGGCATACTCCCATGAACCCTCGAGGACCCGATGGAGAGTATAGAGCTGGTCCAGTGTTCCACGACCAGGACGAAAACCACACTGCTCCTCCTGAGCATTAGTAAAGTCATGGGACTGTATATGGAGGTGTATTAACAATATGTCAAACGTAGAGTGTAGTGGCTTTTAGTTGTTATTCATACACACACATTAAATATACACAACCTCAAGGCTGTTGTGCCAAAGAGCCTGAAAAATGCATAATGGTGCAATTGATTTAACACGTATAAATGTTACAGGTTCACAAACACTGAACAACACTCAGCGCATTTTAATATGGACCACATTTTTATCACTTTATCCATAAATGAGTGGTTGATTTATGCTTTCCATAATCAATCATATGTTTTGTTGTTCTCTAAAATGAATTCAGAAATTGATTGATGCCGGCCGCTTTAGAATAATGGTGTATTGTTATTCAGGCCACACAATGGACATGAAATTGAAATAAATGAGAGAGGATTTGCATATAATTGCCTCAGAATATTGACAGCAGAACACTATTATATTTGATTGTTTTTGTTTTTCCAGCTGTCAGGGAGTACAAAGTGTATGTACAGTATACATATGTTTTTTGTTTATGAATTGCCACATTTCACAGTAAAGTTTCTATGCAGACAATAACCTATATACCATGTTTCCTCATTGTGGCATGGACTTAAGAATAACTGTTTCAGACATGTTTATTTTTTCATTTATGGGTGACAGTAGCTGAGTTGGTGGAGTGGTTGTCTATTTCCACAGATGAATGCTGTCATTGTGTCCTTGGGCAAGACACTTAACTCACTTCAACCCCAGTGTCTGTGTACACTAGAGCATGAATGTGTGTGTATTAATAGGTGGATTGTTTGGGGGTGGAAAAGCGCTATATAAGCATGTGACCATTTACCATTTAGCTGTTATTTTTTTCCTATATCGTCTCGAAACGCTACTTTCAGATGTAATTTCCACTGAACGTCTTCCCTTCCTTTACCCCCTCAATCTCTCTGTAATAACCAACACTTTTGCTTGAGTTTCTATCGTGAACGCTTCCATTATCTTACAAATGACCTTTCTGTTTGTTAAGAATCTTCATTTACTATAGTACTATTGGACAATCTTGCCTTACATATATTATACTCTTATAGGCTCTTTCCATGCCCACTGCACCAAATAGACCAAGTCATTTGCGGTTCATTTCATATGCCGCTTGTTCCTCCAAATGTTTCTCTTATCTCTGTGAAGACTAGCCTACAGTTTGATGATAATGAACTGCTATAAGAGGCTTCTTCAGTTCCGACCCTCTTGCACTGATGTATTGCGTTTTGTGTCCACAGCTAACCTTGCTGCCACAGACATCATATTCTTGGTCTGCTGCGTCCCGTTCACCGCCACGCTTTACCCTCTGCCCGGGTGGATCTTCGGCAACTTCATGTGCAAATTTGTAGCATTTCTTCAGCAGGTAAAGTCACGTGATTATATATATCATCACATCTAAAACTGTTGTTGTGGTGTTGTGTTAAAGTATGTAGATTTTTAAGTTTCCAGATGTCAGTGTATATGGTTTTTTTTTGTATTTGTTTGTTAGCTCAGTTGGTAAAGTGCACTTCCTCTGATTGGAAGGTTGGTGGTTTGAATCCCGCTGTCAGCATAAATTGGTAGCACGGTTAGGTCCTGACACAGGCTCCCATAGATGAAGGCCCCAAGTGCAAGGAGTGGTTCCTTGATGTAAAGCACTTTGAAGATGGAAAAGCTCTATATAAACATGTGACCAGTTACAATGGTTTCTCAGTCCTCAGTGTTAATTTTTTTCTTTCTTTTTTGTTCACAAGTCGCCATGTTTGTTTTTGATTCGAGGTAAAAGCCAAAAGTAAAGTAAAATCTGTCAACTGGACAAAAAGTTGTAGGAGTGAAGACGTTTCGCTGCTCACTCTTCATATAGAACCTTTTCTTCTTTACTCCTACAACTTTTTGTCCAGTTGACAGATTTTACATTTGGCTTTTACTATGGATCAGACCTGGATGACTGAGGGATTACACAGACATTTTCTGATTCAACCACTTCCACATAAATTCAGACTCTTACTCCTCTGTAAAATAAAAGTCTTGGGTAGGGAGGCATTATATACTATTACCAAGAACAACCTCCATGTCTTCCATTGTTAACATTTCTATGTAGTTAGTTCTATCCAAGACCTGCGTCATCTCATCTCAGAGGCTTTATGTAATGTGCTCCTCTGAGTATGAACGGGCCAGTGTGTGTCACAGCTGACCTTCTTAGTGAACCCCAACTCAGACCTATTCAATCTTGTGTGAAAGAAAACCTGAATGGAAGATACTACTATAGTGTGTTCAGTGCTCATGAAGGTGTGGGGACAGTATTTGCTAGTAAGAAAGTGTAAAGAAAAGCAATATTTTCTCAGCAGCTGACCAATGTTTGAACCACAATCAACAAGAACACATGACATAAACAGAATCCTTGTTAGCTTTAAAGGTCCTATGTTATGTAAAATTGACTTGAGAGCTTTGAGCCATGTTAGAAAGTTGTTACCTCTTCAGAAACAAACAACTTTTAACTTTTGTTCAGTAGTGATTGGTAATTAAAGGCTGAAATTATCCAAATGTTTCTAGTGAAGGTGTATGGTGTATTGCAACATGATGACACAAGGTAGACCTTCCCTCCTGTGCATATAAAGCCCAAATACATCTCATTTTCACCTCTTACTTCCTCTCAAAACAATCTAAAAAGTTGTAATTTGCTCCCATTATGAACAAATAGAACATATTCAGCTGTTCATCCCTCTCTCCTGCTCCCCAGTCTTTCTCTCTCAACCACTTTTCATCTACTTGTCTCATTGTAATCAGCAAGCTTTCTCTAAATTATCTTTAAAAGTACAATTCCAGATCTAAAGGCTATTCATTATAATCATCCTCATAATAATGCAATCAGACAGTCTCAGAGAAATTCAATATAGAAACTCATTTTAAAAAACCCACAATACTCGCCTCTTTCAAAATTAGCTCATACAAAGTTGTCCATGTTGTTTAATGTTTCAATCCCTTTTGTTCTTTGCTTCTGCTGTTTTACCTCCAGCTGTGCTCAAAACAACACCTCAGGCTGATGTGGCTGGGAAACACTGACAATAAAGTGCAAGACAACAAATGGATCTTACAGAAAGTTATTGGAGTTATGTATTAACTCCTGTCTGCTTTTTAAAAACAAATTGTTATGAAATCAAATTATCAAATCACAAAGTATTTATTTGCTATTTTTATACCTCTGAAAACATGTCCATGTAATCCATATGTGATTCTTGTATTAGTTTAGCAGCTCATCCCTCAAGTGTTAAAGGTACTCTAAGGAACTTTTCTGGTGGAGGGTTCACCACTAGGGTCTGCTAGTCTCTATGAAGAAGTTATTGTCTTTTCTACAGTATGGCATTAAATGGATCCATCTTACATTTATTAATTTAGAGGTGCTTTTTATTTCTGCAAAAGTATCTTGAAAAGCATGCATTCTTACAGCAAGCAGGGTCGCCTCTCCACAGATCTGACCTGTAATTAGCCTGCTTATGCCACCTGCCTGTCTACAAATGTGGAAACAAGTAGATGACATACCCTCTACCACAAAAGTTACATCGTGCACATTTAATGTGTTTTGTTTAACATGTGTGTTGTGAAGTTAATATTGATTTGAAAGCAAAGACAAAAAAAACGTGATTTGATTATTTTCTTCCAAAATTGTGCAGCCATAATTTCAAAGCACTGCGTTTAATGAATAAAATTTAAAAAAAAAATTAATTAATTGAAAAATTGATTAAAGTATCCAGTCATTTTGTTTTCTTTTATATTCCACTCCACTTCCTCTCTGTGGATCTGAACTGGATTTAGAGAGATATTGAACAAATGGACAAAGATGAAATATTTCACAAACATGAAACTAATCAGACGGCAGCAGGCAGCGCTTCTGACGCCAGTTTGAAAAATGCATCACACACAAAAAAACAGGAACAATGGAACAAAATGGCAAAAGTCCATGCTTGATTTCACAGGCTTTTGATAATACCAAAGCCAGAATGATGGATACTATGGTCCAACGCTGAGAGGTAACGAGGCCAAGGCAACGTGACCAAATATCTAAACCTTCTACAAAAATCTATTTCACCGACCAATAATATTTATCAAAAGACGACAGGCCTCGCAAAGTAACTCTTACATAAGGGAGAAAGTATATGTACAGGTTTATAGAAATAGCAGGGAAGATATGATATATCATCACAAATCAATCCTTGTTACCATGGCAATGACAAAACTGTGTGGACCAGAACATTCATTATTATTTTCAAACTGCAACATCCCACTTTGCATTCAACAAGTGGAGCTACACTGTAAAACGTTTGCTGTAGGTATTACAGTAAGTTACAGGCAGTGTAGTGATACTTTAGTGATACTGCAGTTACAGTACATTGAATGATACTGTACAATACTGTATTTTTACAGTACCATATATCTTAGTGTAATATTACAATAGTTTACTGCACCAATAAATTATTCAGAATCCTTTGCAAAAGCAACTTATAGTAGTAGTACTGTGAAAACACTTCCTTCACATCCTTTACAGAATATTGCAAGACAGAGTTTCACATTTGATGTAAGACATTTGTAGATATGGATAAATATTACAGCAGAACAGCATAAAACATCACAATCTCAAGAATAACTTGCATAGGCATTTTAATGATGTTATACTTTGAGGCTCTGCTGGCCTGCATTAAAGTCATCTGTGTGAATAAGGGCGATTTACTGAGGCTACACCAGCAGGAGGAATGGCACTTCAGACATTTATCTTTAAAACACATATTACTGCATCTCACTGTGTGACTCAAATATCCTCAAGCCAATGTTATTTATAGTTATGACGCACTAGTGAGGGATGGATGGCACAGCCTTTCGAACACAATACAGAAGCACCAAGACCTTTAAATAAAATATATACAAACTTTCAATGGCTCCCACAGAGATTTTCAGTCTCAGTAAACTGTGCTTTTCATTTTTTTATTTCCTTTACCTGTTCCAAGCACATTGCACCACCAGGTGAAGATGGATTACCTGTAAGTGAAGGTAGACTATAAAATAAGTTTAATATACTGTGGAACATTCCAGGTAAAGCAATTACATCTCCATGGAGACTGGTCTGACAGATCTCAACCACCACATGGAAAGTTACATATTACACCTTTTATTTAAAGAATATACAGCAGACAGTACAGACATAGACATATAAGCAGCCAGTTCATGGGGTTAAAATGTCCACTCCCTGCTGTCTGCATATAATTATAAATACGGATATGACCACTTCACTCCTGCAGTGGCTTCTTTCCACTGGCTGCTTGTTATTTTTAGAAATTACATTGCTTATTTTTAAACACATTTATGGACTTGGACCACCCTTTATCAAAAATGCTATCTTTACACACCCCAGTCGGAGCCTTTAGGTCTCTGAGGACTCTGCCCATGGTCCAGACTTAAGAGCAGAGGAGACAGAGCTTTTTTTAGAGCAAACCCCAAACTGTGTAATTCTCTGACCATTAGAACAACCACTTCTGTAGAGAACTTCAAATCTTTATTCAAAACATATTTTGCAGTGCTCATTGCAGTGAATGATTAGGCTTGGTATGCAGCAAAAGTAAGTGAGGAATGACTTTGGACCACTGCAAACAGTTTAAAACGAGCTACTTCTGTTTTCCACATTTTTAACAATCAGGTACAGCACATTTAATCGTGTTTTCAGGGTTAAGAGCTGTTTTGAAATCTCAGAAACACTAGCTAATGCAACCAAGGTTTTAAACATGGCAAACTTAAAACCTTGGTTAAAAGACGAAAATGAATGAATGCTTGTCTACATTTCTATCTTTCAGACGAAACCACTTACATGCAGTTTGCCCTTTGGTATAAAACTGTACCTTTCCTATAATTAACACAGGAGATGGGGGTTTGAGTGGCAGTTAATAAAAATACACTTACAGCTGAGGCAGAAATGATGGGCTGAACACGACCAATTTGAGCTTCAAGAAGTAACGCATCACTCAGACGGGGGGCATGGGGGGTTAAAAGGATTTTAATTGTGAATACTAAGATAGATACAGACTCATTTAGGTCCAACTAATGGCTTTAATGAGAAGAAGTCAGCACATTCCAAGTAGTCTGAACATTATTGCACGCACTGGTAAGTCATTGCAGTTTAATTGTTGTAATTAGAGAAAGCAGAGAGCGTTATCTTTCACAAAATGGCCGTGGTTTTGAAGAGGAGGGGAGACTGGAGTGTTAAATAATGAACCGTAATCACTTAAAGGACCACCCAGGGAACTAGTGTATGTCTCCCTAATGTGGCCTATTATTCATTTGAGCAACAGGGAACATAAACAAACTTGCAAAAAAAAGTCATTGGGCTCAAGGCAGATTGTAACCAACCTCCAAAGCACTAATGAACTCATTGAGAATCTTATCAAAGTCATTTTGTATGCTTGTCTTTTGAGTGTTGTGTTCTTCATTGTCCTCCTTTATTGCATTTTTAGCATCTTAAAAAGTCAGATTTCAATATGCTGCGTTACAATATGGGACTAAATTTGCCTTGTTATGAGAATATATGACTGTTGCCATAGCGATTAACATCTCAAAACTAAATATTATATGATTTGAATGGTCAACCGTCCTCAAAATGGCACCATATAACAGGAAGTTGAATCCATAGGCTACTGAATGTATCAATTAGAAGCTCTACAATACTTTTTTTTTCTTTGCTACTTTAAATTTTTTACTCCATCAACATCAGTTCCATTTGTATTTTCTGTTATTTGCTTATTCTTTACCTGTCAGTGCTTTCATGCCTACACATATGAATAACTTTGCATGTTAAAACCTTCCAGTAACTTTATTCCGCTGTTGTCTCATTTAAACTTCAAAAACATAATCCTCTACTTTGTTCTCCAGTTTGACTTGTTTTCTTGCCTCTGTCTTTTTCTTATCACTTTTTATACTCAGCGGCCAGTCCTTTCATTTTTGTTTTCAGCGCAGGCCAGTACATAGTAGTCATTACCACTTTTTCCACAGATTTATGTAGCATTCTTCTTAAATGTGCAGCCGGGGAGAGAGTGTCACTTTGCTGACAACACAGACCACAGCGGAATATTTTCAGTAAATAATGGATGAGGAGCCACCACCAAAACTTCTGCACAAGTGAATCTGAACTTTTTAAATTTTCTGGGTGGCTCAAAAAGTGAAAATGCAATACTTTTCCTGCAAGTAGTGGTATTTAGAAGAAATTCCCTATCTATATATATATGGTAATGGTTGTAGTAATAGTACATTAGTATAGTAGATTAATAATACCTGTTGTATGCCCCAGCAACTTTGGATACGGAACAGCAAGCCATAAACAGCAGTCTTGGGCCAAAAAACGACTGATAAATTAGCTAACGACATGATTTTTGCATTCCTGGCATCCTAATAATTCACTGCGATGACAAGTTTCAAAGTAAAGTTTTGCCATCACGTAAAACTACCAACAAATAGCATGCAAAAAGGCTCACTTCCTGTTTTGTGGACGGTAAATGCAGAGCTGCCAGGAGCTGCTTTTGCAACATATCTGTACTGGAGCAAAAAGACATTTTCTCAGCATGGATAAAAATAAAATTAACACATGAAATCTAAATAAAATAGTAAATTCAACCCCCCGTTCCTGCTCTAGCTGTCAAAACAATAACCTCTCTTAAGTTATTTCTATATGAAGTGTGTTCTCTCCTTCTTTTCCCAGCAGCAGAACTATCGATCATCTCATACTTTCTTTCTCCACCTTTCAAAATACCATTGTCTATGTCTTAAGAGGTTTTTCTTCACTCTCTCTCTTTCTTCATGAGTCTCCTCTAGCATCTAACTGTCAAACCTATGACAATGCAACGATACTTGTCTGGAGGCAAGTGATTTAGTTAAATAGTCCATGGAGATCTTTCTGGCATAATGTGGTTTATAAGAACAGGAAAGTCTTTTGTCAAATTTTGCAGCAACAACAACTAAGTCATTTGTATTCAGTTCACATTTTAATATTGCACTAACTGTTGTTTGTCGCTGTGTAGCTTCGTGAGGCGACGCGTCAACTTGTCAAAAAAAAAAGAATGAAGCTCAAAAATTAGAGCTATTATGCTAATGACAGGAAACCTCAGGCACACCATTAGAACAAATTGATGAATCCCGCTTGGTTAATATTTATGTTATTTATAGCGATTTGTCTAAGTGCATTTTATATAATGTGTTTGTAGACATTTTCTATAGCGGCAACATCAACCTAGCACTCCCGCCTTAAGTAATGTCATTAATTAGCAATCAGTTGTGGTGGTAGAGTCGTAGAGTCGTGATGCATAAGCCTCTTTTCCATTAGCATGGTTTGCTTGGGGCCGCCTTGGAGCAGGTCCGCTTGGTGTGGCTCCCTCCAGCAGAGTTGAGTTTCCATGCTCCAGGCACGGCTCTGGGTCCAGTCTGCCACCGGAGATATCACCCGAACATAACTCATGTTTTTGTAACTATATGGCAGATTTCAGCAATTCACAGAAAGTTTAGCAATTTCAAGCTTGTGGCTAAAGCTAGAGTCAACACAAAACTACTTCAGGTTTATTGTTAGCTTTTTCTGCTTTGATTTCACTTCTCTGCACCTCTACACTGTGTTTTGACATCTCTTTATGTAATGCATTAGGTTTGGGTCATGTTAGATGCAGAGAATATCAGCTCAAGTTGCCATAAGTGGAAATATGGCGGTTTATCACAAGATCAGGCTGTAATTTAGTTCACAATAGTTTTGTTAATTGTAATGAATGCAGTTCTGATATAGACAATGAGACATTATGTGAGAGATGTGTGAGTTCCTCCCTGTGCCATTTTCAGCAGTCAGCAGTATCCCATTATCAGGTGGGCCTATGCAGCTCTATAAGGAACAACCCACGCTCTTAGCTATATGTCTCTGTATGCACTTTCCTCCATGCTGAAATCCATCTTTACTATCAATTAGGAGATAAATAATAGTGCCTCCTATTACTACAGCAACAGGACAATTTGGATTAGATATTTCTATCCTCTAAATGTTCACAAATAGACAGTAACAGTTTTGGCACATTGTTGATTGATTGAGATCAGATTGTCCCCACCAAATTCAGAATTTAGTATTGCTGAAAACTATTACTGCTCCAAATGTGTATGTTTATAATATGATCAAAAACTATCATTGTAATGTGACTAAGCGTGTGTGGGTGTGTGTGTGTGTGTTAAATATGTTCTAATTGACAAGTCACATTATCATTATACTTCCCGTTTGGGGATTTCAGTATTTCCAAAATCCATTAAAACATTGTTTGTTTGCTTTTTTAAATCTTTATTTATACAGCGAGAGCCCAAGGAGAGCACTCAGACTCTCTTTTTCATGGCACCCTGTTACAAATAAAGAATACAAAAAACAAACTAAAATAACTACCTAAGTCCATTTAAAACATTAAAAACTGGTGCAGATATGTTTATTAATGTTTTTCCCCAGATCATTAAATTGCATTTGTGGTACCAGTGTGCCCAGTTTTGTCCTTGAAATATATTCAATTTTTAGGAAGCAAAATACCCAAAAGCTTTTTTCCTCATTTCACTTGGTGCAAGTAAGATGGGAAAAAGGTGTGAAAAGGTCCTATTCAGACAGTCTATTAAGTAGTCCCTGATAAATGCCTTGTATACAGTGTTGTTCTCTTCTGACATATAGTGATGGTCAGCCTACTTTTCCATAGAGTGCACAGGGATGAGTTTAAAATTCATCACGTGTTATGGGCTGAGTGAAAGCGTGTGCGTAAAGGTTTCAGAGCAGAGGATTAAGGATTAAGAGGTCTGCATGTATATTATATCGTCAGAATCTAGTACAGAAAGAAAGTATAAGATATAAGAAACATAATCTTATATCTAATCAAATATATTCTCTTTGTAATGCAATGGGACAGGGATAACACAGGACAGACAGATGACTCACAACGGCCACCTGAAAAGCACAACCTGTCAGCACCTTTATGTGGCTCTGCTGTGAGGGTGCCCATGTGCTCACACGAATGCTGTTTTTATTACATTTATGTGGTCTAGTGATGTACAAAAAGATGGGCTGGCGAGAGCATCTCATTCTAATTATGTTTATCAGTGGATGTATTTCTGAAGCTACACTGATCTTGCCATATTATTATATACCACGCATGCTTTTATCTGTAGTGTTTCTGCTTAAATGAAAATGCGTGCTCTTCTTGTATCATGCAGAGGTGGCTTATTGTAAAGGATTGCAAAAAGTGTGAGATGTAACCATAGACTGTATAAAGAAGTGGACTGTGAAGTGAGAAGTGAGTGTGACGTCACCCATGGCATTCGGCTCCAGTCAAATAAATCAGTTACAGGGGCGAATTTTGAGCCGAGTTCCTTATTTGGTATTCTGACCACGAGTATCATAGGAGCCAAACAGCCAGTCCAGAGCGAGACACCCACCCGTACCGCTGGTTTAGCAGGAGCCGTGTGCTTAGAAACACTGTCAATCAAACCTATTGCTAACGCTAGACCTTGGGAAAAGAAGGCACCTCACTGGTCTGTTATTAATATTCAGATCTTGATGTACAAAATAGCCAAATAATAACACCAGGATCATGTAGAGTGGGTTAATACAAACATTTTAAGACCAAAATGATAGCAGCAATTACAAAGGGAGGGGCGACAGTTTTTCAATAGAAAGTGGATTGGCGCCAGAGTCGAAGGAGTCAGAAATGCACTCATGCTCACTTCCTGTTTGGGCCAAGGTGACTAACAAGTTGGCTATGTCCATTTATAGTGTTGAATATATGGACAGCACGAGGCATTCCTTGAAACAAATTTTAACTTTTTAAAATAGGTGATGAGGTGTTTTCCAGGAACGTGACCTTTGTGAACTTAAATTATTACATTTTATAACAGAGATGAAGATGAGAAAAATGATTTGAACGATGATTGGAATGGTTGGAAAGGCATGAATCATCAAATATTTCATGGCAAATATCTGAATATGACCGCAAAAGGTCAGCAATGGAACAGTTGCCATATGATTGTGCTACTCACTGGAAATAACCTTTATCCCTGAACTAAAACATATTACCAGTAGTGTGCCATTTGAATATATATACATTTCTAAGATGAGTTTTTTGGGTTTTTTTTGGTCAGAAGAACTTTATAGTTGAAAATTTGAGCAAGGTTAAAAAATACTCAAAATCTTACAAATATCTTTAAAACAACAGCAAAGAAAAGCATCGTCCTCTCATTACCATATAAATTACCTCTATAAAACAAATAAAAGGGGCAGAGGTTTGGCCATGAAAAACTTCTGAATCAAGCTGGATGCATTAGAAATATCAAATCATTTTGGATGTTTTTATTGCACAAGAAAACACTGAAAAGCATGTGTTCTTACTGTGAGTGGGCTTGCGTCTCCACAAACCTGACTTTTTTTAGGCCAGGAGAAGGCACCTGCTTGTCTCCATGGACATGTTGTTCCTTTGGCAATAATATTCCACAGTATTGAGTATGGTTTTAATTTTTCTTGTCATGGACTTGTGCAGGTACAGTTACATGGTTTTGCTTTAACAGAAGACTAACTTTAACCATTTTCCTTGCCCTACTCACATAACCTGTTTCCGTTCCTCTTCATCCATAAAGATCTGACCTTCCTATGACCTGTTCTTTCCAGGTGACAGTCCAGGCCACGTGCATCACCCTGACGGCGATGAGTGGAGACCGCTGTTACGTCACCGTTTACCCGCTCAAGTCCCTCCGCCACCGCACGCCCAAAGTCGCCATGATCGTCAGCATCTGCATCTGGATCGGTCTGTACTCAACTATTAGCAACCTACAATAACTGTAAGGCTGTTATTAATGCAACAAAAAGATCTCCCCAAATTACATTAGGTTAAGTGTGGATCAAATAATAAATGGGCAAAAGAAACTCAAATCTTGCGTAAAAAGGCACTGTACCTGTAAGTAATTAAATTTATCCCTCACTTTCCTATTCACCGCAACAAGTGTAAGAGCTTTTCACTACTGTCAGAAGCTAGAGAGTTTTGCCAACAACTAGCATGCTAACAGTAAACTTCACGTCCAATTCGGCCCTAAGAGCTGATTTTACAATATGTCTCTATGGCAACAAAACAAATAAACTTTATTACATACAAAAATCAGGTACAGGCCCTTTAATATATTTAGTTTCCCCTTTAATGTCTTTGTCTCTACTTCGGTCCAGGGTCTCTGATCTTGTCCACTCCCATCCTGATATACCAGAGGATAGAGGAGGGATACTGGTACGGCCCCCGTCAGTACTGCATGGAGCGGTTCCCCTCCAAAACCCAAGAGAGGGCGTTCATCCTGTACCAGTTTATCGCGGCGTACCTCCTCCCTGTTCTCACCATCTCCTTCTGCTACACGCTGATGGTGAAGCGCGTGGGGCAGCCGACTGTGGAGCCCGTGGACAACAACTACCAGGTAAGTTCAGTGTTGATGTGTTTGGTTTTGGAGTTAATTAAAAGTAAAATGTGTCCAGACAACTTACAGATAATTGGGAATCACATTTTGCACATAGAAGCGGGAGTAATGTGACATGTGTTCAGTTTTGGATAGTTTCTGAAAGGGCTTGTAAACACATTTTTACAACATATAATATTTTAAAAAAGTAAAAAAAAAAAAAGATGACTTAATAGGTAACATTTTTCTTGGTTTTGGTGTAAATATAACACCTCTGAATATATTTAAATGTGCACTCTGTGACTATTCTGATGAATGGTACACCACCTGCTTGGTCTCCATGGAGATGCAATTAGTTTATGTAGAATATTCCACAGTAGTGCAGTGAACTTCTCCGGCGATAATAGATAGATACATGGATACATACATAGATACATAGATAGATGGACGGATGGACAGACAGACAGAGAGATAGACAGATAGATAGATATATACATATATACATAGATACATAGATAGACAAACAGATGGGCAGACAGAGACAGACAGAGACAGATAGATAGATCGATAGATAGATAGATAGATAGACAGATACATAGATAGATACATAGATAGACAGATGGACAGACAGACAGATATATAGATAGATACGTAGACAAATGGATGGACAGACAGAGAGACAGACATACAGATAGAGAGACAGACAGAGAGATAGATACATAGATAGATGGATACATACATAGATAGACGGACAGATGGAGAGACAGAGACAGACAGAAAGACAAACAGACAGATAGATACATAGATTGATACATACATAGATTGATACATAGATAGATGGATACATAGATAGATAGATAGATAGATAGATAGATAGATACATAGATAGACGGACAGATGGACAGACAGAGACAGACAGATAGATAGATACATACATACATAGATTGATACATAGATAGACGGATAGACGGATGGACGGACGGACAGACAGACTGACAGACGGACAGAAGCACATACCTTACTGTGGTCAACAACATCTCTATGTAGAGAAGCAGGTCATGGACCCGAACCAGAAAATGACAGTGTAAAATGGTAATAAAATTTAATCTACTTCTTATAATAAAAGACATCAAAAACAACAGTATCTCTGGATCCTGTTCTTTCAAAATGTACAAAACTATACTGATCTACATATCAAGGTCTTTTGGATGAAGTTCCAGAATAATAAAACAGTTTCTTCCTTTCATAACCCACATCCATAACTGTCAGTACTGCCCCCCAGAGGTGCACCACAGCAGCAGGTCGGACACGTCGCCCTGAGCACTTTCTATTTCAAGTGAGATTCTTTGAGGTTGGAGCAAGAATTGAATAATCCCAGTTTTACCTGGAACAATCCAATGTGACCAACTCAACAAAGAATGGATTATTTTCTCTACAGTATATGCTGTTTACATTAGGCTGGGTGAATAAAACTGTAACTATTGAATGTCAAATTATTCTCACAGTGGTATGGGTAACAAGTGCTCCAGGATATGTTCTTTCTTTCAGTGATTTAGTGATTTTAATACCACCTTCACTCTACAACAATCTTAAGGAGGGGGTATTATGCAAGATCAATGTTTTGAAGCTTTCTACCATTGTAACACTGTTCTATCATCAAAAAACATGCCTGAAGTGGCTCCCTATGCTCTCACCACACAGTCTAAGAAGTTACTTTGAGAATTACAACAAGAAATATTTCAAAAAGAGCAAACTCAGAGAACCGCAGACTTCATACGTCTTTATTCTCTCTCAATATGTGTCAATCTTTCTTGTCTCCAGGTTAATCTCCTCTCAGAAAGGACCATCAGCATTCGCAGTAAAGTATCCAAGATGGTGGTCGTCATCGTCCTGCTTTTCGCCATCTGTTGGGGTCCCATTCAAATCTTCGTCCTATTCCAATCGTTCTACCCGTACTACCGCCCCAGCTACGCCACATACAAGATTAAAACCTGGGCTAACTGCATGTCGTATGCTAACTCATCGGTCAACCCCATTGTCTACGGTTTCATGGGGGCCAGTTTCCAAAAATCGTTCCGAAAAACATTCCCTTTTCTGTTCAAACACAAGGTCAGAGATAGCAGCATGGCTTCCAGGACTGCCAATGCGGAGATCAAATTTGTTGCAGCGGAAGAAGGGAACAATAACAACAATGGGGCCGAGTGAAGGCAATAAGAAATGTAGAAGATAAGCGCTCAGTATGAAGAGTCTATCAAAACCGGTTCAGTGTATGGTCCTAGGTAATGTCTGGTGGATCACAAATTATTTATGTTACTGAATGTCTAATTAGCAAGCTGATAAAGTGGAAATACAGACTAATTATACTGAATGGAGCCCAAGGGTTTGCTGCATAAAATGTCTGTAGTCGTCACTGCCAGGACTAGGCAGAGTCGGCTATAGCACCATCCATCAAACCAAATAACCAAATAACAGTGTATGTGCAGGGTACTGATACACGCTCTGGCATAAATCGGCTCACAGAACTGGAGATGCAGATTGGTGCCATTGCAAGAGCACATGACATTTTTGTGACAAGAAATAATGGAAATGGCTATTCATGATGCTTGACAAACACTGACAGTTCACATCCCTATTTTTAAGTCAAATGTACAGAGTGAAAGTTGCCTAAACTTGTGTCCTCAGTCAACGTCAGTGTATTTATATGTGTAACTTATGTCCAAAAAAACCCATACTTGCACTTCAATTATGAACCGTCACTCTTCATTCATATTTATACACTATTGTATTAATTCCCCGCTAATCTGTTCATAGTGCAAATATAGTATTTCTGGCCAACAAGAAGTACTTAGATCACTGATTAAATGTCCAGGGAGCTGACCCTATCTCTTCTAAGGTGAGTAAGGTGTCCAGGGGTTTGAAAGTGGTGAAAAATTATCATAATTTCGGTAACACTTTAAAATACGGTCCGGGACTTACGGTGGTAGTTAGTAGATACTTGACTGGTAGTTACGGTGGTACTTACAGTGGTAGTTTGTGGTAGTTACAGTGGTACTTATAGTGGTACTTACAGTGGTACTTATAGTGGTACTTACAGTGGTACTTATAGTGGTACTTACAGTGGTACTTATAGTGGTACTTACAGTGGTACTTATAGTGGTACTTACAGTGGTAGTTTGTGGTACTTACAGCGGTACTTATAGTGGTACTTATAGTGGTACCAGAAGTGATACTTAGACTAATAACTACTGGTACTAGTACTGGTACTTACTGCTAAATCATATGAAGTGAATGGTATTAAAGAATATGGTGTTATTAGGCATATGAATCTTTGATTTCATTATACGTTCATAGAAAATACACAAGACAAAACACTGTGAAAACACAAACACTTTATTATGACAAATTTCACATTAATACGACAATCAGATTTAAAAGAAATTTCCAATAATGACAATAACAAATAAATGACACGTTTTAAATGAACATGACAGTGATACATACTGTAAAATATCAATACTTTAACTGCTATTTTAAAGCGAGACATTATGGTACTTGCACTATTAATTACTGGTACTTACTGTAGTTTATACTGGTAATTACTAGTACTTTCCGTGGTACTTACTGCTGTATGTACTGGTAATTACCATAATAGTTACTATGGTAATTACCAGTACATACAGCAGTAAGTACCACGGAAAGTACTAGTAATTACCAGTATAAACTACAGTAAGTACCAGTAATTAATAGTGCAAGTACCATAATGTCTCGCTTTAAAATAGCAGTTAAAGTATTGATATTTTACAGTATGTATCACTGTCATGTTCATTTAAAACGTGTCATTTATTTGTTATTGTCATTATTGGAAATTTCTTTTAAATCTGATTGTCGTATTAATGTGAAATTTGTCATAATAAAGTGTTTGTGTTTTCACAGTGTTTTGTCTTGTGTATTTTCTATGAACGTATAATGAAATCAAAGATTCATATGCCTAATAACACCATATTCTTTAATACCATTCACTTCATATGATTTAGCAGTAAGTACCAGTACTAGTACCAGTAGTTATTAGTCTAAGTATCACTTCTGGTACCACTATAAGTACCACTGTAAGTACCACTGTAAGTACCACTATAAGTACCGCTGTAAGTACCTCAAACTACCACTGTAAGTACCACTGTAAGTACCACTGTAAGTACCACTGTAAGTACCACTATAGGTACCACTGTAAGTACCACAAACTACCACTGTAAGTACCACCGTAACTACCAGTCAAGTATCTACTAACTACCACCGTAAGTACTGGTAAGTCCCGGACCGTATTTTAAAGTGTTACCATAATTTCCATAGAAATTAACCATTAAAACAAATATTATAGATGAATATATTATAAATAAAAAATGTAAATATATTTTTAATGGTGAAACAAATTTGGCCACATGTAAATGGGAATTCAAATAGTTGGGTATTAAAATTTAAGTATAGTAAACAGATGAATTCAGATATTGTGGTTCAGGGTTAAAGTCTATAGTTAAAAGACTGATCTTGTTTTCAGTATTAATGGTTAATGCATGCATAGCCTAGAGGAGAGCATGGTCAACATGTTACATCTGGCTTTTATTAATTAGTGTCTATCACACAATTAAGGAGTGTGATTGATGCTAGGAACTTGAACAAGCTACGGGGGTCATCTCATCGTATAAAGAATAAAAACTGATTTGTTCTTCAATAAAACATGAATCAAAACCATACACTGTATAAATGGACATAGCGGAGCCTGTTAGCTGTTGCGTCCCAAATATGAAGTGACCTTGGGCGCGAAGTGGTTCCTTGAAGCTCTGGCTGAAATTGACTTATACTGAAAAATCATTGGTATTTGAGTTTTATGTTTTATGAGCAGCTGAGCGTGTTGATTCACCTCTAAACTCAGAGGATCGAAAGGTCAGGTTAAAATGCAAATATTAAGAGTGATAAAAGATATATTTATATGCTAATTTAGAGGTGACATTTAATTTTGTATTACATTCCACATTACAAAAGTGAATTTTAAAAGTCAACATTTGGCACCAGGGGCAGAATAGGGGCCCGTATCAACAATAGGTGAAATCTTAATGGAAATATCATCATATATATTCATGCTGCACATACTGCCACTGGACACTAAATCAATATAATGCATATATAAAATATTTTTTCATATGGATATGCATACACTGGGGAGCAATGAGGAGGCACTCAGACCTTGTTTTTCCAGTTTCAAGTACATCTCAGGTGTTTGGTCTCAAGTCTGAGTCGATGGTATTCAAGACCAAATTCTAAATTGAAAAAGGCTGATTCTAGGCAATGGCATTTAGCTTAGATTTTTTGTTAAATTTCATTTATAGTTTTAAACTCCTTACATAATAAAAACACTCAAAAATAAACACAAGTTAAGAAACATTTCTATTAGAAAGGCCTGCAGATAATCTAAAGAGTGAAACAACCAGAATGAAGGTCTTCAGTCGTCACGACTGAAGACCTTCATTCACTCCTGTCTAACTTGTCACGAGTGAGACAGGAGAGAAAATGTTTGAAAAATGATAGAATCATTCACTTGTTTCTGGCCCACAATGAGATTCATGTAAAAAATGCCCTGTGTCAAACCAAACCAGAGCGGCTCCAGCTCATTTATACTCTGTTCAATGTGATAAGTGATTACTGGCAGGACAGGAGCTTTTAGCTACGAAAAACATGTTTACCTTTCTTTCAGACCCTCACATATTATCCCAAATGTTGATGTATGCACGTCAGATCACGCAGGTATAATTCAAAGTGGTCAGATGTGGCTGCGTGCCCTTTGGCAGCGTATTTTCTGAAAGCACAGACTATTCAAATACAGCTTTTTGGCTTTTTTGAGAACAGTGCATATTATACCTGAGCCAGCTTCTCTATTTCTCATGGTTTTATGTCGGCTTTTATGGACTCAACTAGCACCCAAATTATATGCCCCAATTTTGTCAATGCAATTCACTTTTTTTTTTTTTTTCAACTGTAGATAATGTAGATAAAGAGCATTTATTTTGGGGGACATTTTATAAAATGGTTAGGTAGTAAAACTCAATTACATGTAATTAGTTTGAATGGGATGTAATTAGACCTAACTAGTCCATTCAAATTGGTTTTACTGGTTGAATCACTCTTTTTCAGGTTTACCAAACCAAACCTTCAACATTTTAAAATGCTGTAGTCTTTGTCAAAACGTCCATTTTGTACATTCTAACTGTGCTCCAGGATGCAATGTATTTATGTCTGACCCATAATTGTTGAAAAATAATTTGACGTTCATTATCATCTTGTAAAATAAATCCACAGCTTTGAATGAGATAAATGTCTGAATGAATAAACATTTGCAACAGCATTGTGTGGGATCAAAATCTGCTGTGAATCATTCATAGAAAAACAGTGAAACTTTGAGATAGAAACCGAATCCAATAGTTTAATTATATTCTCTCATATCTGATGATCGTAGATGAGGATTTTATCATTTTTCACACACCATTTAGAATTCAGTCTTTTGCAGAAGATGCTATAGGGAGGTATGCTGCAGAACCAAAGAACTGTGGCCAGGGTTTAAATAGCATTTCTGGGTAAAAAACGAGGTGTCACTTTGCAGCCGTGAGCAGAGGCTAGGACATAGCACAGTTGTTGCCCGATTTCACAAACGGACCCATTGTTTTTGTTCAACTAATTTAACTCTATTAAAACAAGACACTGGACTGATAGATGAGACTTATGCTTATTATGTGCTGTGTTCACAGTAGCCAAAAGTGCTGCTCAGTACAAATGTATATCAAGGTATCTATTGCTAAAAATGTGAGTGTATATGTATGTTGTCCCAAGTACATCTTTAAGCGCTTTTATAAGACAACTGAAGCTCATTAAACAAAACGCACATTAGTAATATTGGAGAAAATGAATTTACTAAAAGTGTCTGAGGATTTTTAATCATTTGGAGGTTATGAGTCATTTACTTTTGACTGATACTTGTTTAGGCCATTTGTGTGTTCTGTTTAGTGTTATATTTGCACAGAGAACCCTTTTCATGAATTACTAAAAAGGATTCTAAATTATGACAGAGCAGAAGGACAAACTCGGGGAGCAGGTGAGAGCTGAAACTCACAGCGTACACTTTAGGACATCACCAGACTCAGACTTATAACTTAGACTTAAAATTTAAGCATCACAGAAAAGATCAGAGAAAATTTTTGTTGAATTTTAGATATAAGGCAGCATTATAAAGAATCCAATTTAGGCTTTATCTTTTCTTTCTCGGTCAAATACACTGCATTACATCGAATAAAGTGTAATGAATAAAGTCACTGAATAAAGTGGTTGATGCGTCAAATACAAGGATTCCTTTTTATAGATTCAGTTAATTCCACTTCAGCCTCTTTTGATTTTTGTTTGTTTACCCTAATTAACAAACTGTGTAATTAGTGATGGCTGCAAAAAAAACAGGACTTATTGTTGCACATTGTAGAAAACAAGAGTGCCCAATATAAACATGGTGAATCATGCTTTCTGTACACACTGCTGCCCACAGATTCCCCAATGAAATAGCCAGTGGTCACCTTCACAAAAATGACACCAGCCATCTCTGCTGTCCAGGAGAGTGGGGTTTTAAAGTAGACAGCACAGACTGTATAATAGAAGTGGAGTAAGTGAGTGAGACATTACCCATAGCGTTCGGTTGCAACCACATGAAGCTCATTGAGGCTAACAGTTGCAGTGACTAATCTGCAGCCGGGGACCATATTTGGAAATCCGAGCACGAAACCACAGAGCCAATCAGGACCAAGGCTATTGAAGGCACTACTGGTTTAACAGTGGACAGGCGCTTAGCAATGAGGCTGTCAATCAACCGGTTGCTTACCCTAGTGGGAGCAACCTCAGGGAAAGCGGGCATCGGATTGGTCTGTTATTAATGTTCTTATCTTAATTTAGGGGCAAATTACTGAAATAAAACACACATAATCATGTAGAGCGGGTTAAAATGAACATTGTAAGACCAAAATGACAAGCCTGACCACAACAGCAAAGATTTTTCAATAGAAAGTGAATTGCACCACATCTGGTAGTAACCACTTTATGCCCATGCCCACTTCCTATTTGTAATGTCCCAGTTATAGATACAGACTATGGTACACAGCTTCAGTGTGTTCAATTTCTTCTTCTGACGTGAAATAAAGTTGGCAGGAAATGCTAAGAGACAGATGTGGGAGGAGTGATTCAGAGGAGAGACAGTACAGTGCATGTGGGCTGCGGGGCATTCACTGGTAACACTGTAGGATGGGATCTGAAAGACAAGAATTATACAATATTGTGATTTATACTTTAAAAAAAATGTATTTATGTATTTTTTTTTGCTGTCGTAGATCAGTTAAAGAGTGGGTTTTGCAGGATGGGGGTTGCACAGATATATTGAGCCCCACCACCCACAAGATAAAGTTAGTATATTCATCATTCACTGGGGGAAAAAAAGCACCAGATTGGTAAAATTACTATTGGACTATTGAAATCTTACAATTTTGTCACAGGTAAAGGAGCAGATTAAAGTGTTCAATCACCCCAAAAGCTCATATAAAGCCCATTAAACAACTAAAGCACTTCAAACCTAATCTCTATGGACATTTTTTGCACTGCAGCTTCAAACATGAGGGATTCTGTTCATAACTGCCATTTTTAGACTTTTAATCCCAAGCGCTATAGTAAACACACTGAATATACATATTTTTGAATGAGCTGTTGCGTCGGGATGGAGTTTTGTATGGATGGAGCAGAGTGCTGACTGCCTGCTCTACTAAACAGACAGGAGGATACAGGCATTATCATGGAAAACAGTTGACTCTGACTCAACTCTTTGAATGCCAATGATGCAGGTATATGAAGATTCCCATGAAAGACAAATGAATAAAACATTAGCATGCATGACGCGAAAGACTATGAGGAGAACCCACAGAAATGCTCAAACAAATTAGCCAAATGATGCTGTCGGGTTGAAAGGTTAGAAGCGAAAGAGCAAGACAAGAGCTTTAACTTTCAGTGATGGAATACATTTTACTTCATGTGTATTTGTCTGCCACATGACTCTCTATAGAAATGTATTTGCCTGTAATGTTCCACGGTATGGGATTACATGGAATGACCAACACTTTATATTACTTTACTTCACGCAAAATACATCCAGATTGCAATTATGTGTATAGTATTTACTTCAGTTTATGTCTGGTCGAACGGGCCCATATTACGCTATTTGCGCATCTATGTTATCGTCAAAAACGTACCTGGAGTTGTGTTTTGTTTCATTCTGCCGACAGACTAATAATTAGGGATTACTTAAACATCTCCAAACAACTCCGGGTGTCGTAACGTCTGACAGGAGGGACCAAAAAGACTTGGGGAAAGGTTTAACAGTGTTTATTTACAAAAGTGCAAGTGCAAATATGACGGCAGATCAAACGATGAGTCAGGAACGGGGTGTTTGCCGTGGTCCAGTGACAGAGCGTGAGTAGCAATGACGGAGACGGGACGGACAGTACTGGTAGAGAAGAGCAGGGTTGGAGGCGGGAGAGCTGAGTGGGTCCAGGGAGCGGGATCTAGTGAGGAGCAAAAGTATCCAGTTTAGTAGAGTCAAAAAGATGAACTGAGCCAAGCAGGGAACACCACAGAGATGCACGGACGATCTGGCGCTGAGTGTCAGGTCCTGGCCCCTCTTATCCTCCCCAGGTGCAGCTGATTGCGGATTAACTCCAGGTGTGCACGGGAGGAGCCAAGATCTCCTCCCCAGCTCCAAGCTCAGACACAGAAGGGAGGAGAAAAAGACCAAAAAAGGCAGGACAGACAGGGATTGTGACATCCAGGTATGTTTTGGATGAGATAACAACATTCTAACGCGGCTTAAAGCTCACAAGAATCCATTACATGTATCTAACTTGTGTTCAGTTCAGTTCATTCAAGTGTTTTACGTCTAAAAAATACCTTAAAACACATGTATTCTCACTTTGAATGTATGTTTTTGGTTCAATGGCATGCCTTGTTTGTTAAACGTGACTGGAGCTATTCAGTGTTGTGAAATATACACATGGCAACGGCCTCTTCAAAACTCTTCCTGTACCTCAATCAAAGATGTCTCCTTATAAACAATGACATAATCAGTGAAACTTTCTTTCCACACTTTTTCCCAGCATGCCCTAACATATGGTTTGCTGAAAATTACACATTTATATACCACGATGGACACACATTTCCATCTCATTCACTGTTGCTTGATTGTCTAGTTTAAATTTGAATAATAACTTGTGGTTGAAAAGACTGACTTTGTACAGTTCATATGTTGAAGTAAAAATAGGGCAATATCAGACATGTTAAGTTTGTAATCTAGATATATTTTTTAATTGATACTTTGGTTAAATATTGTAGCGTTCTGTTGTAAGGAAGCACAACAAGTTTCTTCTGGTTGTCTATTTTCTGAGCAACTGTACACCGTAACCAACGCCAAAACAAGAGCAAAACAACGGCGGTCTTAACTCACTGGAGCCTGTCCCCAAAACCAGTCACCTTCACGTCACTTTGCCGGCATAGCAACCAAGTGTCACATACAAAATGAATTACGTCAATGACACATAAACAGGTGCAAGAACAACAAAAGGTCTCAACTCTGAACTAAACACAAAATATCAGATCATTACAATATTTTAAATTCACAATATGACGAGTGAGCCATGTGTTAAACGTACATTCTATCGATGTTATTATGAATTCACAAAATGATCAGTACAGGCAAAATTTTGTTCAAAGTTTCTTACCACTACTAAAAGTTCATTTGATTTTTGAAATTATTCACAAACTCCACTTAAAAAGCTGACCAAAAAGAATATTTAATGATAAATCTGAGAAGTACAATTGTTATGAAGGTTAGCATTGGGACAGGTTTTCAAGCAATTACCTCACCTGCTCCTCTGCTCCTAAAAGACTCGACTTTGGGTATAATGATCGTTAAATCCAAATGTTAATTGGCAAAATGTCTGTTTTTCTCTTGTGACTTCACTACGTTTTGACATTTTTTGCAGCAGTTATGTATTTATCACTCCCCCTGTGGAAAAATCTTATCATATTGTGTCACGTTGTTGCTAGTTAAAGCAAACCTATTATGCAAAATCGACTTTTCAGAGCTTTTAACCATGTTATATTTGTTTCACCTTCTATTTTCCCTCTCGAAGGTGTTTTTACAATGATTCTTGAAAGTTTGGGCACTTTTTAATCGCTTATTTTCAAGACTCCATATTGCCAGTCAGTCCTCATTTTCATCGGCACCGACACACACCCAGTGCTCTGTATTTACCTTATTCTTCAATTTTATTTTCTTAATCCGTGATAGATGAAAAATTTGGCATTTGGTACAAAAAAAATCCGCTACTTGCTGTGATGTGCTGCTATCCATAGGAGCTATATGGATCTTTGTTGTGATGACATTTACAGCAACATCAGCTCCCATTCAGCACCGTTTTCACAGAAGTCAGGAGACATGTTTCCTTTATTAAGTCATTTTAGATAAATATTGCGATTTAAAATGTGCTAATTATAACATAATGATCGACGGGTGTCATTTTATAACTAAAGCAGACACAAGCACAACATGTCTTCTTTAATATCACATCTAACTCTTTAATTCCACTTAAGCACATTGAGGTTTAGTGCCTTGTAGATAATCTCCCTTTGAATTTGAGCTCTTTGTTCTGGAAAATGTTTTGGGAATACACCACTTTCATGTGCATTGATGGTGAAGGACAGACATTAACCTCTGATAATTAAGGGCAAAAGGATTTCAGTGCAGACAGACAATGGCACTGGAGAACGTCGACATCCAGGCGCCTTGGGTGTCTTGAAAAGCGCTTTATAAATCAAAGGTAATGCTTCCTGAATAACTTCGCCAGGGAAACAAGCAGGTGTTAGACTCTGCCATCAGAAAAGTTAACCTTTAAACCTTTTAAACCTTTAAGTACCTCAAATACAATACTGGATTTCAAAAAAAGAGGAAAAAAACGTGTTTGATATCATTGCTGTCTTAGAAATTGTAGTTAGTTATATGCATTAGTCAATATTTAGTGCCATTTGGCTATATTTTGTCAATCATATAATAAGAACAGTGCGGCAGAGGTTTTAAAGACAGGTTTCGAGGATGGTCATGTGGACATGTTTTTAATTTGAATGGATTTAAACAAGACATATTGTGCGTGTGTCTTCTATGTAGCTATAATCTATGACAGGGGTGGCGAACACGCGGCTCTCGAGCTGCATGCGGCTCTCTGCCAATAGGAATGCGACTCTTTGCCTCGTATAATATTTTCTATATACTGCAGCTCTTTGCATTGTCTCATGTTTCACTTATTTTTTTCTCTCTTAAAACACATTCAAACCCACCAGGGCTTATTAAAACAAATAATAAACAATATATAAAACTGATTTATCAGCTTTTTTTTACACTGCGTCTGACACCTGACCGCTCGTCATCTGCGCAGGTTACGTCTAATGCCGCGAAAATAAGTAAACATTTGATGCGCGTGCAGACTGTTACCCTTGAGTCAAAATGGCAAAATGCAAAACTAAACGAAAATATGAGGATGAACACAGCACATTTCTGGAAGAATGGGAAGATGCTTACTTTTTTATTGAACGGAATGGCAAATCACTCTGTTTAATCTGCAATACTACAATATCACATTTCAAGGCTTCAAATCTTTAGCCTCATTTTAGCGCTCTCCAGGGTCATATGGACAAGGAATTCCCCAAAGGTTCTGAACTACGCAAGCACAAACTGAGCACCTTGAAAAGCCCGGTAAAAAAAAAAAGTCTCAAATGTTTCAGCAATTGAACAAGCATGGAGAAACTGTGACACTTGCATCCTATAAAGTGGCGTGGAAGATTGCCCGTGCTAAAAAAAAACGTACAACGAAGGAGAGTTTTTAAAAAAGTGTTGTGAATGTAATTGAAACCTTGGCTCCAGATAATAAAAAAAATCCCACTGAGATTATCGTCCCATCACTCCAACAAGGTAAGAAAATCTGTGATGTAGTTTGGAAATAACACCTGACTTATGCTTGTGTAGATAAGCCTTTATTAGTCCCACAGTGGGGACAATATATAAATATCTTAAAATAATTTAAAAAATAAACAAAAAATATTCCATCATTTTATATTATACAGGCCCTACATGTGTTTCTGAAGTGTGTTCAGTAGTTGTGTGTGTCAGAGAGACAGAGATGAAGATAAAGAGCAAATGTGTGTGTGTGTGTGTGTGTGGGTGTGTGTGTGTGTGTGTGGGGGGGGGGGGGGGGGTGTTTGACAGAGTGAGAGAAAGAGAGAGAGGAAGAGATGCCTGTGTGTGTTTATGTGTGTATGTGGGGGGTATCTGACCTCTGGGTAGGTGCTGTGTTAACTCTGGCTAAGCTGCATTTGATGTGTGTGTTGAGGGTGGACACTTATCTTGAAATGAACAGAAGTACAATGCTTGCTGTTGTTTTGTAAGGAGAGGAGTGTTTTAAGGGAAATAATATGGTTGTAATTGTGTGTGTGTGTCTGTCTTGGCAGGTCAATGCGTCGTGTGGCTCTTTGAGTCTTACGGTTGAAAATTTTGTACCTAACTTGTTCGCCACCCCTGATCTATGACATCCGAGAATCACTATGTTAAAATTTGTACATTTTAAATGCCAATAATCAACTAAAATGACTTAATAAAAGAAACAAGTTTGCTACCTTCTGTGTTAGAAAACTGCGGTGACCAGTGGGAGCTGATTTCGCTGTAAACATCATCACAGCAAAGAGACAGCCCCTCTGATGGATAGCTGCAGATCACCCTAGCGAGCATCAGATTTTTTTTATTTGAACCAAAATGACTACACAGTGCCACCGAATTCTATGCATATCAAGAAAATAAAATTGGAGATTGAAGTAAGTACAGAGCAGTGGGTATATGCCGGTGGTGGGGAAAATGGGGACTGATCGGCGAAATGGCATCTTGAAAAAAAGTGATTCAAAACTGTTCAAACATGCACCAGTCACTCCAAATGTGACTTTGCTTGAGTAAATTCTGAGGGGAAATCACTATAACACGGTTAAAAGCTCTGAAAAGTCAACTTTACATAATAAGTCTGCTTCAAAAAACCCTTTGAACGCTTATCTACCATGTACGACTCTTGGACAAATGAGAGAATGCACCAATTGGTTTATAGCAGCATTATTATATACATGAAGCAACATTTCGTGGAACCATGTTTCAGTATTTTTCATCATCAAAAAGCACCACATTAAAAGCATGTACTGTTAATGTAATAGCTAAATAGCACAGAAAAATGAGCACTGCCCCTGTAATTAACATCACCTATATTCATACGTGAGAGTTTCTTTTATGGTAGACACTACACACTGTACTGAATGAACCACTCTACTCATCATGTGTTTCCTAATTGGCCCCATTCACAGCCCCTCTCTACGTCTTACTGGGGAGCTGATGACACATTTAGATCATTTCTCTTTCTTCACCAGCACAAAACGCCTTTCAGCCCAAAATGTCGCTCCGTATTCACTGTATGTTTGCTCTGTGCTCTCAAAGCCTGACATTAGCATTACACTGGATCTAGTGCAGTTTTATTCAGATTTTTTTGGCCAGGCAACGCACCGACTTCTTCATTTTCAAGTCTAGTGCTTGGAACACTTATGATGCAAACAAAAGATCACAATAATATATTCACAGGTACAGGGGGAACACGGTGTACACGGTGGGTGTTTTTAGATTCAGACTATCGTAACAGGCAGTAGTAGTGAATAGTAAAATTAATTTATTGAGTATTGGAACAACTATTTTGGAGTCTGTAAATCAATAAGGGCTTATTTGTTCCTAAATCATTACCTCAAAACAATGCGTTAACATGTTCTATAAGTCTCCTCTCCCCAGTGTGAATCTCACTAATGAAACTACGGCACACTGCTTCTCGTTAGTTAAGTTGATGTGTACAGTTTTGTATCCTGCTTTTGTGTATTTATGTAGCACTGTCATGGGAGAATGGATGATACCAAACAAACAAATAATAATAACAGACCAGTTCTGATGATTTTAATGAGCTAATTGGCAAAACTGTTGTACAGCTGTTGTACTTTTGTATATTGCTTTAAGCCTTGTTTTTATTGCTTTGCACCCTCAGGACTGGTGAGAAGGTGGCACGGAGCAAACCAAGGTATGACTTTTTATTAGTATATAGTGGACAAAAAGAAAGAAGAAAAGGGCAGTGCAGGGTCACTCCGCATGGTATCTGATAGTTTTAAACTCTGCACGGCTGAAGCTCCATAGAATACAAAGGTATTATGTAGAAAAGATTTGATTCAAGAACATTTGTTGTGCTTTTATTTATTTTCAGATGCCACATTCACTCAGAAACATGAAGGAGAAGTGATAAAGAGCCCACATTACAGGCACAGAGGACCAGGACAACACATGAAAACCAAAGCTCAAAGACTCTGCAGTGGATGTCTCTCCTTAGGGCTCAAGGTCCCTGCCTCTGCGATGTCAAGGACAGCAACTGACTTTGAAAGAGAAACATTCTGACAGGCACACTTAAGAACACGGTGAATAATACATCAAACATCGACACGTTGGCTTTAAAATGACCAAGAGAAAGAGAATGGAATTAATAATATTAATTTGTTTGTGAGAGAGACAAAGAGCCAGAGAGAGAGAGTAATGGCATCAAGAAAGGACTATAAGGAGGATTTATAAGTGCACTGTGGAGGTCCTGCTTGTCTCCTTTGCCCAGAATGTTCCACAGTATGGCATAAGAAGTATCTCAGGTCAAGTTACAGGTCAGCTCTGTGCAAAGGTGATTCTTTTCACAGTAAGAATGCATGTTTCCTATCTTACATCTTTCAATAAAGGTAACATAGAGTTTAATGTCACACTGTGTAACATTGCACCAATAACATCTCCATGGGGACTAGCAGGTGGCAGATCCCCACTTGAAAATTTACACAGTGCACATTTACATGCAGTTTGGGTATGTTTTACAATCTTCAAACAAAATCATATTAATAAAAGAGTATAAAAGAAAAAATAAAGTAAAAATAATGAATGAGGTGATTTTGTTTATTATAGATAATCCATTTGGCTTTGTTCATCCCTGGTTTAGTTTTCAGACTCGAGTTTTCAGCAGTACCTTGGCTCAATCAGGGCAATATAGACTTTCTGTTTGGACCAGAAAGCCGTCGGCATTTTACACTTCCTCATTTGAGCGAAACTGAAAAGTTCAAAAACAAAAACTTTCAGGAAAACAAATCCCAAACTTCCTGTTATTCTTACCTCAAGGCCTTTTGGATGGTCAGTTTTGTGGTCTTGGGTGTAATCTCCGTAATATAAACTCTTACAGTCAATCTCCCATCAAATGAAATAGGCCACCACTCATCTGAGTCTAGACTAGTCAAGTATGCAACTTGAGTTACTATTATTGCAACACATTTTAGTCACAATAGAATACAAATATGTGTGTCTGGGGTTTGTTCAGAGTCCCCTGTGATCTTTCCTTTGGGATTCTCCTTTCTTTTCCCCTTTCCTTTATTTGTAAGCGCTCAAGGCAACAGCTGAAATAAACAGTGTTCTGTATTACTAACATGACTCCTCCTTTTGTGAATCAGAGTGCACATGGGTAAATATAGGCTTCTCTGTGGCGTACACCGTATGTAGAATACTTAAAAAACTCCATAGAGCAAGGCTACTTGTGTAAATACTATTACTGAGGTTTGAACATGCATTCTCGCTCTCGTTGTTTCTAGTCACTCGTATTTGAGTGAATTACCTCCAGGTTATGTTTGGTGAATAATTTAGTCAAGCCTTGAGAGTGGAAATTAGTCTTCTGGGTCCACAGAACAAAGCTGAAGTTTATTTTTTCCATGCCGAGGTTGGAGCTTGCTGGTTGGTAAGCATGATGTGTTTTTGCCCACAGTCCTGACCCTGACCTCCTCCTGCACCTCTGGGACCTGATGGTACATGAGCGAAATCTGTAAAAAGTATTATTTCACTGGACAGCAGTGTTTTCCATAGACAACGAGCTACAGGTCAATAATATTTAACGCACTCAAATGAATTCTGTTAAAAAGTTGATTTCCGGAGTAATACAGTGGGTTCAAGAGTCTAGTCACAATGGAAACGATGTGCGAATTTACCTTTTAGAGGTAAAGAGAGATATTTCATTGCAAAGAAATTAACTTAAAATGTAAGTAATAGAGAAAATCCAACTCTGAGTAGATTATCTTTTTTTTCTTCTAAGCAGACAAATTTACAGGTGTTAAGGTTTGAACAAGTTTGAAGGACCTGGCTAGACAACTGCATTAACACATTTATTAAACTGGGAATCAGCAGCATTATGTGAAAAGTGCTTACAATATACTTAGTTATTTGCAACATCAGGCTTGGGAAGAAAGCATAAGTGCTTATGTCTTGAAATAAAAGGAACAAACCTATAACCCATATCCACTTCTATAGGCTCGTTAGTGTCATTGGAGCAGTGGTGGAACGTACAAGTAGTAAAGTGCTGTACTTAAGTAGATTTTTTTGGTATCTGTATCTTATTTAAGTCAATTTTACAGTGAATACTTTTTACTTTTGCTTCATTACATTCGAGAGCAGGTATCTGTACTTTCTACTCCGCTACATTTTGAACAGGACTGAAAAGTAAAAAGTACTTTTCACATGATTTGAGGGGTGATTTTTACCAAAGTTTTTGAGTTCAAGCTTCAACTTTGAGCAAACAAAAATAAATACACAAAATTCATACGAAAAAATACACAAAATTCATACAAAAAAGACACTGATTCCTATTGTTACTCTTGACCAAAATCTCTATCATTTTAATCAGTGTCACTACATTTAACACTAACAAATGAGCAACACTTGTGAGAAATACTTTTTAGTACATTTTTAAACAAGGACTTAAATACTTATACTTTGTAGATTTTTTCATGTGTTACTTTTGCTTTTACTATTTCTACTTCAGTAGCTTTACTTTTACTTAAGTAACAAAACTGAGTATTTCATCCACCATTGTATTTGAGCCAATTTAAACAACTCATTTAATGCTTATATTTAAATGTCTTTAATAAAACACTAAAATACTAGAGAAAAGTAATCGCAAAATATTTTTTATGGTAAAAAGCCCCCAAAGCTGAGGTCTGGGGTTTGCAGATCACGTGGGCATAATGTTATTCATGATGGTCTTTTAAAATGACATTTGTAATCTTCAAATTTGCCGATGTTTGACCTGCATAATATCAACACATCCTGTTCATAGAACAGAATTCACATCTCTTCTGGTCCGGTGAGATCTCAGCAGTGGTCTCATGGGAGGAGAATCTATTTTGTGTGTTGGACCGTTCAATATTTGATGATATTTATGTACGATGGTAAAATCAGGTCACTTCCTGTAGAGTATATGACACAAACTCGTCAGCATTATCAGTTACTTCACCTCTCCGTGAGTGGGCCTCCCCGGGGAAATTAAAATGTAGATTGGAAAAACACAACAGGTGAAGGAGAAAGTCTGATATTTGTTCTTAAGGTTGAAAACTTCAGCTTGGTGGATTTTTAGATACTATCATATTAAGCAGAAGCAGTAAAGTTAAAGTATTACACAAAATGGATTCTCGTGAGTTTTAAGCCATGTTATAATGCTGTTACGTCTTTGTGTTTTGTTTCTTTCACACATGTTTGAGTAACTCTTTATTATTAGTCTTTCTAAATCACCATGTCATGAAGCAGTAATTTTCAAGTTAACAGCTACTTTTACCTTCTGTTCAGTAGAGGTTGGCTGAAATAATGATAAGTTTAGTTTAAAAAGTTTAGTTTAAAAAGTTGAGTTTAAAAACACAGTAGAGCACTTCTTGTATTGCCACATGACATCACAAGTTGGAACAGAGTGTTTTCCATTTGAGAGATCCCAGTCTGTCCCTGTGTTTCTGTGCTGTCTTTCCCCCTCCCTTCTGTATCTGCACCAGGTCCTGGGTGGAGACCTGGCAGCACCCACTACACACCTGCAGCCAATCAGCAATCAAACCTTCACCTATAGAATACTAAGGGACCGAGGATCCTACACTCGTTGCCAGATCGTCCGTATATCCTCCATGTTACAGTTCTGCTCAGCTCAGTCTAGCATGGTCAGAGTACTCAGCTGCCTTTTCTCATTTTCGCCAGATCCCGCTTCTTGGAACTACCCCAACACCTCAGCTTTCAACCCAGCTCTCCTCAACCGGTACGGACACCCCAGCCTCTGACCCCACTACTACTTTTACTCCGAGTCTATATGTTTGATCGCCCCACAGACATTTCGACAGTGTGAATGAAACAAAACACAACACTGGGTATGTTTTTGATGAGGCAACAACACACAGGCCCTTTATGCTACACTTTGTTGGCTCCATAGGAAAATGTGTTCTCTGCATTTGACCTATTTTTCCATTCCAGATATTGGGCTGGACTAGGTAAGTTTAATCATGCTGTCTGTGCAGTTTCTTCTCTTTTTTTTATGGATAAAACATAAATTATGTAAGCAGCTTTTCAAATACACACCAGGAGATTGTGGGAAAACATAAGAGCTAATCATGTTATGCTAAAAATGTACTTCTGTACTGCTTCCGTAGCAATGATAAATAAACATCTCCTGCGTTATAGCTTCACCCTTGTGCCTCGCTTCTTCCCACTCTCTACTTTAATTTATTCTACAACAGGAGTGGTTCTATGACACTTAACACAGCCGCTCCAGATCGCTAGACAATGTCCATGATGTGCCAATACTGACAACACACTGATATTTGGAAAAAAACAACAACAAAAACTGTTTAGACGCAGGAAGCTAAACACATTTCTTGGAATTGAAAAGACATGACTCTATAACGCGTTCTCTACATGAACTGTCAAATCTTCTCAGGCTTGTTTCAAATTGACACTGCAGCTCATAATGAACAGCAAAAGCAATTTCAATCTCATCTGTTGCAGAGACTTAAAAAACATGTTTATTCTTTAGTATTTTTTTTTTTTTTAATTATTATTATTATTACACCAGAACAATATGTGAATCACTGTGTAGCTCTAGACAATACTCTTTCACACAATTTCATTCAGTCCAAATCAATGTTAATTACTTGGTTTTAAGGTTTATGTAAACAAACAGCAGTAGATGTGGTATAGAGGAGATTGCTATGTCTTCAAGGGTCACTTGTTTTCGACCCTGTATTTTCTGCTCCGGCGGCTGTGACAAAGCAGCAGCCAAGCTTATTTCTAAAAAGAAGGGATACCAAAAGTCGTTTACTTCCTCTAGCACGACAACGAATGGGAAATATATTGAGAGCTCTATAAACTACGATGTGGGTGGTTAAGTAATATCTGTATGTCCTCGTGGATCGATTTCAAGTTAAGTTTAAGAGGTCGTATTATGCATTAATCGATTTCTACCATATAATAATGTTGTTCCCTCATCGAAAACATGGATCAAGAGGTTTTAGATCATCCGTGCATGTTTCAGTTTAAAAGTAAATTTAGTGATCTCTCTCGGGCCCTATTAGCTCATACAGCTACATCATCCTTGCTCCCACACGACCGTTCTCTGTAAATATACATAAGCATGATACAAAACTGTACACACCAACTTCATAAACCTGATGTGATGTGCAGTAGTTTCATTACCGGGATGCAAGCTGATTGTGTTGTGATAGTGCTCTGAAGAGGGAGTGACTTAGCATCGAGAGCAAAAGGAGAGGAGGCGAAAGTGACACTTACAAAACATGTTAATACGTTGTTTTCACTGAATATACCATAAAATGTTACATAGTGGTCTAAATGTGTTATGTGTTAGCAGTTAATGCCCCATAAAAGTAAAATACCCCCTTTTTTTTTAAATAAAGTCTCGGTATCTGAGGTGTATTGTGGTTCTGTGGTGCTAAAATTTAAAACATTCATCTATTCACTGGAAATGTTTGATTTTTTATTCAGTGTAAAACATTATTCTGTATTTCATTACATCTGGGAAATATGACAATGTTTGATGGAAGTTTCTGAAGTCAATTTTCCATTTATTTCATTTTCCCCGTAGACTTAAAAAAAAAAAAAAAAAATCAAATATTAAGAGATTTTGAATCAAATTATAGGTGTTGTGGTCATTAGTTGGCACACTGCTAATTACCCCCTCATGAACTTTCAAACTTGTAATAAAATTTGTTCCACGAAAACGTCGATGGGAGAAATGAATGGAAATGTCTACTTGCTTGTCTCCATGAAGATGTTAGTGCTTTATCTGAAAAGTTCCACAGCGTCGTGTTAAATCTATCTTGTATTTGTTCAATTACAAGTTGTGTAACAGTAACATAAAGAATAGGCTGTGAATGGTGTTTCCTCTTTGCAGATCTGACCTGTAACTTGGCCTGGCGGCATCACGTGCTTGTCCATGGAGATGCCATACCCTATGTTTAATGCCATACTGTCGAAGATTCCAGGCCAGAGGTGTCAAACTCATTTTCACCGAGAGCCACATCAGCAAAATGGCTGCCATCAAGGGCCAGATGTAACTGTGTGGCAGGATAAATGTCACTAAATGTCATGTAAAATAAATGTAATAACTTTTTAACTTTTAAACTCCCCACACTGTCTCATTCTTAAACGTTTCGGTCGTTCGATACCTGAGGAAGGTATCAAAGTGACTGAAACCTTGTAAGAATGAACTTGAATCAAGAGTGAGACAGTGTGCGGGAGTTTCCTTAACCTTTTAGACCAGGGGTGTCACACTCAATTTCACCAAGGGCCACATCAGCAAAATGGTTCATCTCAATGGTTCATCTCTCGTTTCTTGCAAAGAAGAAACTATGTCTGTCTAACTGCGGAACTCCTGATAAACTGACATTTTAAGACAGTCATACATTTAAATTTACCTTGTCGCGGGCCGCATAAAATGACATGGCGGGCCGCATTTGGCCCTCAGGCCTTGAGTTTGACACATGAGTTTTAGACCTATAAAAACAAAAACAAAAAAAAAAACACTTTACATTATCTGCCTATTGCCTCCAGAGGGTCACTTTACTGCATTTCCTCTAGGGGGCGACACAGCGCAGAGGAGCGACTCGAGACACTACGTCCTGAAGCGAAAAATCCCTGTGAGAAAAGCAGTGAAAATAAGGCTTGCCAGTCGAGCTAATGATGGCGGTGAAGTTTTTGTTGGCAGAGCTGTCCTATATGACTCACTACATTGTCGTGCATCAAGTCTGTAGGCAAAGTCTTAGCTGAAAGTGCACTGACGAATGTTGACAGCAGCGCTTCTGGTCTGGCCCAAAACCACATCAGAAAACATGGGCCCCTCTCCAGACTGCAGAGATGTAAAACAGAGCCAGCGGGACAAGCTAAGGCATTCTGACACTACTGTACTGCTGATTTAGAGGGATTTACTACTGGGGGTGTCGATGACGAAATGTGCTTTGTCTTGGCAAAATGCGAGGGAAACTGGCTTAAGGTTTTTAAAATGTTTTTTTTAAGTACACAGCTATGTATAACTATTCAAGAGGAAGTAAAAATGAACACACAATTAAGAAGAGTAAACTACAGATATATGTATTTTACTGCGCTGTAAAAGTATAATAGTAGTTGCCAATAATAGCTAACTACTAGTACTTCTACTACAAAGACAACTGCTTTTACTAATGCTGTTCCTAGTACTATAATTACTAGTACTTCTACTACAAAAACAACTGCTTTTACTAATCATGTTCCTAGTACTATAACTACTACAACTGAAATTGATACTTCTATTACAAATCAGACAGGGCTGCGTCATTACTTCTACCACCGCAAAATGCTACTGCTACTACTGCTACTACTGCTACTACTGCTACTACTGCTACTACTACTACTACTACTACTACTCTTTCTGAATATCATAATAATCATCTGGGTAGCAGGCCCAAGCAGACCAAACTAAAAAAGGGTCACATTTTGAGATCATTTCCAGTAAAAGGAAAATCTCCAGCTGAGTAATCCAACCTCACACAACTTTTGTTTTTCAGAAAAACATAAAAAATAAAACCATGACGACTACTTTAATGCTTCCAGTCATCAGCTGAAGTTTGGGAGGAAAATAATTGTCAATGTGGTGGAAAGAAGGCGGTAGGAACTGCAGACACGGGACACAAAGAAGTCTTTCTATTGCAATAAGTTGAACCAAATCACGTCACAACACAAGCAGGAAACCACACCACTATAACCACTCACCCTAGAGAGACAGAGAGGGAAAAGAGAGAGGAAAGGGGGCAGGGAGAGAGGGAGAGAGGGAGGAGGGAGGAGGGAGGAGGAAAGGCAAGGGAGGGGGTGAGAGGAAGAGAGAGAGAGACAAAAAGAGAGAGACAGAAAAACTATATATACAACTCACCACAGAGACACGAGAGAGCGGGAGAGAGAGAGGGAGGGAAGGAGAGAGAAGGGAGGGGGCAGAGAGAGTGGAGGGGGAGAAATAGAGAGGAGTGAGGGAGGGTAAGGAGGGAGGGAGAAGGAAAGGAGAGTCAGACAGAAAGAGAGAGGGAGACAGAGAGAGACAATGAGAAGAGAACTAGAGAGAAATAGAGAGAGGAGAGAGGGATAGTAAGAAGGGAGGGAGAAGGAAAGGAGCATAAGACAGAGAGAGAGACAGACAGAGAGACAAAGAGAGAGAAGAGAAACAGGGAGAAGTAAAGAGAGGATGAGTAAGAAGGGAGAGGAAAGGAGAGGAGAGTCAGACAGAAGACGAGAGAGAGAGACAGAGACAGAGATGAGAAACAGAGAGAAATAGAGGGAGAGTAAGAAGGGAGGGAGAAGGAAAGGCTAGTGAGACAGAAGGAGAGGGAGAGAGAGACAAAGAGAGAGAAGAGAAACAGGGAGAAATAGAGAGAGAAGAGAGGGAGAGTAAGAAGGGAGGGAGAAGGAGAGGAGAGTCAGACAGAAGGCAATAGAGAGAGAGACAGACAGACAGACAAAGAGAGAGAAGAGAAACAGGGAGAAATAGAGAGAGAAGAGAGGGAGAGTAAGAAGGGAGGGTGAAGGAGACAGAAGGAGAGAGGGAGAGACAGAAAGACAAAGAGAGAGAGCGAGAGAGAAAGAGAGAGGTAAACCACACGGCTATACCCACTCACCCCATAGAGAGTGTTGGCGGATGAGGGGGCAGCAGAGGGAGAGAGAGAGAGAGAGAGAGAGAGAGAGAGAGAGAGAGAGAGAGAGAGAGAGAGAGAGAGAGAGAGAGAGGGTGAGAGACAGACCTGGAGAGGGAAGAAAAGAAAGGAGGTCTGGTTTAATGAAAGCCAATATCCTGCCTCTGGCCTAAAAATAAATGGAGCAACGAGCACATAAACATGGATATGCAGAGCTGGGACTGTTACATAGGCAGGACCACAGAGAGACCAATTTAACCAGAGGAGTGAGGTCAGTCTGCAGCACGAAAACAAAGAGACGCCGCCATGTTGGGACAAGAAGACTCAAATAAGTTTGGACACTGGTAAAAACTGGCGTGGAAAATGAATCTTATCTTATCTTATGTGATAATGAGGTGGAAGATTAGTCTGGTCTCACACTGTGTTTTATCACCTTAAACAGAACAACAACAGTCTTATTATGTTGAGATACTGAGGGGAACGTGTTTTTCTAATCACTTGGAATAAAGTATGTTTGTGCAAAAACTGTCATGAATTGATATGTTTAGGAAAAATAGTTTTAACATACCTATTGTTGTCCCCTTTTGTTGTTCTTTTTTCTTATTTTGTATATATATTACAGACTTTTGAATTATATTTCATGCTATGTTCAAAGTATTACCGATTGCCAATTGTATTCTATAGCTGCATAACAGCATGAATGTTTTTCCCTTAAAAAATACATGATTAAAAAAACACGTGTAACTATAAGAATGGGATAATGATTTGTTTTAAATTGTTAATCGCTATGGCAACAGTCCTACTTTAAAAAATATATCATGTGCAGCTATAGGAATGGGATAATGTTTTGTTTTAAATTGTTAATCGCTATGGTAAGAGTCCTACTTTAAAAAAAATAAAAAAATAAAAATCATGTGTGGCTAGGGATGGGATTATGTTTTGTTTTAAATTGTTAATCGCTATGACAACAGTCCTACTTAAAAATAATAATAATAATTAAATAAAATTCTCTCCCCCATCCACATTTTTCGTAAATGCGACTAAACTGTGTTTTCTTTGCTGTGGCACTTCTGGTTATGTGGGAATCCTGTTCCTTTCAATGGAGAATTTAAAAGTTTTGCTGCTAAAATATAATATAAAGTAGGCTTATTTGTGTCAAATGTTCAGTGTGTATTTGCAACAACAATTCAACAATGCACCGATTCTCTGAGAGGCTTTAAAACGACTTTGTAGTCCCTATAGAACTTATTTACTGTCAATATCAGCAGCTCCATGCAAAATAATCCAACCTGAACAGCTATGGCAGCACCTACAGCAACGTCTGGAACAGGAGAATGGGGATGGGACAATATTTAGTTTTACATTGTTAACCACTATGGCAAAAGTCCTACTTGAAAAAAAAAAAAAATCAATAAATAAAAAAAAAAAAATCATGTGTAACTATTGTGAATCATGTGTAACTATAGGGATGGGATAATATTTAGTTTTAAATTGTTAATCACTATGGAAACAGTCCTACTAGCAATCAACATAAACATATCTTTTGACTGGGAAAAAATCCTCAAAATGTTGCATCTATCAGTAAGTTGAAACCCATTAGACCAAGTTATCTTATTATTAGTTGTCATAGCTCAAGTAGAAAAGTTGCTATAAGAGGCAGCATAGGACTCAGTGAAGTGTAAAGTGAAAAAGCTGTACCTCCTCTAGTTTATTTGGTCTGAAAATGAGACGGGTACAGCCCCCTCCTCACCTGTAAAACTCTTCTCCGTATAAACATATGAATGAGGTAGAGGCTGACGTCACTGTAATCCTGGGACTGAATGGACCATTGACTCTGCTCTATACACACAATTAAATGGTAGACTGGGCCCATGCAATTAAGCACAAACTTGGAGCCACAGTTTCCCAAGTGCTAGCAGCAGATAGTGAGACACATTACACTGGAAGGTACACGCCACTCATTTTTGTTTGGGTTGGGAGTGCAGTGCTTATGCAGTGAACCAACGCCATGACACCTCTGGAATAAATTTAAATAAAAACGTGAGGAGACTGGCAGATTGTGTTAATATTTAACTATTGTTGGGTTTTAGATGACATCACTGCATTCTATAGCAGGCACATAATGTTTAAAACAGATGGGGGCAGTGCAAATGGATATTATTCAAATACAGATTTTTTTTGTTGACAGTGACTTCTTGGGTCTAGTCACTAATAAAAATCTGGTTATCAGGTTAAAAATTTGTGAATTTACCTTTTGGATATTTCATGGCAAAGTACAATGTAATCAAGGAAATCTGGCTCTTGCCCCCATCTGAGAGTATGACATCTTCCCATTTTATAATCTGTAAACAACCAATAAATACATCATAAATAAATTTTAAAAAATGAAATTATCCAGCTAATATACAAAAATCAACTCTTTTGTTTCTAAATATTTTTCTTTTATTTTTTCAGAGCATTTAGAACTACTCCTCTGACATTAATATGAGCAAATACAGCACCGAGGAACGAACGCTCATTGTACAGTGGTACTTTGAGTCACATGGGTCAAATTCAGAAACCCAGAAGTTCGACATTTTAATACCAGAGATGCCCCAAGCGTAAATGCTATTAAAGGAATAATAAGTCAGGGTGCAGTATGTGATCTCCACAGACCTGACTAGTCCTGATTTCTTCTTGTGGGGCGACCTTAAAGAAAAGGTGTTTGTGAATAAACCTCAGACAATAAATGACTTAAAACGTAATATAGAGGATGAAATAAGCCCGGAAATGCTTTAAAATGTTATGTAAAGTGAGTTGGATCGGGCTATTCAGTGTGAAACCGAAAATGACACTTAAAAAACATTATTTTTAAAAATTTGGTAATTTTTACTTCCCCTAGTTTAAGTAATGATAAGTTTAAGTGTAAGTGAACAATTATCACCGTATGTATTGCCAAAAATCATAGAAGGTTCAGTTTACCTACTGCTAAAATTTGGTGAGTATAACTTAAGAACTATAGGAGTTATAGAAGATTTAAATGTGTCAGTGACTTTTGCATTTATAAACACATATGGATAGAAATCAGCTTAAGTCGTGAATATTATCTAGGCCTATTTATATCAGGTATAATATTACACTTAGGTACAAAATAACAATTAAAAAGTCTGAGATTAACATAAACTACCTTCTAAATAGCACATTACATAATAGACGGGGGCCATGGAAACCTCAGATCCAACATTTATTTTAATAATAAGACCTGGAATGTGATTGGATGGACAGCTGTTATTCATGTAAGGATTCAACGAGGAGCAGTGACTCTAAAACAATGAGTCTGTTTATACCACGGTCACACCAACTGAAAATCGCTCACTTTTAAATCTGGCGACCTTTTGGCTGTCTGTGGATGTTCAAGCCATTAGTTATTTCTGTTTTGGTTGAAGCTAATCACTTATAACAGTAGTTCATTTGTTTCCCCCGTTGCCATGGTGATGCTCACAGCGTAGTGATATAGGACAGCGATTAAAGGGCCCGTATTACGCTGTTGTTATAATGTTGTTTTCTTATCAAAAAACTTACCTGGAGTTGTGTTTTGTTCCATTCACACGTTTAACAGATAATCCTGCAACGACTTCATCTCTCAAACTGTAAACACTCTGTTCCACCTTATGATGTCATGAGGTAATACAGGAAGTGCTCCACTGTGTTTTTAAACTGCACTTTGGATGATTTCAGCCCTGGAATTGTTCATCTCTACTGAACTAAAGGTAAAAGGTCGCTGTTAACATGAAAACTACCACTTCATGACATCACAAGGTGGAACAGAGCATTTTGAGCTTTGGAGATCTGTTACTCAAACATGTGTGAATGAAACAAAACACAACTCCGGGTATGTTTTTGATGATGTAAGAGCATTATAACACACTTTAAAGCTAACAAGACTCAATTTTGCGTAACACTGTATAGGACTTTTAGCTGTTGCCGGGCTACAAAAATAATTCCTATGAAACTAGGGAGATGGTGTATTATTGTAAAATATTCATAATACGTCCTGTCTTTCTGTATTTCTCTGGCCTGAGTGTTAGAGCAGATGTCATGTGTCACAGACTTCAGCTCTGCACTAGTCTAATGGTCCAAAGAACTCACCCTGTCAACTGCACTGACAGTAGAGACTGTGGAGAAGAAGCTGACAGAAAGTTACAAAAGTTTAAGACACAATTTAATATACTTATTTTCACACTGGGGAAGGGGAAATTTGAACTTTTGTGCAAAACAGTTTGAGTTAGAGGAGGCTTTAAAAACAATAACAGCAATCAGCACTTTGTTTTTACCTAGTACACATCCATTATATACATTATATACATTGCATAGGCCGTACAGGTAATTCAGTTTTTTTCTTGTTTGCTCAATAATTGATCCAAATTGTGAGGACATTACACTGACTCACATTCATTTCCTGTAGACTGGTTCTAACATAACACTTTCCTAATCTAAACCTCAAAATAAATAAACCCTTATCTTAATGCCTGAAGGATTTACGTCATTGGTATTTTATTTTTACCCGCATATGCGAGGCCTGTCCCGATAAAGTGACTGGGCTTCAATCCTAACAATATCATAATACACATATATGGGAAATTCATGATTTCTATGTCCCAAATGTAAATCATATTTCAATCAAGGCATAGTAAAAGTAGTAAATTACTGTACTTAAGTTAAAAAAATAGGTATCTGTAGTACATTTTACAGTGGATTCTTTTTACTTTTACTTCACTACATTTGAGAACACTATCTGTACTTTCTACTCCACTACATTTTTGAATAGAACTCAAAAGTAAAAGTATTTTTTATAATTGTTCAAAACCTGCTGAAAAGGCTGAGGGTATATTTTTAACACATTCGTAGTTTAAATAAACAAAAATACACACATACACAGCTAAAAAAGTAATTATTAATTCAGTTGTTTCTGTTGAACAAAATTCAGCTCAAATCTTTATCAAAGTCACTACATTTGAAGCCTTATAAGACCTCAAAATCTGTGCAAAATACTTCAACTTTTTACTCTTTAAGCACATTTTTAAACAGGTACTTGATTTTCCCATCTGATACGTTTACTTTTACTTGCTCCTGTATCTGTACTTTTAATTAAATATAAAACTGAGTACTTCTTCCACCACACAAAAGGCTCTTGGTATACATGAAACCACGACAGCATGTCTTTCATCATGACTACACGGTGAATACCACGAGATGAGATTATGTTCTGGATGGGTTCCAGTTGTTGTTGCTTGCGGGTGCCATCTTGTCACGCTCATAATGACTGATGTGAAGCGTCTTATTAAACTACATAAGGGCACTGTCCCGAAACTTACTCCACCTCTGCTGACCTCACAAACTCTCACAGACATCATTTATCAAAGTCATGTGAAATACTGCTACACAAATTATATCTATGGCTATTAAAGTGAACTTACCATGATATAAGACTCAAACATGTCACGGTTCGTTTGATATACGGCGAGGAGGGATTTCTCTTTATTGCGCCAGTGTCAATACAAGACTTATAGTGTTACTGATGTTGCAAGGTTGCCTTAATATTTCAGTCTTAGAGAGATAAAGGTCAAAATATACCTTTGAGGCAGTGTTAGCGGCTTTTAAGCTAAGATGAACTAGGACATGCTACCTGCTCGTCTCCACTGAGATCTTATTTCTTTGACAGGAATATTTCATACACACTTTTGTTGTGAATGCTACTAAACCCACGCTTTTTGTGGTAGCAGTAAAGCGGGAATCCCATTCATTTCAGTTGAGAATTTGAGAAAAGTTTTGCAGCTAAAATCTGATGTAAAGCAAGTTCATTTAACCAGCAAGTCAGCATTGAGCCAATTCTCTGGGAGGCCTTAAAATGCCTTTGTAGTCGCTATAGAACTGATTTACGATGACAGCGCCCACGGCAACTTCCGTAATAAGATAAATAGCATTAATCTACCTAGCATGTGTTTAATTGCATTTATTGCTTAAATGATCCTTGAAAAACATGCATTCTTGGGGTCACTTCTCCATAGATCTGATCTGTAACTTGGCCTCGAGATGACACCTGTTTGTCGGGAGCATTAGCATCTCCATGGAGACAAGCAGGGGCTAAACCCACCACCACCAAAAAGTGAATTTTCAGAAAATAAAAAGTTAATGAGCATGAAAATGAGTGTGGATCCCTTGATTTGAAATGCCAACAAAAACATTCCACACCCCTGGACGGTTCTGCACCAATGATAATAAGCATTGAAAAGTCTAATTGACTGTTATTTTATAAGCAAATCACTACAATAAAAGTATGTGATGTGAACATAACAAACTGTCAGCACATCACAGGGTTTACTCTTTTTATTTCAAATTTATAATGAAGTTAAATAATGAGTCAGGGTGTTCTAACAAATTCTGTAATTTTTCACATCACTACATTTAAAAACTAAAAGGATAAACTCCCCCACTTTTGCACTTTTACACTTTTAAAGACCTTAATACACCATCAACAATGACTTCATTCATAATAAACATATAGAACATTAAGTATAAGTCAAGATTAATAACTACTTCATTCATTCTGTAATTACATAATTACTGACCCTGAATCATTCTTCATAAACGCTGTGTTTCTTATGAATTTGTTCGTGCTTATTTCGACCAAAGTGAAATAAATATTTTTGAAAGCTTATACTTGTGAGTGTAAGGTGAAGTTGGCGTAGATTCAATCCTTTATAATTCTGTATGATAGAGAGAGCGTGCCCGGACACCTGGAGTGGAGCAGGTATTATCAGGGCCAGTACCAACACACACTTAAAGTGCAGCCACAGAGTCCGGTCTCAACAGGCTTGTCTGAGCACAGGGAGGGTGTGGGGGATCGCACCTTCAACCTCCACTGTAAACTTCTCACAAAAACAACCACACTCAGACATTAATACAGTGCACAGAACAAAAGGTTAGATAAACTTAAATCATTTACAGACACCATTTTAAAATAGATTCTAATGCATTCTTAAACGTGTACTATGTAACTTTTGTCTCTATGGAGATGCTAATACTTTACCTAGAATGTGCCACAGTATGGAACAGTATCTATTTGAACACAAGGTGAAATCTTACAGGTCAGATCTGAGGAGAGGCAAGCTTGCACACAGTATGAATACAGGTTATTTTTGAGACAGATCTGTAATGAAATACATATAAACGTTTAATGCCACAAACTGGTGGCCTGATTCTGTGGCAATGAGTTTATAAGCACATTTCACGACTTTCAGAATAAAGTAGAGTTTTATTGGCTCGGAGCAACTCGTAGTCTACTAACAGCTCAGGGTTAGCAATCAATAAAAAAAGTTTTATAATTAAATACAGTCAGTGAATAGTGGTGTGATTTAACCTAAGCGTTACTTTTATAATCACCCGGAGGAGAATATTTTAGTCTACATCTATATTTTAAAAACCCTACACTAACCCAGCCGTAAAGCTAATATGAAGCCAGTATGAATAAGCAATGGACATGGCGACCTTGTTGAAGTTATAGCAGGAATATGTTGTGTATGTACTTTGTTTATGGCTTGTATCGGCGTGTGATTTCTTTGGTATAGTGTTGTCTTACACGGAAGTCGGAGCCATGCCAATTTTGACACAATATCAGGTGTCTCAAACAATCAAATTCTCTCTGCGTTACATGATATGTGTGAGCTATTTGGAAATCATTACTCTGTGCAGTACGAGTATCCTTCACTTATGGGACTCAGAATCACAATAAGAAACAGTTTTTTGTCATTAAACTAAATTCACAAACTAGGACCTTGCTTTGGCGCCATGGTGCAACATAAAACAATAATAACAGTAAAATATAAACAATGATTAAATGAAGACATGGAAACAATAAGGTGTTAGATAAATCATTTGTCCACTGATCTGGAGGTTCGCGGTTCGAATCGCGCTCGCAACATAAACATCATTCATTGGTTGAGCGGTTACATCCACTCACAAACAGGTTGGCGGTGCAGTTCCAGCTCCCACAGATGAATGTTGTCAGTGTGTCCTTAGGCAAAACACTTAACCCACTTTGTCCCCAGTGTCTGTGTACACAGGTGTATGAATGTGTGTGAATGGGTGAGTGGTTCCTTGATGTAAAGCGCTTTGAGTGACTTGAAGGTGGAAAATACAAAATACAGTATAGATAGAACGGTGCAGTACTCATTGTGCAAATAGAATAAATATTAGTTATCTCTCTGTACAAAACAAACATATTATATTACCAATGTTGTAATTACGATATAATTACACAGGATAGTTCATTTAATAGCTTACACAGACAATGTACTGTATTAGACATATTTAAAAGGGCCAATGCATGACAGTTTTGAAACATACTGCACAAGTGACAACAGATAACATTTTGATTTATTTACCAAAACGCATTGGCGCAGTGGAAGAAGTACTCAGTTTTGTTACTTAAGTAAAAGTGCAGATACCAGAGCAAAAATATACAAAGTATTAAAGTACCAGTTCAAAATGTACTTCAAGAGTAAAAAACTGAATTATTTTGCACAGATTTTGAGATCTAATGAAGCTTCAAATATAGTGATTTTCATAAAGATTTTTTTCAGAATTTTCTTCAACAGAAACTGAATCGATTTCCCAGCTGTTTTTATTTGTATATTTTAGTTTGCTCAGACTACAAATGTGTTAAAAAAAATAAACCCTTAAGCCTTTCCAGTACGTCTCAAATGATAAAACTTTTATTTGTCAAAAAATGTGGTGAAGTAGTACAGACACCGGCCTTCAAATGTAGCAAAATAAAAATAAAAAGTATCCACCTTAAAATTATACTTACTACAACACACTCACTTAAATACATTTTCAAGTGGACAAATAATGTGTGTGTGCGTGTGTGTGAGCATATATTGCCTTTTTTGTGTCCTTTTTTTGGTAAAAGTTGATAAATATGATGCACGCAGTGACTCAAACTCATCCTTAACACATCACACTGATATTGGCGGGTGTTTTCTTTCCTTATTTGTAGTTAAAGCCATCATCACAAACCAAAGCCCATTGCTCATTAAACAGTGAGTGTGACCATAGTGTAGGCTGCAGTGGTCACATTAAGACCCGCTCTCCCATTTAAACACAGTCTGAAGTACTGTTGACCAGTGGACGTGTTAAGCAGCACCCGGCCCGTAAACACTTCATCTGCATTGTTCAGAGAGACAGCAAAATAAACACAAAACAAAAGGTCGTGACTCCTGGAGTTACAACACGAGGCTTGTGAGGCGTGAAGTATGTTGTTAACAAAGAGGACTACAGCACATGTTTTTTACTCAGACTGGTATAAACTATAATGCAGTGCCAAATCTGTTAAATAATAATTGGTGGAACTAGGTCAATGACTAATGTGAAAAGTATAATACATAGATGTTGAAGAATGGATATAATATTTTTCTTTTTTTTTATTTATTCATGTATTTATTTATAACAAATGATGTAGACTTATTTTTAAATATGTAACTAGCTTTTTGGTAAAATTTTTAAATGAAGATTTTTATTTGTATTTATTATTACTATTATTTATTTATTTATTTATTTATACACAGGGTTAAAACAGTTCCTCCAAGCTCAAAACTGTTTAGCTGTGCATGTGACTAAAAGGTTTTTATTCTGGATTCTTCTCTTATAATGTTCATTTTAGGATGATTATTTGTGGTTATTTATGTTTTAATTTGTTGTATTGTGATTTTTCTTATTCTGTAAAACATTTTGAATTACTTTGTGCTATACAGATACACTTGCCTTACCTTGCTTATTTATTTATATTATTTTTTCTCGATAACCTGGATATATAAACTCAAACTATTGCTATACTCAAACTATACGTTTAAAGATGGGTTCTTGGGAGCATCACAGGACAAATGCCTGAACAGATGCCTGAGCTCATTTGCTTAGTACATGTTTTTGAATATTATACTTTGAACTATTCGAACATGCAAGGACTGGTACAGACAAAACTGAATTCCTATATCAGTTGCTATCACTGAATATATTAACTGTAAATTGAACTCGCGTCAGCACTTCACATAAAAATCCTCCTACTTTAAAGAAGAGCAGCATTAAAGGGGCACCTATACATCATTATCCCTTTAATTATCCGGTTCCCACTTGTACTGTCTCGACCACAGCGTTGTTTTTACATGAGCGCAGCCTTTTCTTCTCTAGTGTCAAGTAGAAGTCGCAAACACTATTAAAACTAATCATAGGTGCACAGCTGCCAGCAACAAAGACACTGGAAAATGACAGGAAAATTAAAGATGTTTTAATCTCCACGAAATGGGAAGGCGTGTGCTGTATTCCCGGTACTGGCATCAAGTTGGTTTACAGCTATATTTGAGAAGATATGTTATAATTTTGCATGTAAAAAATGTTTTAAAGTGTTGACAGCTCATAATGCTTTACGCTGAGTTACAGATCATGTTTTTTTTCATGTATTTGAGCAAAAACTGAGGAAAAAAATGGTCTTGCCCCAATACAGAGCAACTACTGAAGTCAAAATAAGTCTGCTGTGTACTCTCTGTGTTTAATTATGAAGCGTTTTATCATCTGAGGATCAAGAAGTGCCTGGTTAGCATGCTAGTTGTTGTTGTAAACAGTGTAAAATGAGCTACTTCTGTTTTTTCATGATTTGAGACATGCTTTGCACACTTACAGACGTAGCAACATCTTATAGTACTATTGTCCACACAACAAATACAAAGCTCACATCAAAAGACTCAAAGATAAAACCAGGTGAGCAGAACAAAATGTTTTTTGTTGCAAACGTTCACATCGTCTAAACAAAGGCACTGTGTTTGGGTGGATGTCGTGCCATGGATCTTGGAATGCTACGCAACTCCATGTTTGTACAGTGGGAATGCACATTATCCTGTCCATTGAATGTTTAGTGATGTGAGCCGGCTCTTTTGAACGGCTCTTCAACATGAACACTTTGAACAGGATCTCATTTTTCAAAAGAACCACATTTTTTTCTTGGGCCAACACAAAAATGAGCAGAGAATATGTTTAGAGTAGAGATGATGTGCGTGAAAGCTTTTTGCACAAAACACATACAGTATAGGGCATTATAATTGAAATGAGTTACCACATAAATAAATAAATAAATACATAAATAAATATAAAAAGCATCAGTCATTTGAATGGCTCTTTGAAATGAACAGATCCGAAAGAATCTAATCCCAAAGAGCCAAACATCTCCTTTTTCTGGTAAAGGCTAATGCTGGTGTGTGTGTGTGTGTGTGTGTGCAATTAAGAAGCAACACACTTTACAACTTTAAACTTGTCCATGGAGGATCTGCAACATGGCTTAAAATAAAAATGCTTATAAAAATCCCCAGTGTCCCTTATGAGCTTACTCCACACTAAAGCTATCGATCCATGTGACCCATACAGTCTGACCCCGGTCCACACCTGGCCCTCTTAAGTCTCTAGCATTTGTCTCTTCTTCCTCTCTCCTTTCCTCCTCTTCCTCCGTTTCCACCGCTCCATTGTGACGCTCTCAACAGTCGACTCGTTTACACAAAAACACAAACACTAGCCCGGTGTTGAAACATGCGTCCTGCCGTAAGCGAGGCAAACAAGCAAGTACTCAGAATCGCAGTACTTCAACTATTTCTGTTGCGTATTGTGCTTATATTATACGTAAGTCAAGTCGTAATTGTTAACTGGACTATGCAGACTCTAAAACACACGCCAAATAACCTGAACAAAGACTGAGGCATTATTAAATCAAAATGAGAAAAATGATTTACAATGAATTACTGATTTATTGCTGAATTATTACACTTGTACTTAAACTGCAAATATTCTCTACCCAGAAGCCTTCAGTCACTATATGTTTTCAAAATCTAAATCTATGCTTGCCTGAGATCCAGAATACTGTACACACTTTCCCCGTTTTGAAATGGACGTGATTGACAGGTGGATTAGCAAATCGGGGACACACATGGTCCGATGTATCGAAAAAATAAAGGAAATAAATATCACAGGGGGCTTAAAAACGTGGTGGTTATCTGCAGAATCAATGAGCCAAGCGCTAAACTCTGAGGTTGATCTAAAGTGAGATAAACTTGATTTTATTTAGAAATCATAAGTGACCAATGAGCTCCTTCGTTTCACACGTGTCACGGAAAAAAACCCCAAATCTGACTGCACAATGACGTTTGACCAGGCTTGAGCCGTTGAGAACGCCTTGGGGTCCCGCCGGAGGAGCTGGAGGAAGTGTCTGGGGTGAGGGAAGTCTGGGAGTCCCTGCTTAGACTGATGCTCCTGTGACCTTGGCCTTGGATAAACGAAAGAAAATGGATGGATGTTTGACCAGGCTTCAGATGCAACAGATGACGTGAGGATCGACTGATATAAATGTGTATAAAAAAAATACAGAGAGATAAATGAATAACTGAAAAAAGAATCACTGACTGTTTAGTTTCATGTGGTAGTTCTGCTCGTATTTATTTGAATGTTTGACTGTAACTGCAAGAGAAGTTTAGTAAAAAAAGAGAAAAAGGAAGGTAGATAACCCTGATGTAATATGGACACTGATGTAATACGCCGATGGGCACAACTCTCCTTGGAGCGAAGCCGTCAACTGAAACACTTCAAACTATTACCAAAGCATAAATGAACAATGAACAAGACAAGACGTTTAATGAGTCATTTATAAGAGTCCTTGTTTGAACTAACCCAAAACAATTTCTCCTAGATTTCTTTGTCAAAATGATATTAAATTGCAAAAAAAGAAGAAACAAATGTCTTAAACAAATGACTGTATTCAAACACATATAGCAATAAATTTCACAAGCGCATTGAACATTATGAGTCATCTTTATAATTATGCATTGGTGTAATTACAGCAGATGACAGAATAATGGAATGAAATAGTACGTTTAGGAACAGGAACAGGTTAGAGACAGGTCACTCTGCAGTTTAAATATCCTACACATGAATCACTTTTTTTCTTTGCAGCAAAACTTTTAAACAAACTCAAACCATAACAATAGATAAAGTTCATATAAACAACATTTTCTGCTGATTAATCTATTGCAATATTTGTGCTTGCATTAAATGTGGGCTAGAGCACAAACTACACTCCGATGGTCAATATAAAACATGCTGAGTGGATACATGTGTGTGTGAAGGTGTAGGTTTAAACATAATGCAGTTGTTGGATTGGAGTCAGTGTGTGAAACGCTCTGTAAACTTTAAGATGCACTTGATATGATGAAGCTGGTTTAAAACAGTTAAAACAATATATATTAATACTGAACACAAAACTGGTTCATATCCTCATCAGTTCTGCATTGCATTTAGGATTTGTGTGATATACAAATTAAACCAGTGTTTTTTTTTACATAAATTCACAAAAAATATGATATAATTTTCGAATAAACTATGGAATAAATGGATGAATGCAAAATCACTTCAAGATTCAAGCTGCTAATTGACTTACAACCTGTTTGACTTCATTGCATAAATTCGATTTCACTGTTTTTATTTATACTATCTACGTTTTGTTGTTTGCTGTAATATATCATTAGTAATAGGAGAGGGAATTACCTGTTGTATAATTATGTTGAATAATAACACACTTATTTGTATTGCATTTCACATTTGAAACTAAATCCCAAACAACACATTTTAAATGATACTGGCTGTTAAAAGATGAGTTTTCAGTTGTTTTTTAAGGCGTTGATACACAAGGTGTTCCACTTCGTGCAGACAGCAGGCAGCGCACGTTCTTACATTTGTTTATTACCGGCACATATTTTCTGCATTACTGTCAGATCACTCCTGATGGTCCTTGTGTGTTGTATTGTTAACGGTGCAGACACATCCGTTGGTGTAACAGGGCTTGACTCACTCACCTTGAGCAGAGCATAGCTGTGAGGTGAGTCATGAGGGTGACACCCACACACCCACGGACGCTGCCCCGACCGGTTTCACCCAGTCTGTCCTGGGACAATACACTCTGTGAGGGCAGTACTGACAACTGCATCTGTCACAATGTAAAACCACAGGCTATTTACTATTATTACAATTCGAAGGCTGCAAGGTCCTCTGGGAAAAATAAAACAACACTGCATACTACTGATGACCTACATATGTCATTATGAACTCTATAATGAAATAAATCAGTCAATTATACTTGGACCTGTGCATTAGGATTGTAAAAAGTCTTGAAAATCTGATACGAATCCATACTAAAACTAGATAGTCATTTGAGCAAGTATCAGTACTAAATAAGTCACATTCACCAGACAGAAATGAACCTTTCCTAAATATAACTTAGAATGATCTTGAGCTGTATCAGAACAACTATAAGACCACATAGACTAGTATACGCCCATGCACCACTAAGGAACCTACCTGGAGGACTGAGGAATTGCAGATATAATGCCTGATGGTAAAAGAAAGTACTACAATTCAATGTTGAAAATCACGTTCTATTCTAAAGAGTGTATTTATTACAATTGTGGTATTGAAATCAGCATTGAGTATCAAGCCTCTGCCTTAGTATCAAAATGGATTTTGACATTTTGGTGTATCTAATAAACACCAAAAGACATAGACACCGGATTATAGCTGAAGGTCTATTTCCATTCATTGTCTCAAGGGGCGGGGGCCAGATAAGAGCCATAAATAAAACAAATACATTTCATACAAGGATACAAAGTTATTATTACACACTCCACTCATTGGGTCCTCCTGTATAAATAAAGATAACTAAAATAAAGATAAATAAAATGAATTAACATGTTTAACACACAAATCTCCATTCCACCTTGTGACGTCATGCAGTAATACAGGAAGTGCTCCACTGGGTTTTTAAACTCCAGACGCCTTCACTACAACTATTTGGATAATTTCAGCTCTGGAGTTGCTAGTCTCTATTGAACAGAAGGTGAAAAGTAGCTGCTAACTTAAAAACTACCACCTCATGACATTACAAATTGGAACAAAGCACAACTCCGGGTATGTTTTTGAGGAGGTAACAACATTCAACAACTTGAAGTGCCATTGTGAAAAACTAGTCTTTTTCCACTTAAAGCTAAAACTAACCTGTAGATTCTTATACTCAATCCATATTTTTACCTCCTGCAACAGCTTCTGGCAACTGAATGTCACTGTAAACTTGTATATTGGAGGATCCCATTGAGAATCCCAAGTACATCTTTATAATAGGCTACATAGCTCGAGACTGTTCACTGGCTGGTCTAAAAATGTTCTATCTCTGCCCGTGGTAAGTGCCTATAATGTGTCCCAAGTGTAGTGTTTAAATGTCACTGTGTAAAATGGAGACGGGGAGGAGAGTCATTGTCCACTTTTAGCAGCCATTAGAGATGAAGAGGCAGAACCAAATGTCAACTTATGTCGTGTGCCTTGTGTAAGAGCGGAATATACAGACAGTTGTCAAGTGCTTTAATAATAAGCTGCGTTTGTTTTATCTTTGAACTGAAATGGTTTGGCAGTGTTTATTATAAATGTATACAGCGGGAAGAAATCAAATTAAAATGACAAAAATCACTTGCACCAACATCTATCTGATTTTTAAAACATGCAAAGTGAGTGCAAGTGAGCTTTAATAACTAACCTGCTCACAACGCACCGTATTGTTCATTGATAGCCTCTGCCTATGTAAACAGAAGGTAAATTATACTTTAATCCACAATAATTGTAGAAGCTTGCGAAGAACCTGTGACTTACCAGGCAAATACAATACAGTACAATAGAAACGGATCTATTAAGTAATTAAAGACAGTTTCAGGCTATTACTGATTAGGGTGGGGCTAATGACATTCACGGCGCTATAAATCACTATAAAATGATGACCAAAAATGTCTCGTACCTTTGAGACTTTTTGTAGCATGCATAAATATGACATCTACAAACCTGAATGTGCATCTATGTTCATCTGTGAAATTGCAATGTAAACGGATTAAGTAGACTATACAGTTTCCACACTAGCGTCATGATTAAAGCTCCATGTGTGATTGTGTCGGACTGTCGTGCTTTGTTAATAGTAATTGATTCTGATCTTTTACTGATTGCGCAAATGATAACCTTTCAGCATCAGTTACCCACAACACCAACCGTCAAGATCAATTTCTATTAACACCTGATTGACTGGACTTCTTTGCATGTCAGACCACCAGCGTCCTTGACTCTAGAATAACCTTTGTCCAATCAATGATGTGGATTTGTAAGAAGGCCCTATCCACATCACAGCTTTAGTCACTTTTACCAATCTCAACATTATTCATTACCTGGGATTCAAAAGACCCACATGTCTAACACTTTATGAAGATGTGAGTGTAGTCATCTGTGCATCTCCCCGAGTTCAGATTGGCGTGATTGACGAGCGGATTGGCCAATTAGGGACACGCATGCTCTGTCCATATCAAAACAAATATGACTGCTTGCAAGGAAAAAGAAAGGAAAAAAATAGCAAGGGACTGTAAAATGGATTTCTGTAAAATCAATGAGCGAAACACTAAAGTCATTACTCTGAGGTGAGAGACGTTTGATTTTGTTCGAAATGCAAGGTGACCAATGAGCTAATTAGTTTCACATGCATCACGGAAATAAACTAATCTAATCTGTGCGACAGACGGGGTGACCAGACTGATGTTTCTCTGTATAAAGTAGAGAGATATCATTCTTCTGGACTTAGAAGGCAGCATTATTCTATAGGCCTACCAGATCAGGAAAGAGTGTCTGTTTCCCTGGTATTAGAAAAATAAACACATTTTGTTATTGTTGTAGTTTATTATTGTAACTCACATGTGTCAAACTCAAGGCCCATGGGCCAAATGTGGCCCTCCACATCATTTTATGTGGCCCTCCACAGGGTAAATTAAAAGGTATGATGGTCTTAAATTACCATTTTATCAGGAGATACACAGTTACACAGACATATTTTCAACTCTAGCCAAATACATATGTAATATTTGTAACTTGAGTAAGTAATTAATGCAGAAACAGTTAATTACCAAGTTAGAAAAGTAGTTAGATAAATTTTACATCTGGTCCTTTGAGGGCAGTCATTTTGCTGATGTGGCCCTCTGTGAAAATATGTTTGACACCCCTGTTATAACTGATATAAGAGTTTGTAGTTTGTACTTTGGAGGGTACTTTCTAGACCTCTACAAAGTAATGCTGGAACACTGTCCTGTGGAGGGTAGGAGCTTGTAAAGCCATTGGTCATATTGTATTCTCAAAGGGGCGTTCATAATTCACTGTTCATGGGTTTTGTTCACATAACATGTTACAGTTTTGATTGCCATTTGTAGAACTTTTGACATTCACAAAATTAATCAGTTCAAAATTAAAGCATAATCTTTTATCTCTTGAAACACCTAATGGGCAGATGGACTTTATGGCCACCTCTACATAAGTTAAAACTCTATAGCTGAAAATAAATGATTCACTTTAGCTTGATGCCACTGACCATTTTCAACCACACTGCAGTTTCTATCTCTCCTCTGTAGCCACTGCAAATCAATTCCATTTCTTTAAAAACTGTTTTGGTGTTCACAACAAAAGAAGAATACAGCCTTTGCCATTTCAGTATGTGAGAGAGAGGGAAGATTACAGAGCAGTGGTCTCTCAGTGGAAAAGCTTGGTCTCATCAAAACCCTGTGAGATCAGGTTTGGTTGGAAACAAAAATAGGTCAGGAGGTAAGTTCAGTTAAGTTCGTGTATCTTATTATTATCTTACAATAGGCAAATTATAGTTGGCAACCTGTATAACCACCTACCTCTGTTTGGGTTAGCGTGGGAACAACTGAGCTACTGTCATCTAATAATTAAAATGAAAAGACTTGCAATCTAAGAGATCTTAATATATAAACAAAATAAAACCAACTGATAGATTGTAATAAGTATGATGAACTAAATTAAAGTCCCATTGTTAAAAAAAAGCATCTGTTTTCAGTTTTGTATATTTGTCATCATCTGTATGTTTATGTTAGAATGATATAGAAGTTGAATTGCGTTATTTTTTCAACCTATACACTTGAAACCTGTCAAAATCTTTAAACTGAACAGAACCGAAGACATGTTGTGGTTATAAGGGCAGATTTTGAGCTAACGTCTATATTTGGAGTTCTGACTGCGAGTATCATAGCAACCAAAGAGCCAATCCAGATCTTTGTATCTTGATTCACGGACCAGGATCATGTAGAGCAGGTTAATCCGAACATTTTCAGACCAAAATGACGAGGCTCAGTGCTGCAGTTACAAAGAGAAGGGTGACAATTTTTCAGTGTAAAGTGAATTGGAGTCGATGGAGCTGGAAGCATGCCATGGTCCTTTCTATTTGGAACACGGTGGCTAGCACGTTAGCTATGTCCATTTATATATATACAGTCTATGGTTACATACTTAAACAATACAACTGCAAAATATCATACACTTTAAGACACTGCAAGCGTTATATCTTCAAGTTCAAATTTGAATGCATTAATTTGAATGCCACTTTAGTTTTCTCTTGAGACACTTCTTATAAAGTGGGGACGCAGCCTTATCTTCTGATTTTCATTTTATGTACAGTGACTAAAATGAATTTGGTGTGAAATATATCCATACATTCAGTTTGCAGTGTGTGGATTCAGATGCACATATACAAATAATGCCTTATCTCACAAACATACAGTACAAGGCCTTTTCTTATCTATCCACTGTTATATCAGATATTCTATGCTGTGAGTATTACACCATTTGTATTGTATGGTGATTATCCTGCTGCGATGCATATAAGCTCTAAAATAAACTGTCCCTACATAGCCAGTCCTTCAATGGGTATTCAAAGCACTTAACGTCAAAGAACTACTCACCCATTCGCAAAACACATTCATAAACCATTGTACACAGACGTTTGGCATTGAACCATTAACTTTGCTGTTATGAATACAAAACAAAACACTTGAGATAGATTGTAACAACTCATTCTTATGTAATTCTTTGTCTCCTTTCCCTGCGTCTCTGTATTATAAATAATCTATTTACTTTTTAGATATCCATATATTGGTACCCTGCTGCATACTTTTCCCACAGATTTTCTTTTTTACAAATATTATTCAGATTCTTTTACCATTTTAATACTACTAAAAGTTGTTTTAAACTGTATTTTTAGCTACTTTCTAATACCACATGGCTCACATACGCTTGTTAATAGTCATGGTTCAGTTTGATTTGATTCATTTCAGAGGATTTACACAGTGGCTGATTGGCTAGCACTCTCACCTCACAGCAAGAAGGCTACAGGCACTCTGATTTTCCTCATTAATCCGAAAGAGCCACAGCTCCTCCAGCTTCGTCCTAACCAAGCCTAGCACAAGATCAGTACATAAGTCAGGTTGCCCCAGTGGGTTTGAAAGATGGTTGCAGTGTGACACATGTTCCTAATGGGACAGTGAAATGTTCTTTTTCTGTATTGCAAGACTTTAGAAACTTGTATTAAAAAGACCTATTGCGCTTCTGTCTGCTATGTAGCTATAACCTATGACACCTGTGGATCATTATGTTATAAATTTCACATTTTAAATCGCAATATTCATCTAAAATGACTTAATAAAAGAAACAAGTCCGCTCACTTGCACATTAGAAAACCGCGGTGCCCAATGGGAGCTGACGTTGCCGTAAATGTCATCACAACAAAGAATCGCCACCTCTGATAGATAGCTGCAGATCACACTAGCCAAAATGACTCCGCAACGCTGCTAAATCCTGCACATATCACTGATTAAGAAAATAAACTTGGAGAACAAAGTAAAGAGCAGTGGGTGTATTCCGATGGTGTCTTGAAAGTAATTGTTGTGTATTGTTCAAACATGCACAAATCACTCCAAAAAACAACTTCAAGTGACTGTATGATGGTGGGAAACAACTATAACATGGTGAAAAGCTCTAAAAAGTCGATCTTTTTTTAAGAAAATGAATCAATGTAGCTGAGACTAGTCATGTTTAGCCATTATCTCATAGTGTAGACTCTTTAGTCCTGATTACGTCTTGGTTTGTTTCATGAAAGATGGTACTTATAAAACCTATTATTTCAAAGGTAGTTGGTATTAACATTGTGAATGGCTGCTCTCCACTGTGTAAATTTCCCATTTGCCGCCCATATGTAAGAGCCAAGTGGTGTCAACTCAAGTTAAGTGGATCCACCCTTCATTACTCACTGCACCTCACACCTGTCTCTGAGATAAAGACTTTAGACGATAGGTTCACGGTCCTGTAAATCTCTGTACTTCATCATAAAGTAGGTACATGTCATATTTGTCATAAAAACGCCCCTCACGTCTGTCACGTACCTGAACTTGCTAGCATTACCCTGTTCTGCAGTTTTAATCTCCATGCATTAGCATTACAATGTGTGCGTTGTCGTCACTAAGAATGAATGGGTTTTATATAAAGACTGAGCTGATAAGATGCCCTTCTATTTACGCTACGGCAGCCACCATGCTCCTCAAAATGTAATCATCAATATACTTCAATATACTTTTGAAAACTACCTAAAGGGCAAAGTACAACAAAATAAACAAATCCATATGAATCCTGAGCAGTACGGTTTCTCTCTGGGTGGGTGTGTCTGGGTCGGTTTTCCCTATCCACCCTAAATAAGGAAACTTATCAGATTCTCCAGATAGGTACCCTACCTTGTAATTGTACCCAAAAGGTTATTCACCATTGGGACCCGATGACATGAAGACTCAACACATTGTGGTAGTATTGTCTGTCATGTCATGTCATGTCTTCTTGTATTGAAGGCAGGATTATAACCTCTAATGATACAGGTCGTTGATAGAGACCTGAGGCAAAGAACAAAACCCAGGCTGGAGAAGACTTGGAAATTTCTCAATGAAACACCATGTAATGTACAATGATATAGCCTATATATAGTGTCCATTGCATATTTAACCTAATCACTGTGCTACAACTATGAACATCTTGAAATTCTCATCTCCTATGTGATTTATATTCTGCCAAAGATTACGTAACACTGCTGACAAGTGCTTTTGAAATTGTTGACAAGCTGAAATCCCTCAACTATGTGCACAATCTAAATCATTATTGAGAAGTAATTACCACAAAAACACATTTTATTGACATGTGTAATGCATTGCAGACTTGGGTTCTGTTCTACATGCTGCAGAAAGGGCTTATATCTATCTATCTATTGATTAGATATATATAGAAAATCAGTCTAGATAGACAGAGAGAGAGACAGAGAGAGAGAGAGAAAGGAGAAAAAAAAAAGAAATACCAGGGGCTCAAAGAAGAGCTGGAGAAAGCCTGGAAGGTGAAGGCCCCAAACTGGAGGAGTGGCTACAACAGATCCCAGGAAAAAACTTCAGACATCTCAATCCAGAAAAGCGTAGTACTAGAAACAGCAAAGATGCAAAGATACGTTTTTTTTCAAAGAGTGCACAAGGCTTTGCAAGGGCGTGTACCAGTTTTATGTTCGTCAATGGCTAATCCGTCAGTTACACTGTAAATATTATGGGGAAGACTGGATGGAGATTTCCATTAAAAAACAGGGTAAGGCAAATGCATGTTAGTGATTCATAGTTTGGCTTGGGCGCTTTACTACCGGAGACCTCAGCAATGAAATCCCCAGAGGTTAAATGTGGTCTACACTTGGGAGCCAAATAAAACAAGTGGATTCAGTTTTTCCTTTTTAGCCCATTGACGTATAGCAGCACACACCCAAAGGGATGATTTTAGCAAAGGTTCACTGGGTTGACAAACGTGAATTCAGGCTTACCTTATAGCAAAATGTCTAAACTTTTATTATCGCAGAGAAACTGCCAAATACACTATGACTGATGGTGTTGTGTTTTGGCTCAACAATTTCAATTTGGTCAATTGGCAGAACAGAGTAAGGCCAAAATAACAAAAGCTGATTGCAGACAGGGGCCAGACTCCAGATTAATGAAATTGACAAATTAGAGAATACACACAAACGGGAAATCACATTAGGATTCTTTTGCATCGTCAATCAAGCGGTCTCCTTCAAAAACTCAAACCAGACTTTGTCATTCAGGTGATTGTATTTTTGAGACGAACTGAACTGAACTGAACAGCAGGGGAAAAAAAAGAAAAAAGTTCTTTCCTATGTCTCGAGGAACATCCCGTCCAACTCAGGATTTCAAATTTGACAGAATAAAAAAGTCCATTCCATTGGAGTAGGTGTGGTGGCATTTCTCCATTTTAGAAAAGAAAACAATTAAAACTCTATTCATATATTCATTTTGATTTTGGGTTTCTGGTGGCAGCTCTTGTGCCGTAAAATATTAAAAGCAAATACACACACATTTCTACCTTTAATTTGCTATTTGGAAGCTTGCTATTTTTAATTTTTTTGTAATTATTTTGAGCTTTGCAAATGTTTCTAAGCAAATTATTTGACTAACATGTGTTGACAAGATTAAACAGTCTTCAAATGAAAACACCACCCAGTCAGGTTACCCAGACCAGTCAGGTAAGATCTGTGGAGAGGGAAGTCCACTCACACGTGCCCATGTTTTTAAGGTATTTTTCATCGCACTAAAACACCAGGAGTTGAATAAATACACGTTTAAATCCAGGCAAAGAAATAACACCTCCATGGAGAGAAGCAGCAGGCAGACCCTCAGGCAGAAAAGTGACATAGTGCGCCTGTAAGAATAAACATACACACATATAGATATTGGGCCTTTCTGCAAGTGCAGTTTTCATGACTGACACATAAATCTTGAGGTATTAGATTTTGTTTTTATTACATTTTATATCAGGACACTTTTCATAAATGCCATTTCCAAAGGTTGTCAGGAGAGAACTGACATTTTACAACAAGCCCCTACCTTTCGCCAAAACTCCCTGGAACACCACACTCAAAATATCTACTTGCTCTCAAAAATAAATATGGGTGGAATGATATTAAAGAGCCTGAAACAAAGCTAGCTTGTGTATGGTGTGGTAATTTGGGTAACACTATCTGTCCCTGTCAGTAGCAATGTTGTTGGCTGAAGTTTACCCAGACGACAGGGCCCTCGTGCGGGTGGGCTCTGCTCTATCTCTGCCCCTGGTTCCATAATGAGGACTGACTCGAGCACAGATTAAGAGCGATCTGGCTAATGTTAACCCTAGCAACTCTCACAGCGAGAGAGACACACACAATATGTGACCACGTGACCTTAGGGTGGATTTTCATAGATATACCCAATTAAAAAACAATGGGTCCAATGATCCTTAAAGCAATGCAGCCAATTATAGGGAGGTAAAAACATGTAACGAGCAGCAGGGACGTTATAAAGAATAAGACTGTGGAGCAATAAAGATCCATGTGCGCTTGGAAACGGGCATAGGTTAAATAGTAAATGCACAATTACGCAAAAAGTGCAATAGTAATCATTTACCAGAGTAGATACTTGTGTTTCTATTCATGTCTATGTCTTTGAATAAAACACAATTAATTTCGTAGTTGACTATTATGTTGTGTGTACCTAGGTGTGATCAAAGGTAATAAAAGGAGTCAGGTTTGTTGAGATGCAAATGCACTGACAGTAAACAACTAAAATAAATGCCTTTCTTTTTGTTTTTAAGGTTTCATAAAGGTGGAAAGTTAGTAAAACTTCCATTAGCTTTACAGTCATTTGAATACAAAAATATACAAGGCAATATATTTTACAACCAATTCCAACATGAACAAGTGAAAACCTATAGTATTCCCATAGTAGTACTTCAATCCCTATGGTACTGCCCATGTTGTAGCAGATGCGGCGACGTAACACTCCGTTTGTCAGTTAGACCTTTAAGCCTCTTCTTTTCCAGTGGGTTCACACAAGATGGATTCTGCCCCACAGCTCTGCCTACAGTTTAGTCTTATATTACAACAACAGCTCTGCACTACTTCTCCATCACCAACTCTAAACAGCTACAGGGCCACTTTGGCACATAATTGGATGAAAAAATTTCATAGCGGTTTTGTGAACAGGCTTCCCTTTAACTCTCTGGTTTAAGTTTGCTCTTTTAGTCTTTTGCATGCCATTGATCCCCATCCAAACCGCAGCAATGACTCACGCTATAAATGAGATGGCAGAGCAAAGGAGGGGTAAAGGACAAAACAGGGACAGATGAGTTTCGTGGAGAGGTTTATAGCAGCAAAGCATGATGGGAGATGGAGGGAGATGGGTATTGCGGGTGCTGGAGGATGGCCTATGGGGCTGCGCAGTTGCCTGGAATAACAAATAGTTAGTCAGAGTGGAATAGAGGCGTGCATGGTGGTCCCAACTACCGTAAAACCCTTTCTAGTAACTCCATGGCAAAAAAAAGAGAGAGATCCAAGCAGAATCTGGAAAGAATTTAAGAAAAGGTTTTAAGGGAAAAGAATATACAGTAGCATGCAAAAGTGTGCTGTCAAAATGATGGAAAATAGGGGGAAAGTTTTGTTGGCTGACAGTCTTTCATTTAACTTTTCAGTCATGGTGCCGCCAATACAAATACATTGGTGTATATAGCATTGATGAAGTGCTCTCATTTATCCAGGCTTGGCTCAGACGCTTACAACTTTACGGGATGTAGCAGACATAGAGTTTATACTGTATATATCAATAGATTCTTTTTTCTGACCAAGATTTAGTTTGTTTTTTACGGAAATAAGAAAAAATGCCCGCGGGACTTTAAACCGGGACAAGGGACCCTTTTTACTCTCACGCACCCGGGATACTGTCCTGAAGAAGTAGGACTGCAGATGGCGGTGTCGTCTTGCCTCCGCTAGTAGTTAATCAGCTGACTGGACATGTACCCGCATTTCTGTTTCAATAAAAAAACAACTCTAAAGAACTTTTGTTGTTTGTCAGTATAAGCGTCTTGTAATGTTCTGGAGTGAGGAAACACGCCAGATTTCTTCTGGTTGTTTATTTTGTGAACACAAGGACTACTGTATGCCGTAACCCACGCCAAAACAAGAGCAAAACAGCAGCGGTCTCAACTCACTGGAGCCAGCCTCTAACAACAGACCAGGAACAGAACCTTCACATTAACTTGTCGGCATGGCAACCAACACATAAACATTTACAAGAACAAAAGGTGTCAACTCTGAACTAAACGCAAAATATCAGATCATTACAACATAATTTTCAGCTTAAAACTAGAATGTCCCACAGTATGGCATAAACTCATCTATCTTCATGAAGACAAGCATGTGACACCACCTGGGAGTTACATGTCAGGTCTGCGGAAAAGCAACCCTGCTAACAGTAAAAATCCCTGTTTTTATGGATATTACTGAGCAGTAAAACACATGTAACTGTATAAATCCAATATAGATAAATTTAAGGGAGGTGTTCTGGGTATGTCCCACCGAGAGAAGGCCCCGGGGAAGACCCAGGACACACTGGAGGGACTATGTCTCTTGGCTGGCCTGGGAACGTCTTGGGGTCCCACTGGAGGAGCTGGGTGAGGGAAGTCTGGGTGTCCCTGCTTAGACTGCTGCCCCTACGACCTAACCCTGGATAAGCGGAAGAAAATGGATGGATGGATGGATGGATAAATTTAATGCCACACTGTAGAACTTTCCAGACAAATGAGAAACATAGAGCCAAGCAGGTAGGGGACCCAAAAATTTATTCTTTGTCAATTAAAAATATAACTTTCTTGAAGCCCAGAGACAATATGAATAAGCACCATTCAGAACCTCTTTGTCGTGAATCTGCTTTGTCCCCAGATGTTTGTAGTTGCGAGCCAGGCGAGCTGCCAGTCCCCTTTAAAAGAGTCACTACCAACCAAAAACACTCCAGCCTTGGCTCTTAAAACAGCCTTATTCTGTTTCAAAGATTTTCTAAAAAGTCAAACAAACTTGCGTCTAATCTCATTCACATCTTGTTTTTACCACTGTAACCGTATTTCCTGGAGTGATCCAATATGGCGGCTGTTCAGTAGCTACGACAGATTTGGTTTTCCGTCCTGTAACTCAAATCACCTCCATGTCAAAACTGATTTACTCCAGATTATGACTCCGAGGTTGAGGTTGTGCGGCTAGAGAGGTAGGATTTGACTGGTAAATACTGGTCAAGTACAAATAATAAGTTAGTAGAAATTAGTGAAGAAATTGAACTAATTTATGTAGAATAAACGTATTTGGACAGTGGATGATGTAAGAAATGCACTACAAATGTTCTATATAGGCTTGTCTCCATGCTCATGTTATTGCTTTGCCAGAAATGTTCCAGAATATTGCGTTAAACATATCAATCACCTTGGAGACGAGCACCATCAAGCCAAGTTACAGACCCGTGGAGACTCACAGTAAGAATGCATGTTTTCCCAGGGAATTTTTAAAAATAAAAACACATGTAATCGAAAGATAGGTTCATTTAATGTCATACTTCATTCTAGACAAAGCAATAAAAAGCAGATGACAAACCCTCCACCAGAAGTTACATATTGTCAACACATGCTTTTAGCCCTAATCACATGGGAAGCATAACTAAAACAGAAAATATAAGTAAATAGTACTGTTACTTCAAAATACTATTAGAATACTAGACGTAAAAAGTATGGCATGATTTAAAACTCTTAAAATTTATTCAAAAATCACTCAAGAAAATGTACGTCATAAGTTACTCACCTCTGCCATTCAAATCTAGAGCAGAAAGGGCAAGTTTTTCATTATGGTGAGTAATGATGTAAATATGAAGCCATAATAGAGCCGTGTAAACATAAGTGACTCATAGACAGTTTTTTACAGTTGAGAAGATGAAAGGCTATGTGTATTTATTATCTATGTCCATTATTTTGTATTCTCATTAAAACTCACTGGAAAAGCAACTCAGACAAATGATGTAAACCACTGCGGTTCATTATATTTTATCTCATGTTAAAAAGGACGGCTGGATAATGTGCATTTGGTTTGTTTGAGTTTGTTTTGAGGTCTGACAGAAAACACTCATCGCTTGGAATAAATATTTAATGAGCTCCATGCAGTTAAACCTTCAGTGTTTTGTCATAGTAGATTTGATGAGGGACTGACATAGACTTATGCAACGTACAGTAACTCAGTCGTATTAGGCACGGGCAATTACACTAAGTAATCCACAAACCATTTCACACATTTATTTCAGTTCATTACATTCATAATCATCTTCCCTGTATGCCTATTTATGTGTTTTATTTTAAAGCCAAATTGCATGCAAATCCCAAATGTGTATACAATGTTGTAATGTCATCTGAAAGCAGAGAAAATTTTGTTTTATTTGGACCGATTTGTAAAATTTTTTCTCCATCTTTGGCATACACCCACTGCCCTTTACTTACTATGTTCTCCCATTTTATTTTCTTAATCAGCGATATACACAGGATTTAGCAGCATAGTCATTTTGGTACAAATGAAAAGAAAAAAAAAATGAGGCTATCCATTGGAGTTGCTGACTAAGTTGTAACGAAGTTTACGGTGACGTCAGTTCCCATTGGGCACTGTAGTTTTCTAACATGGAAATCTGTGAACTTGTTTCTTTTATTAAGTCATTTTAGATGAATATTGTGATTTAAAATGTGCAAATTATAACATAAGGATCCACGGGTAGATTATAGCTATATGGCAGACTCAAGGGTAATATGTTCTTAAAGCCCATCAGTGCGTAAGGAATAACAAAAAGACACTTTGACAACTTAGTTTACTTCTTTTTCTGATTCTGACTGACAATTGTCACAGAAATCACTGATCCAAATAAGGCCAGTATAGTCTTGGAGCAGTGGTCAGTCAGATACCTATACTAACTGAGTGCCCCAGTGGCATTGAAGGGTCGGTCAAATGCAGAAGACAAATTTCCCTACAAGTGTTAACCTTAACCTTAAAACATATACATCAAATGACAAAAAGTTCCAACACGTTAAACCCAGGACCCTCTTGATAAGGGGCACTTCCACTGTGTGCATACTGTGACATGGCACCCAATCATCTCTACTTTAAATACTTTTAAAATACTCACAACCCATCTCACCCTGTGGAGTTTCAAGGACACAGCGTAACTTCAAGTTTGAGATGAAATGATATATGTTATTACATTTTGCAGTGGGAGTACAGTTACCTTTCTCATTAAAATTGTGTGCCTTGTGTGACTTGCCTACAATATACGCCCTGTTTTCCACTACTTTTTGACCTGAACTGCTCTGAGTGAGTGCCTGAGGTAGCTGCAATGTCTTTGTTCTTTTATGGGATGAGTCTGGTGACCATCAGCCCAGGTCCTACTGACATAAGAGCCAGCTGGACAGGAGAAAGAAACAGACGGAGAGGCAATACTGACCCTCTATAAAGAATATAATATAGGTATATAGACCTAAGGGCACTGTGCCTGATTTATACTGCCTTAAAACAAAATTAGTTTGCACCAGTCCAAACCTTCTCACTTTTCAAATGCACTGTTTACCACGATAAGTTTATAAGTGCTTTTCACAACTTTCAGAGAACAGAGCAAATACAAATGCAAATACAAATGCTCAAATACATGAACAAAACTCAGGTAAAGTCACTTTAAGAGTGTGCATGTAGAAGTAGAAGAAGTAAGCCTACCCCCAAGCATCTGTTGATAAGTTCACATTAGTGTTGAAGTTTTTAATGACTTATGCAGCATGCTGTTACATAATAATGATGTCTAAAATGTAATTACTTTTACAGCATTATGTGGTATACCTGAGGCTGTGTTTAAACTTATACACATACTACGCCAATACTGAAACTAGACCAGAACTAAATCAGGACTAAAACAGGATCAGACCAAATCTATAGGACTAAACAGGCCTCAAGCTCATAAAATTAAATTAAATACATTTAGGGAGCTTCGTGATTGAGATTCCTGCTTACCAGATAAAAGCTCTCAGGTTCGATTCCCAGGTGGTGTGGGATCTTTCTGTGTGGAGTTTGCACATTCTTTCTGTGGGTTTGCCTCAGGAATTCCAGTTTCATCCTAAAATGTCCACAATATATGTACAATTTATAGGAAAATTGTATACCTCTAGTTTAGATGTCTGCAAACATGTCCTGAAATGTTTGGAATTCTTGCCTTAGTTTATGAGTTCATGTTTCAGTCTTCTCTCAAATGTTAACACTTCTGGAGTTGTTTACAATGTCCAGTCATAAATCACAAATCTAATCGCAATACTAGTCAGAAAAATTGCAATTACATTTTTTTCCACAATAGACAAAATCTTCTAGCTTGGAGTCTTGACCAGGCCAGTGAACTTGTGGATATGGCAGATGTCCGCAGTACCTGACAGGACTCCCCTTGAGGCAGTATAAATCCTACCAGTCGTTAACATTTTTATAGCTTTTTCAAATGAATTACACACAACTCATGACAATGTATATTGTAAATTTTTAAAGGTCAATTTTGTCCTTTAATTCCAGGGAAAAAGAGTATCATTTACTGGCTCAGCCCTTGATAATTATAATAATCACCGTAGTGCCTCATAGTCATAACCTTTATTACTGTATAATTAGATCATTTTCTGCAGTGTATGACGATTACAACCTTTTTTATTTCTCACAAGCTAAATTGCATTGTGTTGCGTTCATGAGTCATTTTTGTTTTTTCGTTTTCTGTTTCTCCAAAAGTCCCTTAAATTGTACCCAGCCCTAGCTAGCACAACATCCTCATTCCCACGCAGAGACTCACGAGACATTGATCGTGCCCCTTGGCTTTCCCATATAAAATATTTACTCCATGGATTATAGTGCGGCTTATTTGACAATGTCCAGGTTGATCACAATAGTATACAGCCGCATATGTGTATTCCTTTCGAATGGAGATGTTTGGATGTTGAAATATTGCATTACAAGTCAGATTTGCCTTTGATTGTGTTTACTGTAGTGTCCTGGGAGAGTGTTCACTGACATTTCATAAAAATCAGATTCAATCCTATTCACTGTGGGGGACAAACAAACAAGGGCCTCCTGAAGAGATAAATGCCATACACCCAGTGACAAGGGCAGTATACAATACATTTACATTTTGTTTTTATGGGAAAGCAAACACAAGCATAAGGACAAAGCAAAGTTCATCATTATAATACATTCAGGATATAAAAATGCACCCACAATATCACCTGTATTGTTTCTTTAAAGCAACAAGACATAACTTTCTGGAGGCCACCTTAACTGCCATAACCTGAGTGGACCAAACATATTAAAGAGGACACAAGAGTCAAATAGGTTACAAAAAGTTACATTTTTTTTTAAATTTTAAGTTTATTTTAATGTTCTTTAAAATGCCAAAACCCCCTTCTGTGCCAAAAAACAAAACAGGATGTGGCACCGGGCCAACCTCATCCAGAGCCGTAGAAACCAGTGCCGACATCACTAACCTAAAAGCAAAAAACCCTCCCCAAACTAATCTTATCAGACAAAAGACGAAAACAGGACAGCCGGTTCCACTAGGCCATACTTTTTATGCCATACTCTGGAATATTAAAGCCAAAGGAACAAAATTTCCACATAAACAAGCAGATAGAGGCCACCCTCCAGGCCAAATAAGAATCAGGTTTGTGGAGATGCAAGCCACAGTATGGACCCATGTTTTTCTGTGGAATAAAACCATCCAGAATGAAAAAAGCTTTTGTTTTATCTTTATCTTACACAAAATTTTACATGTTGGGTTAAGTTGAGTATCAGTGCGGTTTATTATTATAGACCTCCTAGTACAGTTGTTCTAAAAGTGTTATAAAATACTGGCTATGATTTTAAACATACAGTATTTGGAAAGGTGGCTGTAGTCTATAGGTTGGTTAATGTGAAAAGAAAAGAAAAGAAAAGAAAGAAAACAAAAGTTAAGGTATACTTTATATCACCCAGTGCCGCTAGGTAAACTTGTAAGGAGCAGGGGACCCATCTCCAGATCTACAGCTATGGGCTTGTTCCTGTCTTATTTATTTATGGGAAACCAGAAACCCTAGAGGAAATCCACCCAGACACGGGGAAAACATGAACAGGGAAACTCCACAAAGAAAGAACCCACTCGCACTGAGAATCGAACCTGGGACCTTTAAAGTTGTAAACTTAGCATGTTAGCTCGTCTTACGATTAGACATAAATGAGCCCAATAACTGCACTTAGATTTATTAGCTTTTAAATGTAATGAGCAGCTCAGCTTGAAGGGCATGTAACAGGTAAGACGAATACTTTCATTAAAAGTTAACACAATCATATTATCTGTAATTTTACTAAGCAGTAGAACTGTTACCTAGCAACCATAATGTTTGCTGGAGCCAAAGTACACAAAAATGATTATTAGACTAATAAAAATAGAGGACAACAAATAACAGCACTTGATCAGAAAGGTGGAGGTATTCTGTTATAGAAGTCAGCAATACTTCCTGTATTTTTGTACTTTTCTTTGCAACGTTTCTCCACAAACTTCCACTACACAGATGTAAAACTATGATAAATACTGAACTATCTCAAAAAAACATCGTAATTATTAGAAACAAGTGGAGGCCAAACACTATGCGAGCGTCAGACTGCTCTGTGACATTTGCATGCTGCTGTATTGTGTCTGTGTTAAGCAGGATGCCCCGGAGCAGAGAGCAGAGTGACTCACGCACAAAGCCTCTGAGTGCGCAATGAAATAAAGAGAGAGAGGGGAGAGGAGACTGTGTAGAGAGGGAGATGAAAAGACAAAAGGACAGAGAGACAGACAGACAAAGGGAGAGAGAGAGAGAAACAAAGAAGTAAAGAGATACAGACGGGGAGAGGGGAGCACAGAGGGGAAGAAAAGGGGAGTGTATGGAAAGGGAGAAAGGGAGAGACAGCATAGAGCAACAGCAGGGAAGAAAGGGGAGAGGGAGTAAAGTAGGGGGAGATGAGGACAGAAAAAGAGAACGGGAGAAGGGAGAGAAAGTGAGATGGGGAAAGAGAGCAACAGAGAGGGAAGAGAGGGAGAAGACAGAGAGGGGACATAGTGGGAAAGAGGAGAAGGGTGGAGAGAGAAGATAGAGGGATAGAGAAAAAGAGGAATAGAGGGAGAAAGGGAGAGAGAGGAAATCACAGTCAGATGATACAGATACACTCCACATGCCACATGCAACTCACAGCTCATCTACGCAACAGGATTAGACCCAGGGCTCAGCGTGGAGCTGGAGACATGGACAGTAGCACTAATATAAAGATAGTCTGATTTTTCATAGCACTATAGCGGAACATTTGCAACACCATCTACAACATCGTTTTCAAGTCACTAAAAATCAATATAACATACTTATTGACAGAAGTGGGTAGAGTGGCCAAAATTGTATGAGTTACGTTACTTCAAAATAATTCAGAAGTAAAACTACAAAGGAGTAGTCTAAGAAATTACTCAAGTAACTGTAAAAAGTATTTGGGGAAACTATTAGTCAATTAAGAGTAACCAAATTAATAGGCCCCAGAGAACTGTAAGGGCCCGGGCTTAATAAATAAATAATTAAAAAATTATAATATTTTCAGCAAAAACAATATATAAGTTGCCACAGCAACAGTTAACTGTTTTTTGAAAGCTCTTAACTTATCCACGTCACTGTGGGGTCAATGGTGATCATCTCGTCGGGGGCACCCACTGATCTCCCATTGGCTTCTATACATTTAAACAGTTATAAATTTGGCCCCTGCCTTCGGCCTGGGTGCTTGGATATGGCTTGATGCCAGGACTATGTTTGGGGGACATGAGCAGTTTGCAATACCTTTGTCAACAGTCAATAGGTTTGGCCCATTGACTCATTGTTGGCTATTACATGTTAGCAGTAAAAAATATGCATGTCCCGTGCCTGAGGCATGGGTGCTTTGGATCCTGCTTATAATGCTGGGGTTTACCAAGAGAAAGAAGCTGAGTGGGAAGCTTCGCCCATGGACTCATCGCTGCAAAACCAATAGGCCCTACGCTCTATAGGCTCGGGCCTAAAAATGTAACTACCCTCTGTTTATTGATACTAAAACTAATATGAAACTAAACTCATTTGAACTCATAAGAAGAGTTTTACAAAGCTGCAGTTATTATGTATTGAAAATAACATTCTACTACATTATTATATCATTGTTATATTAAATTACTTTAATCAGGATCAAGCATTTTCCCTATACAACACAATATTAGGGTTGTATACCATTAAAATGGCTTATTTTGAGGATCCTCAAATCACAAAAACAACCACGGCACATGAACTGAGAGACTTCACCATTTCTCTGTTTATGCAACAACCTATAATTTTGTAATGGCTTTTATGATGTTTTTTCAGTCTGGTGGTTAGGGTGAAAATGTCACACAGCCCAAAGCAGATCCACCAACTATGTTTTAAATTAGTCCGATTTGAGAACTGGCTTAGCTGCTTTCTTCTAAAATGTCTTCATATACCGCACTTGTGCTGCCAATAAATCCATTTAAAAAACAGAGTCCAACCAGCGGCTCTAACCATCTGCTTAACTCAGTTGTTTTGTCAAATTGAACTTTATAAAAGCAGCCTTGTGAAGTTGTTCCTTTTTTAACCCAAACCGACAGATCCAGATGCAATTTTCTCACGCTATTTGTGCTGTGTTCAAAGTTTCCATTCATCGCCCGTAACCATAACATTTGTGCAGCCATGTAATTACACCAAATCTGACAAAATGTAGCTATTAACAGCCCAGCAATGTCTCTCCCCTTATTTGCCTTGTAGCTAAAGTGTACATGGAGTTGACATGTAGAAACAGCTAGAAAAGTCACATTTTAGAAGGAGCTGTCACGCTTAACCGCAGTACAACGACTTCAATGAATTTTGTGCCCGTAAGTTAGAACTGTCAAACAACATTGCAAAGACAAGATGTGGTGGGAATTTCGTAGTGTAACTCTAGTAATTTAGTTTTGTGAAGTTACATTTGAAATATACCCAAAAAGCATACCCAGAATTGTGTTTTGTTTCATTCACACACGTTTGACGCACAAATTTGACGCATATTTAGGCTGAGCTCTTCTCTCCAACTGAAAACACTCTGTTCCACCTTGTGATGTCATGTGGTGATACAGGAAGTGCTCCACTGTGTTTTTAAACTCCACACACCTTCACTAGAATCATTTGGATTATTTCAACCTTAGAACTGCTAATCTCTACTGATCTAAAGGTAAAAGGAGCTGTTAATTTGAAAACTACCACTGCATGACATCACAAGGTGGAACAGAGAAAGAGTCAATTTTTACAGGATGAAGTGTTTGAATTGAGGACATAGTACTAGTACAAGTAGTGTGGAGTTTGAACATCAACATTTACTTTCATATGGGTACATTTTTTCAGACATTTCATTTTTTCACTGAAATGTCTAGAAACAGGTTTTAATAAGTTGACAACTGGACAAGGATTTTTGGGTTACACTTAAGCCTCTTTTCCAATTCGGAGGCAAGTGCTCAAGTACAGTTACATAAAGCCTTGTCTGCCACCTGCTCGTCTTGGAAATGTTATTTGCTTTTCCTGGAATAGTCCACTGTATGGTGTTATACTTATCTATCTCCATAGAGACATGCGCTTGATGTCAATAGTTAGCAGTTACAGGTTATATCTGTGGAGAGGCAAGTTTGCTCACAGTAAGAAATATGCAATGGTGGATGAAGTACTCAGTTTTTGTTACTTAATAGGACAGATACAAAGGTAAAAAAAACAAAAAAAAGTACTACAAGAGTAAAAAGTAAAAGTATTTCACACAAGTGTTGTTAATTTGTTAAAGTGTTAAATGTAGTGATATTGATTAAAAAATGACATATTTTGGCCAGCAGTTGCAATACAAATCCATTTCTTAATTTTTAGTCAGTATGTTATCTCATACATGGTAAAAATAACCCCTCATACATTTCATTACATTTGAGAGCAGATACCTGCTCTCATATGTAATGAAGTAAAAGTAAAAGTATACACTGTAAAATGTTGTACAGATACCTAAAAATTAAGTACAGTAATTTACTACTTGTACTTCCTTACCTTCCGTGACTGTAAATATGTAACCATACTCTACAAGCTGAAACAGGAATCAAACCAGCAACTTTTTTACCCAAAAGCTGCTGGTTCAGTTTCTGGTTCGATTTTGCAAATTCTATGTCCCGAGGTAGGTAAGGTAGGTATTTATAGGTACATTTTAATTTCAATATATTTTTATGTTTTCCAGAAACTCCAAAAATATACAAAGTTGAAACACAAACTATGAGGCACTGCCCAGCGCAGCAGAGCAGAGCCTCTCAGTCTCAAATTGCAGTTTTCTCTGGAGTTTAACTTGAGTTTCAGACCTTCACTTCTTATTCAAAAGGCTCTCTAAAGTGAAGCTCCAGTGGAAGACTTCTCAATGTACTTCGGTCAAAAAGTCAAAATATATTCTGCAGGTTTTGTGAAAATGTCATTTTCCTTCCATTCATTCACAAAGCGAAAGTTTACCAACTCCTTTCACAGGTAAAACGAAGAAGTGGAAATGCCAAGATCAATGTTGTTGTACTTCTTTCTATGTCAGATGCTTTGTGACATTAATTTCTGAGGTGAGAAACTGTGAAAATGAAAGCATATATGTTATTGGTAATGGTTTTAATTTCACTTAATAATTAGTTTTTTGTATGTCTCTGCTGCCTTTCAAAACTATTACGTTAATCGTGTTCATACTGGCTTTTTTTCTGGCATTTTTCACAGTGCTCATTCAAAGCAGGGATTTGGTTGCTGTAGTAGTTGTCAGGTGTGGTCCAGATCAATTAGACAGGAATACACAGTCTCATGTCTTTGGAGCATTGTTTAAACATGTAAGCTTGAGTCACATGGGTTTAACCTTTTGTCTTGTGTGTAAACGTGTGTGAATGGGTGTGTGGTTCCTTGATTTAAAGCATTTTGAGTGCCTTGAAAAGATGGCAGTGCTATGTAAAAATCTGATCAAATATCCACGTTATTTGCTACATGTGTATAAGCTACTACCGGTAAATGAATTGGGAAACTAAAACGCACCAGCTCTGCCTCCAAAACTCAATATAATTCATGTCTTGTGTGTTCGTTCTCTTTAATTTTGTCTATCTAAAAAAATTAATTGATTCAAGGTTAGTTTAGGTTAGTTGAAAAGACAAATGCGAAACTGGATTGATTTAAAAATGCAAATGATTAAAAAAAACTTTTTATTTCAGGGAATAAAAGTTTTAAAACACTCAAATTAATATGATGATGAAATATTACTCTCCTTGCCTATTTGTAATTGCAAGTTCAAATATTAAAAACAGGTACAAAGGCAAAAACCCCCCACAAAAGTCACCACTAAAACAATTGACAGTGTAATTAGACCTGATTAAAACGGCACTGTAGCTCTTTCTTTCCCCATAGAGAAAGTCTCGCTTATACCCTGTACATCTGGTGCACATGGACAAGAGGGCTGTTATCCAAAAATATGACTCCCATTTATCATTTGTTAGAAATCACATCAGGGAAACGATCCATCAAAAATACTTAAATGGGTGATTTGTCTAGAGCTGACACTTACCCTCATGATCGCTATATTGTATTGAGAAGCTACTAATACAATGCACTGGATTGATTTGTATGATGGAGGTATGACGGAGACAATGTGTGTGATATGCAGACGGACAATGGCATGTGTTTTTAAGCAGAAACTAAATTATAAGGCAGCGGTTTGCAACATGTGGCATAGGGAACATTAGTGAGGGGATTGTTTTAGCACGTCAGATCTTCAGTAAATTTCTGTATGTATTTATTTATTTATTTATTTATTTATTTATTATTATTATTATTATTATTATTATTATTATTATTATTATTATTATTATTATTATTATTATTATTATTATTATTATTATTATTATTATTATTATTATTATTATTATTATTATTATATTTATTTTTTTATTATTATTATTTATTTTTTTTTATTTAATGCAAGACATACATACATAGTGACCATACATATACCATAGTGACAAGTGGTGATAAGACATACCAAGACGTACCAAGACATACCTAAACGTAACATGGATTTGTGAATGTAACATCGATTTACAATTATATGCGACAAGTCTTCAGTAACATTAAATAAAAGTGCACTAAGTAACTTCTGCTGTTCATTATTCCATTGCATGTTTTATTATTACCTCGAATAACATGCTTTCTACTGTCAGTGAGCTCGCCTTTCAACTGATCTGATTTGTAACAGCTAATATCAAACTATGGAATTGCACGCAGGCAAAGCAGTAACTTCTCCCTGGAAATAAGCTGGGGTGGGTCTTTTACTGAAGAAGTTAAATTGCACCTTTTGTTAGTTTTGTTATGGTTCACAAGCCCAATTTCACTTTGAATTTAAGATACTGAGATCTTTGTATTGTTTTGTTTGTGGTTAATCGTTTAAGTCATGGTTTAGACATGCTTTTAAGACCCCAAAGTCTTTGTTTTTGTTTAGTCTTGTGTAACCCTGGTTTAGTCCTACTATACGCTAATAGTTTTAACTGTTATATCTACTCAACAAGGATACGTCTGAATTTTAGCTCGTTTAAATACAGCATTTTTCTTTTGTATTAGAAAAGTCTTGACTCTCCGCCTTAATTCAAAACTGCTGCAGTCAAGTTCGGTTTAACAACTTGAAAATTTGCTTTAGCGACGTTAGCAATCCAATACCCATCTATCACTGAGCGAGGCACACAGTACAATGGCGGTATTATCAACAGAAAAATGTTTCCAATTTGTGCGTTTTTGACCCGCAGAACTTGTGCTTGTTCAGATAATTTTTCCTAGCTTGACAGGAACCCCAATGTGACTCAACCGTGTTTACTTTTTCTGCCACATTTTTCACGGCACCCATTCAAAGCAGGGATTTTGTTGCTGTAGTAGTTGTCAGGTGTGGTCCGGGTCAATTAGACAGGGATAAATAGTGGCATGTCATTGGAGCATTGTTTAAACTTGTAAGCTTGAGTCACTTGGATTTATTTTGAATTCCTGTCTGCACAAAAAGCCCAAACTTGACCCGTGCAAGTTTAATGTAGGAAGTGTGTAAGCACATGGCTCATTGTGATTATTGAAAGATTTGCCAAAACAAGTTGGTTCTAATAACACTGAAAATAAAGAACTCAAAGTATTTTATTATTATTATTAAATAGTAGTATGGTGTATTGTATTTTACTACATATTATATTGAAGATTTTGCTTAATTTTTCCTACCATTCAAGCGAAGTTCATAATTTTACTTATAATACATATAATACTACAATGCCAGAAAAGGTATATCCATAACTGTTACCAATAGCAACCATACAGTAATCAAGACGAATCCATTTAACTATTTTAGAAACTTTTCAACTTTTTTCAACTACTTTTCTTCACATACTGCTGCTCGACTGCTATAATATGATGGATATTTACCACAGATACTATCTCACCAAAGTAAGACATACAAAAAAAAAAAAAAAAAAGGCATTAGAACAAACATGAAAGCCCATCATATGCAAACTCCGGATCTTCTTGTTATGAGGCAAGACTAACCTCTGCACCACCACCGCCTGCATGATGTGGCACAGATCTGGAGGGTATAGCATAGCCTATATACTCCAGCCACTAACCACTCTGCCGCTCTGCATCCATTAAACAGATAGAGTCTTGAGTAATGATTATATTAGAAAATTTAATTTGTGTGTGAGATGTGCGTCTGCATCATAACATCAGTTTACTTTAACAACAACACTATTAAAAAGCAGCTGTAATGTCTATTTACAAAACCCTCCATTGATAGAAAATTTGCATTCAGTGATTCCCTGCAGGTTACAACAGCCAACGGATGATTATCGTTTTATTATTCATTCATACATTGTGGAGGCTATAGAGCACAAACAGGCAAATAAACTGTAAAAGCAACACCCAGCTATTATATTTTCCACCCTCTAACCTTATCCAAAAACACAGCAGCAGTTTATAGATGCCACTCAGTGACATCACGCAACAGGACCGAGCTCCAGGGAGAGAGACAGACTAAATATGTCGAATTACTCAAGCGCGTGTGAATGAAATGAAACACAACTCCTGGCTGGATGGGATATAAAACTATAATATCGCAAATTGTAATAAAAAGTACACTAATCATGGTTGTAATTTGTCATTAGTTTAATCGTATGGGTTGCCAACAATGATAAAACACTGTGTATATTACCAGTTTGTGCAGAAACTCCATGACGCTCTCGTCTAGATTAGAGTTGTTTTCACTTACAGCAAAGTGCAATTCTTTAATAGTTGTTTACCCCCAAATAACTCACGATTTTATTAAAAGCAATGCAACTGATTTTACTGTCTCAAAACGTGAAAAACAGAACAAGTCAGTTTAAAAGTTTTGCAGTGGTCCAAAGTTATTCTTCACTTATATATTCCACTTCTCACAACAGAGACCAGTGCAGGGTTTTGCCATGACGGTAAAACTAACAACAACAACTAATGGAAAAATAATTAATGGACAATAAAACACTTTCTAAGTAGATGCAGCAGCACACAACAAATGTATTGTTTAACTTCAAGAGCTGCTTGTTCAATATATCTGTACTGGGGTGTGGCAAAGTTTGCTCAAATACGTGGGAAAAATTGGATCACCCATAGCGTTCGGCTCCAGTCAAATGAAGCTCATCGAGGCAGTTACAGGGTTAATTCAGAGGTCAATATTTGGAATTTCAACCGCGAGTATCATAGCAACCAATGAGCCAATCTGGAGCGAGGCTGTTGAAGGTAACGCTGCTTCCTGCCTGCACCTTAAGTTATGGACACAATAGCGAAATAAAAATACCAATGTCTATATACAGTCACAAATTGTAATAATTATTATGGTTTTATCATTACTCTAAATTATTTGGCCCCAAAATAACATCCTAACCCATGTTTTTAGTTATAAGATCAAAAATAGGTCTTTATACATGCAGTAGACAGCAAGTGAAGTTTGTCCAAATGATTCCATTATAATGCAGTCATTATACAGTCTGACCTCCCTGTACCACATCCCAGCTGTATTGTTAAGTCATTTTAAAACAGCAAATATACATAATAGCTTTGATCAATCCAGATGAATTGACTCCAGACTGCTCATACTAATGTACTTTTTACACCGTGACAGAAATGTGAATGCCTCCTCCTCTCTCGCTCTCATTAGTGGTATATTGCAGGTGACCAGAGTAATTAGCGTTTCTAAAGAGCGTTTAGTGACACATTTCTGAACTTTGGGCCAGTGAAGCAGGACTGCCCCTGGATAAGTGGTTCAATATGTCACAGCTGGGAGTAGCCATAGAATGCACTGGCACACTAATAATAATATCTATCTATACTGTTGCATTCTGGTGTAAGGAAACATGTATAATTTCTTCTGGTTGTTTATTTTGTGAACACTGTTGAAGGCCGTAGCTAACGCCAAAACAAGAGCAAAACAACGGCGGTCTCAACTCACTAGAGCCAGTCTACAAAACAGACCAGCATCATTGCAACCACATACAAAAGCAGTTTACATTAACAACACATACACAAAGAGTTACAAAAAAGTTACCGTCAAATTCAATAAAAAAAACAAACAAAACAAAACTGTTGCAACATTTTGGTGTAGGAGCAAGACATTTTTGTCGCTCAATGGGGTAATTTCAATACTTCAACAGAAAAGTACAAGATTTGCAGTGGGATTGGGAGAAAAAAATCTCACTGGAAATAGGCCTTATCTAACAACAACAATACAAATATATTAAATAAATAATAATGATAAAAGTTTGTTGGGTTTTTTTTGTTTTTCTTACAAATTAACAACAAAAATACATTAAATTGTTGAACCCTTCCTATTTTAAAACAAAAACACGACTTGCAGGAAGACATTTTAGTCTCATAGGAGTCATATTGTCAAGAGTATATAGTTCAAAACACCAGCGAAAGTGAAAAGGTCAAGTAACAGTAAAAGTACCTCATTTACCTTTGCAAGTATTTTCATGCCCCCTTTCTAACTTGCCTCTAACTGCAGCCTGGCACTAGAACACACATCACATAAAATGGGTCCATTTGTTTTGCCAAAATATGAACGTGTTTATGAATTTGAGCACCGGGGTCGTTTTCGCTGATTTATGGAGTGCTCAGTGTTTCCAGCTGTGTTGTTTATGGACTCCTTTGGGGCTTGGTCATAGTTACACATTGTATCATTTTGCATAATTCATTGACACGTTAAAGGTGTTTTTTGGGGTCTTTTTTTTTTGACGAGAGGAATGCTCAGACAAAATTACCGCAAGTTCACTGAGTTTCATAACTTATTAATGTTCATATCTTGATTTATGAACACATAGTGAAATAAATTTACCAGAATCATGTAAAGCGGGTCAATACAAACAAATATTTTAAGACCAAAACGACAAGTCTGGCAGTCGCAGTTACAGAGAGAGCGGCAACAGTTTTCTAACGAGTTGATCACTTCCTATTTGGAACGTGGCGGGTTGCGGGTTGCGGGTTAGCTATGTCCATTTATATATACAGTCTATGGCACCATTGCTTTAGTGATTAACAATTCAAAGAAAAATATTTTTGAACAGGGGAAAATTGCTCAAAATGGTGCCCATAAATGGAAAAGCTTTAAAGATGTAAATTTGCATATGTAGATTCAACTGCAAACTTTCTTTTTCCTTGGCAAGAGCAAAGAGCCAAGTCTATTGCTCCCTGTTGCGTTTAAAATTACGCAATGTACTGCTGCAGCCAATAGGTTTGTCACAAGTAATTGTTTTTTTCATTTCTGTTTTTAAAGTCTTACTTATCATAGCAAATCTTTCACATCTGCTCCTGCGGTTATGACAAACCATTTAAAACGAAAACTGTGGCCAACCCGCTAGCCGTCCACTCAGGCCTGTAGTCTAATGGCTGTCATTAAAGACAAATTAAGAGGCCCCGGTGACCCCGTGCACTTCTGGAGCTAATGCCCTCCTCCTGCAGCATGTGCCAGTACAGACTTCAAAGACAGCAGTTAGACAGAAGCGGTGCAGACTATCACCAGGGGCGGTGCAGGCTATTACCAGGAGCACAATGACCACACGCCACATTGCCTTTGTAACAGCTACTTTTTGCATCTCAGAAATTTCCTTTACAATTACACAGTTCATTAAATGTTTTACCATAATGCAATTGTTTCAAAATGCCACACCTACATTTGAAAGTTACAACCTCACGAAATATTTCACTTTCAACTATAGTGCAACTTTTAAAGGGATAAAATAGCCCATAGCACAAAAAAATATGTTGTTTTAGTTCTTTTTTAGTTCTAGTCCAGTGTAGTTTTGGGATTAGTCTAAGTTTAGTTCCAATTTTGACATGTGTGCAAATGTGATCATGTCCAAGGACTAAACAGTGAGTATGGGTGCGCTTCTGGCTCCATCAACTCCAACTCCAATTCACTTTCCATTGAAAAACTGTCGCCCCTCTCTCCATAAGTGGTGCTGTCAGGACCGTCATTTTGGTTTTAAAACGACTGGCTCTTTGGTCGCGATGATACTTGCGGTCGGAAATCCCAAATATGGAACTTGGCTGCTAGCCTCGGTGAGCTCCATTTGACCGGAGGCGCTACGAGTGACGTCGCACTCCCTTATTACACTTTACACAGTCTATGGATCTAAACAAGGACCTATCAAATTAAATTAAGCATTTAAACCTTATCTAAACACATATATAATAGATGATGCATACCAACTCAAGCCGCACCATTGAGAAATACAGTATAACATTAACCTTGACAAAACCACACTGTTTTTTCTCTGTCATTTGCGTATAATTAGCAGTTCGCACCTGCACCTTCGCTGTGGTAACTCCAGCTCTGTTATGACCTGATGCTGACATGTAGAGTTGATGGCTTTGTTAGGCCTTAATTAAAAAGCATGATGTGACATGAGCTCAGAAAGAGAGAGAGAGAGAGACCAGGCCTCTCAGACAATATGTAACTCCATCTTTCAGATAAGACCACACCTGCAGCCACACGCAGTAATGTACAGTGAGATTACCCCACCTGTATTATTTAGCTGTTTTATTTAGCTGTTGTATTTGTGCTGTTCGGAATTGGTGACACAGCGACAGAGTGACTAGGTAAGATCTGGAGATGAGATTGTCCCAGCGGCATTGGAGGATAGGTCAAATGCTGAGGAGTTTAACCTTAACCTCTTTTGATGAAGCGTGGGTGTTTTTCGCTTTAGGCTGAAAAGCAATGGATTTGAAATGGATAAAAATGGGTAGGATTGGCTTCATCCTGTCTTGTAAGAGAGCGGAACTTTATGGTTAAACAAATAGCAAATCCTCAATCATTTTGTTATAGCGTGATTTTAGCAGATAATTACTTGGGATATGCAGTGTCACATAACAGTAAAAGTATAAAAATAAATAAATACAATAAATAAATAAATAAAATATCTCTTTTTTATCCAATTGTATGGTCAATATGAATGAATCTACCATATGTGAAACCATGGTATCCAGAAAAATAACAATGCTTCAATCAAAACCAGCTTGTTAAAAGGGTAGTTTAATGGACCACTTAAGGTTTAGGGTGGAGTCAAATTCATGATAGTTGGGGATTAAGCATTTGGGGCCATGCAGACACTGAAGCACTTGCACACATTTAGAATAGTGAACACACTTGCCTGGAGCCCGAGGAGTCTGAATTTAAGTGTAGTGTTTGGAGCTCAGAGGGAGTGCCAGCTCTTAGAAATAACACAACTTGTTTGGTGATTTACAAAACAGCAAGTGGTTAACAAAGGTAGTGAGTGAGGGACCATTAAGTCTGTCTGTGTCTGTCTGCAGTGGTGAATTGGATAAGGGTGTCGTGGGCCTGGAAATTGGATCTTTCATGGGATCTGGACTCATTTATACACAAAATATGTGCTTTTATATGAGCGTTTGTTACAGATGATGTACACCAAAGTCATTTCACAGTTTGTAAAGTTATGCCATAAGTCGTATACCTGTACCTTTGTTTGTTAATGACCATCTCTTTAAGTGGAAAGTGGTGTCTAGTTTCAGAATTGTGATCATTTTCTTTGTAAACCTGGTACATCTCCAACAAATTTGACTCCATTTTTAAAAACAACCTCTTTATATCCAAGTTCGTCAAGCTTAGCTCTGTTCTCCTATGTTCCTATCTTTGTTAGTTACACATTTCCTTTTAAAAATATCTTTTAAATGTGCGGAAAACAGGGCTGCAACGCACTCCCATTTTGTCGTGTTGTGATTTTGGGCCGGATTTTTGAGAAGCATCAATACCCATTCAAATTTACACTCCATTTGAAGACTCCATTTGAAAATACTGGTGCGCACATGGGATCCCTTGTTGCTGTTAACTCGAGTGACATTTGGGACAAAGCGCTTACACAGAGTCCACAGACACAACCCCCGCCCACGTGAAGAGGGAGGGGCGCACCAGAGTGACTCATTCATGTCCACACAGAGACAGGAACACACGCAGAGCAGCCATTGGGAGCCCAAAACATCCGCACAGAGGCTGGAAAATATTAAACATCAAAAATTAACCACTGGAATATAACAGGAGCCAGGTTTTGTCAGGGGAACTATTTAGCAGGAGCAAAACAAAAATCTAAAAAGTTGCACGGCTTTATAATAAGAAATTTGCAGCTATAAAATGACAAAACTTAAGCCAAAACCAATGAATTATATGGTTTGCGTTAGAAAGCGGTGCTCAAGCAATCTCATAGCAGTTATTTAAGTCCACAATAATAAAAAAAAGAGGGCACCAAAAGGCCTGTCACGCATAACACGTTCCTACGGGCTAAATTAGCATCAAGGACAACAACAGCACATGGCAGCAGGAACTAATCTCTGAGATTGCTGCATCTGTATTTAACTTTTATTTTAACTTTCTATTCATGGGTTTACATTCTTGTTTAGATGTGATATTACCAGGACTTTTACCCATTCAAAGCATAGAGTAATGTGTTTTGAATTGATAAACGCCATGGCAACAGTGCTAGATTTTATCACTCTGAGAATTCGCAAATCATTACTGTCTCAAACCTACGCAAAAAGATATAGTCATTTGTTTTGAATTCATAAACGCCATGGCAACAGTGCTAGATTTTTATCACTCTGAGAATTCCCAAATCATTATTGTCTTGAACCTACCCAAAATAAATCACTAAATCATCCAATAAAGTAATTCACACACACATTATCCTGGGAGTCTTTTTATTTTACAACTCAGAGCAACAAACCCGACTCCATAAGACTTTTTTCCAGTGCGTTTCTAAAGAGCCGTCCTTTGTAAGATGCCTCTTTACGTGTCTCCTTCCTGAAACTTTGGGTCAATATTTCAGCGTCTATTTAGTCTGGCTAAAGGATCCAGACAAATAAAGAGTTTACAGGCATTTTTGTGGCTTGGCACTGTCTTTCCAAAGATCTTCCACCATCCCACTATTGTACTTGTGTCTTATGTGTCATCGCGTTTGTCATATGCACACATGCGGCATTGTTAGCCATAATTTAATCACATAATAGACACATGCGCTCCCTGGCAACATAATATTTGGACATAAATAGAAACTGGTGGACAAGCAGTACCCACCCTGGATTAATAGTAGGGAATTTATATTGATTGATTAACCTGTAAAATCCATCTTTTCACTCATATGTTATAAATGTGTGTGCAAATGTCAACTTGAGGAAGTCTCTGCAAAGGAAATATAAACCAGCTGAGGAAAAGGTGTTGTTTGCTTTCACACATTAAGTACAAATCCACTCTCACGTGGTTTGCTTTTGTTGGAGCTCGAATAAAGACTTTTTTTGTTTTTGTGACTTCGCAATTCAAAGGTATAAAAAGCGGTTTGTTACGAGGAATAATTGGAAATAATTGAAAAAAAGAAGGTTTTTGTAAAATGCGCTAACCCTGGGGCTATTACGTAGTTGCAAAACAAATGACTTTTTGAAATTAAAGGTGAATTTTTTTGTAGAGGTTTTGCCACTTGCTTCTTAATAGAGGGAGGTGTTAATGCTTTGAATGTTCCTCAGTTTGAAATTGCACTTTTTTTTTATCTCCATGGAGACAAGCAGGAGACAGGGCAAGTTACAGGTCAAATGTGTGAAGACGCTCATTATTTAATATATTTTTGCGCAATAAAACATGCACATGATTAATGCTTTATAGACAGTACTGTGAATATTCTAGTTAAAGTCATAGCATCTTCTTAGATACATGCTTATGATGTGCCCTCACAAATAAAGTTACGCAGTGCTGCTTTAAGCCAGACACAAATTGGCTTGTAAAATTCAGCCATTTTGTCATTTTTGCAACTAAAGTGCATTATGTGTCAAAAACCAATACTTATAACTAAAACATTACACGGACCTGCACTCTTTTATGATCATGTATAAAGCATATTAGTATTACACCAGATAAGGAAACATAACAAAATGAGTCTAAAGTTAACACAGAAAGTCCTGATTGATACATATTCCTGTCATCTTTGAATCTCTATAATACTGCACTTTAATACATGTTATCTATAAGTTAATTAATATTACTATTTAAAATATATTGTAATTTTGTTATATATTTGACATTAGACGGAGAAATTAAATGTTTGGACATACTGCCAATACATCACAAACCAGGAAATGTAAAATGACTGACTCTGGCAATAACATACAAATACTCTGCTGACTTATACTAAAATACACTTGGCCATAAAAATATACTACAAACACATGCAATCTGATATTTTTAAAAGTTATGACGTTAATCCACAACTGTGCAAATGACCGAAATATAAACTCGGGTATAAAGGAGTGAACAACATTGTAGAGCGTCTGGCAGAAATTAAACAGTATTTGGTCCAAACTGTAAAAAAGCCCAATGGATGAAAGCCGCCACTGAGGGCCTGTGTTATGTTATAATAAAGTGAGATCAAATAAACAGCGGGGGCAGGAGAATTGCAGTGGGATTGCACGTGTGTTTGGGTAACGCTAAACAGATGTGGGCACACTATATGATTACTATGGAGTGTACCCAGTCAGACAGGAAAGACACGCAGACGACAACATGACAAATTGAGTTTTTTTTTCTCCTCAAAATCACGTTTTAAAAGTACTTTTATTGATTATTTCACAGGTGCAATATTTAATAGTGTTTTAATCATTATAATTGCTAAATTTAACTAATGCGGTATTGGATTTTCAAACTGTGAGGAGTACATGGAGCCTATTTAAACAGGTAACGTGTCTCGAGCTAGCTTTCACAAAATGTTGGCACTGCGCTATAGTATTTGTTTTATGGGATTTTTCAGAGAGCAAAGTTAGCAGGGTGGATCGCCCTTGCACAACTTGTAAAAAACATAATGTCGCAATATATAACGCTCTTTCTTCCAGGTTTCCGATTGGTAAAATTATTTGTATTTGCATATTTATCGACAAAGTGCTGTGACGTTATACACTGTGGGGGAAATTGAATGCTGTATTTAAATCCTTATCCAAGAATTATTAGAAAGTGTTGTGGTTTTGTTTGTTTTTTTTACTTTGATTCTTGTCTAAGCTTGTCTAATTTGTCCAATACATGAAAGCTAGAATGTATTTTGCAACTCAGTATTTATTATGTATATTTTTGTTGCAATAGTCGCAAGTTTTCTGGTGTTTTTAAAAAGTTTCAATATAATCATTTATCGTGATATTCCTCTGTAGCCAAATCGTGCTTCAAAATGCATTATCGTGACCTTTTCTTGTCCTATTACAAAACTATTCCACAGTTCTACAAATGGGCTCTCTGATAACACCGCAGCACGTAGCGGCTATAGCTTAATGTCACTTATGTAGCAATGGTGTTACACTGCCTGAACTTTGGTCCCAAAAATAATTATTGAGTAGAATTGCAGTGGGATTGCGCGTGTGTTTGGGTAACTCTGAACAGATGTGGGCACACTGTATGATTATGGCCTGTGTACCCACTCAGACAGGAAAGGCCGGGCAGCTGGTTACCATCAACGTAAAGGCGCGGGCGGCCCCCAACTCATAGGCGCACAAGGGCCCGCATATGTTCATAAACAGACTGACAAACCCCTTTCTTTTATCTCTCTAATCTCCTGTTTAAATCGGAGGCCTACTGTCTGCTCATGTATCCTCCTACCACCTACACATTCAGCCATGTTAAAAGATCAGAGCGCACACATAAACATCCCCAAATGGTAAAATATAGAGTGCAATTATATAAGTAAGAAGATAAATTGTATGTTATGGGAGCTTTATTTTTTTATACCTGGAGGGAAAAAAGTATGATTATGATTCTAGACGCCCACACTTGTAAGAATTACCTTCACAAAATGTGTAGCGGCAGTACATTTGTGAGTAGAAGAAAACGTACGAGTTTATGAGTTTATAAGTTTTAAATTGTGGAAAAGTATAGGGTTTTTTTGATTGTGTGTGTTTCTGAGCAAGTTATTTCACCCATAGCAACCATGTGTGCTTCACTGCGGAGGGCATTCAGGGTAAATTTCTGCAACTCACTGTAAATAAAGAAAAAAATATAAAAATGTATTACACGAGTAAGTTCATTAGCCACAGTTTTGGTCCTGTTCTAGTCCAGGTTTAGGTCCAGTTTTAGTCGCAGTTTAGTCCCAGTTTTGATTTAAGGTGTGTGCAAGTGTGAACGCATTAGTAGTATTAGTATTAGTATTAGTATTAGTATTAGTATTAGTATTATTAGTAGTAGTAGTAGTAGTAGTAGTAGTAGTAGTAGTAGTAGTAGTAGTAGTAGTAGTAGTAGTAGTAGTAGTAGTAGTAGTAGTAGTAGTATTAGTATTAGTATTAGTAGTAGTAGTAGTAGTAGTAGTAGTAGTAGTAGTAGTAGTAGTAGTAGTAGTAGTAGTAGTAGTAGTAGTAGTAGTAGTAGTAGTAGTAGTAGTGTAGTAGTAGTAGTAGTAGTAGTAGTAGTAGTAGTAGTAGTAGTAGTAGTAGTAGTAGTAGTAGTAGGATCTGGTCTAAATGCAACTTAAAAACACCCACTTAATTATAACTTTTTAACATAATTTCTGTTTTATGTTCACTTACTTTGTTTAATACCTTCTGTTTCATTCCTACACTTAAGTAATATAGTAGCAGTAGTAGTAGCAGCAGCAGCAGCAGTAGAAGTAGTAGTAGTAGAAATAGGGTTTGGTCTAAATACTACCTAAAAATCAGAAGCTACACCCACTTAATAATTTTAACATAACTTCTGTTTTATGTTTCCTTACTTTGTTTAATACCTACTTCTGTTGCTTCATTCCTACACTCAAGTAGTAGTAGTAGTAGTAGTAGTAGTAGTAGTAATAGTAGAAATAAGGTTTGGTCCCAATGCAACCTAAAAATCAGAAGTTACACCCACTTAATTATAGTTTTTTTAACATCATTCACTGGTTTTGTTTAATATCTACTTCTACTGTTCCATTCCTACACTTAAGTAATAATAGTAGTAATAGTAATGGTAGTAATAGTAGTGGCAGTATAGCCGCAGAACTCCCGCTTCTCCTCTTGTGTTTTTTTTATTCAGGGTAAACTTCTCTTGAGTATTTCCCGGCTGCCCTGCCTCTCTCCACTCCTCTCCCTCTCTCTCCCCGTTCCTCTGGGTGTGGCTTTCAAACTGTGAATGATGTGGGCCTCTCATAGTTGTAGCGCTCAGTCTGGTCCACACCCTAAAACTTAAAGAGGACTGAGTGAGGAGGTGGAGCAAAGACGCTAGCACAAACATTTCAACTTGGACTAGAGAGCTACTATATGCCCTCGTGTTTTCGGCTGTCCCGTTTGGGTCTTTAGGTTTACATATGGATTTCCTCTACATAAGAGAACTTTGAAAAGGTGAGTGGACTTACTGAGCGATTCTTGCATCCAATCATAATCACTGCATTGAAGTTTAGAGTTGAATATGGGGCAGCGTTGTGTTGCCAAATTGCCAAGTCACTGTTTGACAAATTGAAATAGAATTAAAATGTATTTACGAAGTTACGGTTTTGTTTATAATTTTTCTCTATTTAAATATTCTTTGTTTGTTATTGTCTCTAAGCGCATGTGGAAATGTATCAGAAGCGACATCAACATCAATAGATATATAGGCATATGTTCAAGCTTTTTATTGTATTGTTATTATGCAAGATATGGAAGAACATATGCTACACATTTACACAGAAATCTTAATAAAAAGCTATTATGGAAAGTGTAAAGGTTCAAAATCAACTTGGTATGTACTCAAATCCATATATCCAGCCATAGTGTAAAACATGTAGCATTGTCAGCTCGCATTATGGCATTATCCACTCGCTAGTCAATACTCTTTGAACAAATTGAAACATATTGTAATAATAACATATGAAGAAATGCCATATGAGCCAACAGCAGCCTCAAGCCTTGATCTTTCCTACTTTGGAAATAACAGGAAACACATGGCTCTGTAAAGAATCGACTTCAATTTAGCGTTTGATAAATCACTCTCGCTAAGATGTAAATATTTGTACACGGACAACCCGTATCTCCATCAAGATAATGTGAAAAAGTTGACTTAAGGTTCGGATCTGACAGTAAACTTACGCTGAATGCACTAATTGCAAAAACGCTAACGAGTAGAAAAGATATGTCCGCCATTTTGATAGAGCCATTATATAATTTAGATGGCGTATCTTGCTTTATTATGTCAAATAAGGGTCAAAATCATACTGCCTGTTCTAATGAGTGGATATCTCTGTTAGCTTTGCCTATTAGCAAGCTTCCACTCTACATTACTGTAATTAATTTAAGCATTTTTTCTTGGCGGGATTTTACAGTAATATGGCGGACACTGTATCTCGATGGTGTTCTGGCTATTTGGACCTTTACTCATTGGTTGTCTTTCTTTTTTTTGTCTAGTCAAATGCATTGTGAGTCTGGTACTGCAATACACTTTGGCGCAAATGAAAACTATAAACTTATAAACTTAAATGGTTGCAACAAAGGTATAGCGGTTTAGAAGCACAGTTTTTACTCAGTTAAACTCACATCAGTCTTATGTGTATATTCACTCTTTATTCACACTGTACACTGTTTTAATTTTGCATCACATTGGGAAATTTAGAACAACAATATTTAACTAACATGTACTTGTGCTTAATATTTTTCTGGTAATTGTATTGAATTTGAACACGAGGAAAGTTGTAATATAATATAATGCAGATAGCACCAGTAAATTCACTTTGGCCTACGATGACACCAACTCTCCCAGTCAATACCCTCCACTGGTCGTCCATTTCATTGCACATTCTAAACTTTTACTGAATCAGTCTCTTGTACAAGTGCTCTTCTCTCATTAAAAAAAAATAAAAAATTACAAACCTAAACTATTAAAACAATTACAATATAGAAAATGAAATGCTGATTACACACGGTGTATATTACATTCCCAACATGACCAACCATACAGCATCAGCATGTTTTTGACAGTCATATTATTATAGCATAGTACTAGATTACAGTAGCTGATATTTTCAGAAATGATCTGATTGTATTGTTCCAGCCCTCTACTATGCGCTTGGATTCCAATATGGTCCTTGCTGAAAAATAACTGTCCATACACCCCAAACACTAGTCCTAGTCTTTAGCATGTGCCATACACATATCCTTACTTGTTGTAGACATGTTAAACTTTGACCCAGACATTTCCACATGACATCATTTTACACTCTCACAAAAGGCTACTGATGAGCGGTCCTGCCACACGGAGGGCACTGGGGCAGAGTTAGCTTGACTTTACTCAGCAGAGGGGCAGTTAGCCTGACTTTAGGGCTGAAGATTTGTCTGAGCATTGAGATTAGTTTTGCGATTTATGTTTTAATAATAGGATTGTGTTCAAATTGACAAAGTAATACAAGAATATGTGTAGAATACGGCAGGATAGTTTATTGTTTGTGGAGGAAATTTGTTAAAAAATTGCAGTCTTTCAAATTTAATTTTCAATGCAACAACCTTAACTGACTTTAGAGGGGAGAGTTAGTCTAACTTAACTAGTTAGTCCAACTTAATTCTACAAAGGGGCAGAGTACCCGGACGTAACTCCACAGAGGGGCAGAATTAGTCTAACTTAACTCGGCAGATGGGCAGAGTTAGTCTAACGCAACTCCGCAGACAGGCAGTTAGCCTGACTTAACTCGGCAGAGCGGCAGAGTGAGCCTGACGTAACTGCGCAGACAGGCAGGGTTAGTCTAACTTAACTCCGCAGAGGGACAGAGTTAGCCTGATCCTGTCCAGAGAGCGACTGCATGCTTAGCACACACGTGGCGCTCCGACATTGAGAAAACACACCTGCTCTGAACAGCTGAACTGAGAAAGAGCAGGGGTCACTTAAACTCGTCTGACAAAAAGCTGCTAACTCAATAACACGTCAACATGACAAATTCGCTGCAGACAACCAGACAAAGTACCCCCCCTTTTTTTTTTTTTTTTCATTTTGCTCTTAAAATAGAATTTAAGGACAAAGGTTGTGTTTTTTGCATGATATCACATGCATGTATCACAGATGTATGTTACACTGGAACAGCCTAGAACAGATGATGCAAACATTTAAACATACACAGTACATTTTATTGAGAGAGAAAATAATTATTGTTTCGCACTGTAAAGCTGTAACTGAATATTAATTCATGTTAAATACACTAAATACACATTTTAACTTGTTGCTAATTCACTGGTTAATTTCCAACTATTTCCAAATCAACATATAGAGTCAAGTCATTATTAATTATGCACTTACTAAGATATTGTTATTTTGTTTTTTAGAACTACAATATAGAACTATAATGAGCTTTTCAAAACTATACCAAATGATTTCTACCATCTTGAGCTATGTCTTGTTGGTGTTTAACACATTTGCATTCAGCGTGTGGCTAAAGACACACACGGGAGGAGGTGCACACAGACATACTGCAGGCCTCCTCCATTGAGTTTTATGGAGCTTGTTATGTAGTGTGCACAGTGGAAACCAGGCTTTAAATGTTATTTTTCACAAGCACTTTGACTTATTGGGCTGTTTACATGCCCCGTCGCCAATTGTAGTAAAAAACAAAAATTGGTGAGGACACAAAATGGCGGACTACGAGTTATAGGGAAATAGTTAACGTGGAAGTTGCTGCAGTCAAACATCAGTGTAGAGTAGTGTATTTCAAAATATTCTGAGTCATACATAGCAACAATATTAAACGTATTTACACCAAATAAAAGAAAGAACTGACCAAGCAGAGAATCAAAAATAGGTATAAAACTGACTACAAAACGTCACAAAAGAAACTCAAAAAAATCTAAATGTTACTCAGCTGTAGGTGACATTATGCGACTAAAAGTTCCAAGTAAAAGTTCGGAGACGTTCTTTACTGTACTACTGATGGTAAAAAACTCAGAAACGCATTTTAAGGACCTCCAAAATCAGTGAAAAATGACTGACCAAGTAGAGTATCAAAAGCCAGAGTGAAAGTGATTCCAAATCGCCATAAAAGACATAAGAGAAGAGTTGAAAGAGAGAGTGAGGAGCAGAGCGTTGGAGTGAGAGAGCATTTGTTCTCTACAGTCTTGTTTACAGGAAACTCCTTTAAACTCGCACACATGGCTGCATTCACAGAAAGAGTTTTTATTGCATTTTTCCGCGCCGCTATAAACCCCGTATACCTACATTTATGTGTGGGAAACTATGATTGGTGCTGCTGCTTTCACTTCAGCTCTACTTTTGTTGTTTTTACTCAACTGTGTACTGCATAGACTCTGTTGTTGGACTTTTGAACAATTTTGTTTGTTTCTTTAAATGATATGTAGTGATAGTAAGGTTACATTTCACCAAGAATTTGCGAGTTATATATGTGCAATGTTAATTTTTATTTGAGAGCTTATATTTAGAACGCAGAATCCACTCTTTTGTAGTGATCTTGAAGTACAATGTAGTAGAAGTAGTATTAGAAGTCCTCGTAGTAGTTATTGTAGCAGTAGCAGTAGTAGTAGTAGAAGTCGTAGATGTAGTTATTGTAGTAGTAGAAGTCGTAGTAGTAGTTGCAGCATTAGAAGCAGCAATAGATGTCATTTTAGTAGTAGTAGTAGTAATAGTAGTAGTACCAGTAGTAGTAGTAGTTGCAGTAGTAGTAGTAGTAGTAGCTGTAGTAATGGTAGTAGCGGCAATAGTAATAGCAGTGGTTGTAGTAAGACAAAAACTGATTTAAATACCATGAAATATATCATACAGCCTAGTATTACTTTTGACTGGAGACACTATGGCATGGGAACCATTTTATAAGCAAACCATAAAACAAATAAAACAGAGCATTGACTAAATTGGAGCTGCATGTAATATTTCATAACAGAGTATTTTTAAACATGGGGAGTATACATACATTTTTCCAGCCCTGCCCTGTTCCACCACTCAAGCCAAAGCCTTAAATAGCCCTCTCTGGGTCTCATATTGTGAGGTAAATACGCCTTAGATTCAATGGGTCTGGTACAAATTTAGTTGAAGGCAGGAATAAGCTATTTCACTGCAGTGGCCAAAACCCCAACCGTATTATCCGGCCTGATTTATTTCACAGGAGAATGCAAAACCCTCCATTTGACTTGTAATTTGGAGCTTTTTTGACTTGAGCAGCTACACACTCACACATGTTGACAACAGGGTAGAATTTATATTAGCTGTGTTTGGCTGTTCGAATGCAAAAATCAGCTCTCTTCCAAGTATAATAATTTAAAACATTGAACATTATATGCAAAGGGTTAAGTTAATTTTTCATAGACTTGTAATTAATAGAGCAACTTCTTTGCACTCTCATATCAACAAGGTCTGGAAATTAATATGGGGCAAACTACAGTGTACTATTTATGCATTTTATTAACTTTTATTTGCTATATTTACTAGTACTGCACAAACAAGGGTACTTTTTCTGCCAGCACTCAGCCTGGATAAAAATCATAGGGTTAGGAAGGGCATCCGGTGTAACATAATTAAGTAAATTACCCCAAATAATTTGCCATAGTGACCCCAAAAGTTTCACCAAAAGTAAAAGCTCATAGTTTTTGTCAGTACAAATTTCAATATGTCTTGGGTAGCCGGGAGCGATTTGAATGGCAAATACCTTACTTAATATTTTGGTGCTATTTTTCCTTGTACTTTGTCGCTCGTTGTCGCTCGGCTGTGGTTCTTTGGCCCAGGGCGATTTTTGAAGTAACATTTTTCTGTCTGTAAAGCTCCTCTGTGTTAACTCAGCTCACTTCTGGCTCACGCACGTCATGTCTGCTCTGTTTGTCTGCTGCCTATCGCTTCCCCTTCCTGTCTGCCACTGCCAATCTGTTCCCCTTTGAAAAAAAAAAAACTCCAGCTTGAGTTCAGTAAAAGTGACCACATGGAGCAAAATATAAACCAAACACACAAGAAAAAATCTATTTAAACTCTGACCTGCAGCATTTTGTACAAAGGGTAGTTGGTAGTTGGCAGTTGGCAGTTTGTGTCGCAACTTGTTTCCAAAATATCACCGAGGGAGAGCATTTTATGGCTTGCTCCTATAGTTTAGTTTTTAAAAGTTATCAATCTGTTTCAAACAACTTGGCACTCGGCTTTACCCTATAGAGCTGTCTGACGCTAGCCACGCTGTCAATATGTCCAATGTCAAGTGATACCATAGAAATACATAGACAGAACATTTACTATTATGGTGCTCATTACTTTGTTTTAAAATCACTACTTCAACACCAAGCAGACTACACAAATGACTGTTTTGGTGAAAATGGTTACCTGTCAGAACTTATTACATGTAGTGTTTAATATGTGATTAATGAAAATGATTGAAACACGTTCATTTTAAGCACACAAGCATCAGATCGGCTTGTTTCTGTCACAACATCTGGCAACGCAGTGGTGATGTTATCGGACCTTGCATCCAGCTGTGCGTGTTCAAACAGTGAAGGTTAAATGAGGATAACCTGGACATGTGCAGCCGGTCCAGACAGACGCCGGCACTTCATGTGTGAGTGAACAGTTTAGATGAAAGATGAAGCCAAAATCACAGGGTCAGCTCACAAATTACTTTACACAATGTATTTTTCCAGGTTTATGCTATTTTCAAAACTTTGGTGTTATAATAAAAATGAGTAATGCCATTTTTAGTGTATCGTTTGTGTAATCCGTCTGTGGTCCAGGTCTGATCCATCCTAAAAGCCATTTTTAGTGTATTTGTGTCCACCACCAGTAGGGGGCAGATGTGAAACCTGTTCCCATTTCCCTTCACCTGGCTTTTGTTCAGTCTCACCTGTCCTCTTTGGTCTCCTTCTTCTTTTTCCCTCACTATCAGACAACATTTGGTGGTATTATGCTTAATTTTATTTATATAGCACATTTACTTCACATAAAAACCTAACGAAATATAAAATACATATGGATTGAACAGCAAAACACCAAGATATCCTGTCTAGCTAGTACTAAATGCATCAGGGCTGGGTTGGCCAACATAATTACAAAAAGATTGCTTTACATGTGCACTATGTTCTTTCCTTTTCTTTCCTTGAGGTGGCATTACGTTGTATGGGTGACAGGTTGATGTGTAAGCTCCTTTTTTTTTTCTTTTGCTGCTATTATTTCGCTATGTGACATTATATAAGCGCTCAAAAGCTGAATGCCGCGTGTATTTCTGTTTCAAATGCGCCGATAGATGTAATGAAAGGAGAACAACCACACACCCTATAACTGTTATTCTACAGACATGCCCGCACTCGTGAATATAGGCACATCTGACATTATTTGTGTTGAAATTGTCTAGCTCAAAAGCCTCAGGCGCTGGTTCAAAAATAATGTATTTTTCAAAAAACAGGTGAAAATTATAGAACCAGCTTCAACTGCTTATAACTTCAAATATTTCAGATTGCCTCGCTGCGAATGCTACGTCGGATTGGATGTTAGCTATTTCAAACGTTATGAAAAATATTTTATCCGTGAGTCACCAGCAAACATGTTTTCTAAAGATGGGAATCACATGCCAGGTTTTTAATGCTTAATTTGCAGCTATCCTCGGGCAACAAGTGAAGCCTAAGTGTCCCCTCTGTGTGTGTTCTGTCTGCCTCGCTCCATCTACATCTCTTGGTTGAATTAGCGTCTCGAAATTGTCCCAAATTAATGAAAATGATGAATATAAATTGTTGTTTGCTTGGGCATGCTTTTGCGTAAGCTCTGTGACTAAAATGCAAAGTTGAAGGTCATAATCATAACCCATTTTTGAAATAGTCCAGCCACCCACTACGTCTGTTGGGAAGAGCGCAAAAAACATGTCCAGCTGGCAGGATCGCCGTGTAAACTAATATAAATCCATTTAAATTATAAGATTATAGTGGATTAAAACAAATCTTAGGCTCATTGATGATTTTCGCTAGTTTAGATAACAAGTAAACAAATAAAGCTAATTGTTATTGCCTTATTTGCACTGCACGCCAAACTTCAGTGTGAAATTGTGTTTGTTTTTGGGCTTTTAATTGCTCGTGTTAATATTGTCAATCCCATAGTTGGGGTAATACAGCAGCCCAGATGGTTACGGCAAAAAATTGAATAAAAAACTGCATTAATTTGGATAATTTCATTCGTTTCAAATCAGCACTGCTATAAATGAATGTCAAACGTCATTTAGGTCAGAATGAATGACCACGAAACAATTTTAATCACATTATAACGGTGTTCTCTCATCAGTGGCTTACTCAAAGTTGTATTTGTCTTGCATTTGAGACACGAGGGCTCAGAAAATTTCAGTTTTCACCTACCTCCTGTCCCCGCCCACATCCCTGAACTTGGTACGCAAAGAAAATGTGCTGTTTGCTACGATGTAATGCCACAATCTATCTCCAAACTGTTTCAATGCACTTCATAATTAAGAAAATGGAAAATGGTGATCTACTTATGTTAAAATTTAAACAGAAAAAAAAAAAAAATACAGTATGTCTTTTCTATCTCTGTCTATATTGAAGACGGTATGAATCTGCTTTAATTTGACCTTCTAAAATAGCACATTATCTAACTGATTTTAGCCAAACCAGAGAGCACTTTCTCACAGCGGTAGTCACACTCCAAGCTCCCAGCAGCTGACACAGTGCAGTCCGCCCCAGTCTGACTCATGAGCCACTTCCTGCTGTTAGCGAATGGAGCAGAGTCAGGACAATTGTGTCTCATTTAGCTGTCAAACCAGAGGCACCCATGGGCGGCCAGCGTGCCCCTCCTTCTGCACCCAAATGTATGGTCCATTGTAGAGGTGTCACCAGAGTATGTTTTCAGAGACCGGTGATCAAGTGCTTGTGGTTAAAATCCTAAAATTAGAGGTAGCATGTTGTTTTACGGGTTGAAATGGTTTGGTTTTTTGATCTACGGTCACTGGGAAAAGGAATATACAAGAAGGCTTTAATCTGGAGAACGAATCTTGATTTTGATTGGTCTAATTTGGTTCTATTAGCTTGATAAAGATGTTTTGACATAAATGTGTATGATTCCTTGTCTTTTTCCTTACTTCAAGGTTAAGTTATTGCCTTTATAATGAGATTTGTTATAGAGCAATTTTGATAAACCAATAACGAATGCCAGATAATTAGCATTTTTAGTCCATACATTTTAAAAGCAGCAAATTGTGAAAAGATGAGACTCATAACTGTAAGAAAGGGCATTCTGTTGGATGGCACCCATAAGGAAGCAAGGGACATGCATTTTTATCCATTTACAGACATTGGTGGGATGAGAACCATGTGGAAACAACTGCCACATAATTATTTCTCCATCATGGTTCAACTTCAAAGTGAGAGAAGGGACTTGAACTGGAACTTATTCATGGTTCAACATTGGCATTCAGGGTTTATGTAAAAAAAAAAAAGATACCTCAGAGTTGTAAATCGACTCCCAGCTGCAACAATGCTTGAATGTCTCTCTTCACTCTTCACCCCATCCCACACTTTCATCTCTCCTGTCAACAACAAATCTTAATAATAAATAAAGTCAAATATTGTAATCTGGGTTATAATATACTTGGTTAAAGAAAAAATATTGTGCTTGTTTCGCTCTATAGCTAATTTATGACACTTTCTGTGGATTATTATGTTATAATTAGCACATTTTAAATAGCAGTGTTCATCTAAAACAACTTAATACAAGAAAGCAGTGTTAGAAAACTGTGGTGCCCAGTGGGAGCTGACGTAAACATCATCACAACAAGGAGCCATGAAGTTGTTAGCACCTCCTATCGCACAAACGAGTAGCGTATATTTATTTTAATCATTTGTCCCTAAACACTGCCGAATCCTACGCATACCATCGATTAATTAAATAAAATTGGAGAGCAAAGTAAGTTCATAGCAGTGGGTGTATGCCTGCGGCGATGAAAACTGGGATTGATCGGCAATAACAAAAATTGTCTTGAAAATAAATGATTAACAATTGATCAAACATGCACAACTCACTCACACCATCGCGTAACTTTTTAGCCAGCAAAGAAACTAAAATAAAAGCATGTTGTTGTAGTTTTGTTTTGTTTTTTTAAAGACTGCACTGGAAACATGTGTCCTTACAGTGAGAAAGCTTGCATCTCCACAAACCTGACACTTACTTGGCTTGTCTCAAACGTAGTGGCTATCAGAGAGTATAAATCCTCCCTCAGGTCAGAGGATAATACACAGAGACATGTGCTCAGACAGCAGACTGCACAAGCCTATTGCATTACACTGATGGACTGTCACTGAGCTCCATAGACGCACTAAGGCCTGGGGCTGTTATTATGAACCAGCTGTGGAGCTCTGCAAAGACAGAGGCTGGGAAAGTTTGAGACGAGTGAGAAGAAGAAAAGATAATTAGCTAATACCTCCTCCCCAAAGGCTGATTAAGTTATGAGGATTATCTCTCTCAATCTCTAATACTTCCATACCTCATTAAAACATCAATAGTGCAAAATAATGCCAAAGCAAACATGAGATATTGAAAACTGAAGTAAAAGTACTGCCACACTGTAACGTATATCACTCAGGAGAAAAAAATATGTGGTCTGGACACTATAAAGAAAATTACCATTTCTATTCAAGTCATTATTACTAACTGTCAACTGTTGATAAGATGAAATTAATGCAACGCCCGAACATAATAATTACAGTTTTACACAAGACAAGACAAGCTTTTCTCTTATACCAGGTCGATTTTCTTTTGTTATACGAAAAATGTTGTTTTGTTGATTAACTTCAGAAACTTTTTGGCTAGCTGATTGTGTTTTGACAGAAATCTGAATCTGAATACTTGTCAAACATGGTTGAAAGTTACGCAGTATCTTATTTTGAGGCACATTTCACTAGCTGAAGGCATAGAACTACATCACGCAGAATTACATTGCACAAAACGTTCCTTGATGGGATTTTATTTTGCCGTACAGCACTATATTCCCCGCTTTCTTATTTTCCCAGCACTGAATTCATTTTTTTGATTGACTAGAAAGAAGTGGATGTCTTTTTCTAGTGTCTCCTTAATGCCACAGTTGAAAGAGCTTCAGCTACGGCACATCTGCTGCCACGTGAATGAGAGACGGGACTTCCATTACTCTGTATGGCATTCGAAATATGAACTACTTCCTCACTGCAATCTGTCCTCGTACTTTTCAAACACACTGGAAGCTGCCCACTGAACTGCAGGTCTAATGAGCCTTATGCAAAAGTCAACTAGGGATGAACGAGTTTGGCCAAAGCAAACTTTCTGGGTATTTCAATGAGAATTATAAAGCCGTTTTATTAAATCAATTTGAGTTTCACGGTTCACAGTGCGTGTTTTATACTGGTAAGTGAAAGAAGATGGAAATATGAACCGCTAAACAACACAAGGGCCATATTTCAGAACATGTTTGTATAGATTGAAACTACAAGCTGAGCAGGTTTTAAACATTCTTTTAAAATTACTGAAGTCTACATCTAATTCTCAGTCAATAATATGCGGTTTGAAACTTAGACTTTGGAAGAAATTTGACTACTTTTTGGGGTAAATGATACTGACTTTGTTTATGTTCATTAAGTTAATTCTGAAAAACATTTTTATATGACAAAAAAATCTGTTCAGATCAGTTAACGCAACACAACCCTATGACATGGACACAGAACATTTCCAAACACTGAAATTACAGTCTTTGGCAAAGAATCATGTTTATACCAGAGAAAACTGCAAAAAGAGAAAGTTCGCTTTACGGTAACCTCTGCTGCACGCTGTGAGGATTTTCTTTGAACAACTTAGACCGCGCATGTGCTGGCATTGGCAAATATTTATCACAAAGCGGTTTTTGATAGAGCTGGAAGTATGACTCACTAATCCCTGTAAACACACATCTTCCTGTCGCTGATATTTAGACCCATTTTTTTCTGCTGCCTTTGACTTCGGGGTCGCTGTTAAAGATCTAATCTGTAACTTTTTGGGTGAGGGGTCTGTCATCCGTCTACAATGCTCAGTTTGACTCATAACTGTTTCCAGACAAGGCAATGATATTTCCGTGGAACTGAGGATGTGGGAGTGTGTACATTTACACTTAATAGTAGCCTGATGTAATTTTTAACATGATGCAATTTCTTTTCACTTTTGAGTAAGTTCATAAAAAAATAAAATTAAAAATAAATTAAAAAATAAAATAAAATAAAATAAATGAATCGGGTATTATTTAACCTTAATAAACACAAAAACAAATGAACATTAAGAACAATCAAGGGTTAATATGTAATGAAGCGGTTAAGGTTTGGAGTTAGTTTTAAAGTATTTTGTGGCTACATTAATTGGACCACAGTGTGTGAGTGAGTGCAATTTGCCGATAGTTCAACTTCACTCTGTCATTGCTCGCAAACGCATGAGATGAAACTTGTTAAATACACCACTACTCCTGAATGATCATAATCAGCGTAATGCCTATTATTTGGACAAAATGGCGTCTGACTAGTTTTAGAGGAGCAGGCTCTAACTACTCATTATTTTTGCCAGTTTCTGTTCATTGCCAGGAAAGTTTTGGAAAGTTTCGAGTTAGCTGTAGCAGAAAATAGATATCTCATATGCAATCCGGTTTGACTATCCAATTATTGAGTCTTGACAATCTTTGAATCATATTCGCAAAAGAAGAAAAGCATTTTTGAATTTGGTTGAAAATGTATTTTTCTTTGACAAAAAAGATACATTTGCAAGATTTGAATAGGAATTTTCCACAAAAGATGGTTCCATTGAGAGCACAAAAACTCTAAAACACACGTGAATATTCGTCCCCACCTCATAATTATCCACAAAATCCTGACTAATACTTATTATTACTAGAACATTTAACAGTCCTCCCATGGTCATATCTTTTTACATAAATAGCCATCACTGAATAGTCCCTGGTTTAAAAATTACCCCTTTTTCTTCAAATACAATACCGCCTTTTAGCAAGTTCTGTCTGGCTGTCCAGGTTGCACGCATCGACTTGATTGATCATAGCTACTAAGCTTTACAACACGCCCTCAAACTAGATCCTTTGGGGTGGGTAAAACTCTAGTGTTTACCCAGGTGTGCAGGTGAGAGCGAAACAGACCCATAACTGCACCGGAGAGCATTTACTCACTGATTAAATGGTGATGAGGGGGGGAATTGTGCCGTTATGTGTTTTGGAATTGGCACCTGTCTGACCTCCTGTCGTCATTATATCCATACATCTCTGCACACTTCCTGAATCGAACTTGACATGTCTGCCCCTCCCATTGTTAGAAATGGAAAAGGGAAAGCGTTGTACGATTAGTGTTCATTTGCGATGGTGTTCAAATGTATAGTCATTTGCAGTTTGTCAACAGAGGATTAAAAGTCGGATTATTGTTGATTTTTTTTTTTTTTTAAATATGTAATTTCAAATGAATAAGTTCAATTATGTTTATTAATACATCTTTGGGGAACGATATTTTTTCGGTGTGTACTTATTTAAAAATGGTAATCATAGGGTGTAGAGTTAATACGTAAAAGGGAAAATAATAAGTGCAGATCATAGTAGTAGAAGCATAAATTTGCAAAATACCACTTTTTTAATGTGACAATATGAAACTGAGGGGAATAAACAGGTGAATACATTTGATACTTCACTATTGTATTGCCAGGTTGTGAGTGCAACGTGTGCAAAATAACAACGTTTCTTTGCTGGTCTTTTGTTAAGATATTGTTAAGTTACCTGTGAGCTACTGTGTACAAGTAATTTCCCTTGTGAATCAATAAAGTTTGTCTAAAAAAATAACTATTAGCTCAAGTAATGGAAGAAGCAGTATGAAAACATCACTATAAAATGAAGTTGTTGTTACTTACCCAGCTTGGTAACAACTCTGATAGTATTTTAAGCTTTTTTTTTTACTGCTTTTCGTGTTTTTTGGTGTGTACAAAGTTCGATACCTGACTCTTGTATTGCAGGGCTGTGAGTGCTGCCTTCACGGAGGTGCTATGGCTGGAGGGATTCCTGGCAGAGTGATTTGGTTTATGATGTAATAGAAATCACATTGCCAGGGATTTCCAACGAGCCGCAGCTCAAATCTACCCGACATCTGCCAAACTGTGAGCCGCCTCAAGCATTTACGCTCAAAAAGAAAAATGAATTCTGAAACGCACAAGTTTGAGTCAGAAAGTTACAGAAAGTTAGCAAGGTTGAAGTTTTATGTAATACTTACTACTACTACTTTCGTCTGGCTCTGGAGTAATATTTAATGATCTTAAAAAGGTAAATGTATTTAAACTGATTTAAAATGGATTAAATGTTATACAGACTTGTGAGGAATATGGTGTTTTTTTAATTATTTATCAGGCTTTGTGCAAAGTTTGTAGCCAGTATCTTCTTACTTTTTGCCACGAAATTAAACCCATTTGTCTTCTTTACCTTTATGCAAACACAGGGGACATAAGCTATTCCACAGTACAAGAGCCTTATTATTAATATTGTACAAGTTAGTGTATATGTATATTTATTTATTACATCATAAGGATGCTTGGGTAGAATCTATCATCAAAAAAAAACCCTATTAAGACATGTACGCTACATTTTGCAGTAGTTATACAAATTATAAAAACATGTATGTTAAATGTGACGCTACCATAGACTGTATAAAGAAGTGAGACCCATGTCAGTCCAACCTATTTGACCTCGAGGAAAGGAGGCACCTAATTTGTCTGTTATTAATGTTCACATCTTGATTTACGGACAAAATAGTGAAATAACCAAAATGACGTGGCTCACTCCAGCAGTTACAGAGAGAAGGGTGACAGTTGTTCAATGTAAAGTGAATTGGAGCCAGAGTCGATAAAGCTGGAAGCGCACCCACGATTACTTCCTATTTAGAATGTGGCTGCAAGCATGTTGGCTATGTCCATTTACATATACAATCTATGGATGATACACTATAAGCATAATATGTATGAATGTGACCCAATGGCTAATAACTCCAATTCTGTGTTTGTCTGAGGAGCAGGACTTGGCTTGCTTTGTGAACAGTGCAATCCAATATGTTCACAGTGGCTAAGTTCCGCTTCTTGCAAACAACTACAGGAAAAGTCATTGCAAAATCTATATGTTCTGTATACTTTGTGTTCAACTATTGTCAGCTGCAACAATGGACTATGCACAAACAACATTACAAAAACAGACAAGGAAATCTTACAGTGAAGGAAAATACAGACTCAAAGAAGAGGAAGAAATCTGTACAAATGGTCACGTCAACCTGTACAGAAATTATGCTTTCAAAAGTCTTAAAATCATAGCACAGATGCATTGCAGTATCCAAAATATATATATATAAAAAAACGTTGCTAGTAAAATAGGTCTATCTATTTGAAAACACTTCTCATTCTTTTCTATGCAATGTCCATTTGCAGTTGTATTTTCCCCATTGACCAATAAAGTTAAAAAAAAAAAATCAAACTTTCCGCCTTGGATTACATTTTGGGTTTCTTGTTTTTGTTTTTGCAGGATGAAGAGGAGGAGGAAGCTATGCCAATGACGTCTTGGCCGGTCCAGACGGGAGCATATGGGTGAAGGGGAGAGGGCGTTTTGGGTGAGGAGGGTGGGTGGAGGGGGAGAATACGGAGGGCATAGGGGGCACTCGTTAGTCATACAGGAAGGAAGTACAGGAAATGTCCCATCGGGAAAACAAGTAGCAGCAGTCTGATTGTGAATGTCTGGGTGGTCCTTGGAGAAAACGGAGTAAACATGTAGTTAGTCTGACTTCTGCTGCAGGGGAGGAATAATCTGTAAACTACTGGGATTAAACAGAAGCAGTTGTAGGTGCAGTTAAGAGTGTGGGAGACAGACTTTTCAGGGCGTTCTCAAAATGATATTAAAGGCTCACTGTGTAACATTTCTAGTCAGAATCAGAATCAGAAGACTTTTATCGCCATTGTCAGTGAACACAGCTCACAGACTAGGAACTTACTTTGATGATAAAGTGCAACATAAAACAAGTACAAATAAAGGCATGCATAAAGTTAAAAAAGATAAGTTTAAAAATAAAATAAAATACTTAGAGGCAAATATATACAACAACAGTGAGGGGTCTGACAACTGCGTGCCTCATTAGATATACATTTTTGCTTTGCCTGGAACCAAAATATGACATTAAACCATAGACTGTATAAAGAAGTGGACTAAGGGAGTGTACTGTTATCGATCGCGTTCAGATCCAGCCAAAGGAAGAGGGTAAAAAAGGGTAGCAGCTGTAGGGGCGAATTTAGGAATTTTGACTGTGAGTATCATATCAACCTAAGAGCCGATACAGAGCGGGGTAATACGAATATTTTAAGATCAAAATGATGAGGCTCACTGCAGCAGTTACAGAGAGAGGCATGACAGTTTTTCAATGTAAAGTGAACTGGTGTCAGAGTCGATGGAGCCGGAAGCACATCCATAATCACATCCTATTTGGAACGCGGTGGCTAGCAGGTTAGCTATGTCCGTTTATATATACGGTCTATGCATTAAACATATTAAATTGGGCCTTTTTTTTTTTTTAACTCAAACTACTGTGAGTGGTGGTCTTAATTCTATCTACCTCCACAGAAACAAACAGGTGGCGCCATTTCACCAAGTCGCAGGTCAGCTCTGTGGAGAGACATACTGTAGAATATTCCAGGAAAAAGCAAAAACGCCTCCACGGAGACGAGCAAATAGCAGACCCTCCACCAGAAAAGTTACACAGTTCGCTTTAAAATTCGGCCTTAACAGGGGCTGTTACTGTCCAGTGTAGTCTAGCCTAGCAGCCTCATTAACTTAATATTACAGACTCATAAGACTTGCAGATTTATGCTCAAGTTATTAAAGTTCCTCAGCGATTTCTTATGACAGGGAAAGTCATTTGTTCTCCACTCTGAAAGGTTGCCAGGTACAACTTAAAAACTGCATGGACTGGTTATGTCCTTAAATCGAATACTTGATCCAACTGCATGAAGGTGCCAATGTGATGGTATATACAGTCTTTTGTGCCAGTCAAGGTTAAATAACTCACTTTTTCTTTTTTACTTCAGCTCAAAACCTTTTTCTTCTACCTCAGGAATATAATAATAAATAGTGATGTAACTTCATGTGCTGTTTGAATGACTTTCCTTCAACTTTATTGTATGTTTTGTTGATTTTGATTAAGTTATTTGGTACTAACGAGCCTTAATAAAGCATGAAAAAGCCTAACCCTACACTTTTTAATTGAGGAGTTAGGGTTAGGAGTTTTACTGTGCTATACATTGTGTTTTTAAGTTGTTCTTTTCTCTATATGTCTGTGCAAAAAGCTGTGCTAACTCCTATCAGTTCTCGTGTCTCTACATCACTGTATGTTTCCCTGTTCATCTAGTTCACTTCAGGTATTGTTTGCTCCCCCTCCTGTTGGGCCTGTGGTACTGCACGTGGCTGGGCTCACCCTCCTGTGCCTACTGAGCTGATAACAGTTGGACTTGTAACAGGCACTGGCTCAGTTCAGCAGGAACCGGAGTTGGGCCCTCTAGAAACAAGAGCGAAACTTCAGCTTTGAGTAGCATTAAAATCCTCTACTATGTTTACATCTTCAAAGCAAAGCCGCACTGTAAAAGAAACGGCTTAATTAGACTTTCTTACATTGTTTTTGTGAGTTTCCTGGAGTCCGGAAAATGGAGGAAATCTGTCTCTGCTGATTTGGCGTTAATAAAAGATCACAGGGGCAGAGTTTTTCCAGTTCAACTCGCTTCAGAATCACTCAAGTTTTCACAAAGGCTTGAAGTGAAAGTAAAAATAATGCCCTTTATTATAGTAACCCGTATCTCACTGCATGCTTGATTTGTTAAATAAAACTACTGTATTATTAACAACCTATCCTGCTATCAATGTTAAGATCATTTTTTTCTTATTGCAAAATGAGTCGAGTTGTTAAATGGATACTAAAAATAAAATATGTATGTCCAGTATGTGAATGTGTCATTACTGATAACAAGTATTTGCTTATTTATGTCAAGGATACACATGTCATGGCTGCTTACGACATTCAAGGTGACATTATACAATATTTATTTGTCTTAATCCATCGTGTATGCTGCACTACAGACACACATTTTAATGGAAACAGCGTACATGAAATGAGTGCCGTCTATCTGACCTTATATGCCTTATGCTTTTCAGTCGTCTTATCTGAGTCAGAATGACTGTTTACTTTGGCTTTTCAATAAGCTTTTACCTCAAGCCATACACTGATTTCTTTAGCCATTGAGCTGTGATTGACAGCCAGACGCTCTTAAAAATATCTTGATATGAAAAAATGAGAACAAAGATATGAACTGTTCTGTAATGTTGTCTGTTTATCTTAAAGGCAAGGCAAGTTTATTTGTATAGCACAATTCGTACACAAAGTAATTCAAAGTGCTTTACAGAATAAGGACAAAATCACACAAATAAAAACATAAATAATCACAAATAATCATCATAAAATTAACATTAAAACAGAAGAGTGCAGAATAAAACCCTTTCAGTCGTATGCACAGCTAAACAGAACCGTTTTGAGCCTGGATTTAAACATTGTCAAAGTAGAGGCCTGTCTCACATCTTAAAGCAGACACATTGTGTTTGTGTCTGCTATAGTTAAAATCTATAACAGCTGTGGATCATTATGTTAATAAAAAAAACAAGCCTGCTGACTTCAATGTTAGAAAACTGCAGTGCCCAATGGGAGAAGACACTGCTGTAAACTTCATCACAACAAACAGAGGGCGTATACCGGTGGTGGTGAAAATGACAGTACGCTCGACAATATGATGTATTCAAAATAAATGATTAAAGACTGCTGAAACATGCACAAATCACTCCAAATACAACTTCAAGAGAGTAAATGAGAAGAGGAAACAAATATAACATGGTTAAAAACATGGTGGGGGTCCATCATTTGCTTGTCTCCATGGATATGTTATTGCTTTGTCTAGAATGTTCCACAGTATGGGATTAAACTTAACATAAACTTAAGTATCTCAAAGGATTTGGCCAAGTTACAGAACAGATCTGTGGAGAGATGAGCCCATGTACAGTAAGAATGAATGTATTTTCTTTTTCTTTTAGCAATAAAAACTCCTGTAATTGTATGCATGCATAATAGATCAGTTTGATGCCAGATTTTGGAACATTCAAGTCAATGCAATAACATCTCCATGGAGACAAGCAGTGTGAAGACCTCCAGAATAAAGTTACATAGTACATCTTTAAAGAAGTGTATAATATTTCAGCATGCTTGACCGTGTGTCTTATCGTATGTTTGAATCTGCAGAACATTACACTGCAAATCTAATCACAATTCAGAGACTTTTTACACCTGGCATTACTTTGAGGAAAAAAATGTTTACTTACTGATCAATCGATGATACGTATAATTTATTTCATCTCTCAATGATAAATTTTGATATTTATTTTAATAACTTGTTGCAACATACTATTGCCATTTAATTAATATTAGCAAAACATGGTCTATAAAAGCTATTTTACAGCTTGATACACACCACTGCTCGATGGCAAATATCAGAAATGGCTGAATTCTCTTATCTGTGTTGTGCAGCGGGTACAATATTGGTTTGTGCTAATGGCTCACTATGAGGAGAATAACAATGTATTATGCCAATGAAAAGTGAAAAATGCTGAAAAGTGTAAAACAGTAGCAGTCAAAGTTATGGACCTGGTTAGTGCCATTTGACTACTTAATCTGCAAACAAGTGCATTTGGGGATCTCAAGATTATTAGGTTAATCGAGATTGTTCAGATCCAATGAGGTTCACCTGGTCTTCTGTCAATTTATTTTAATAGATTCTTTTTTTCAGACTAAGGTTTAGTTTGTTTTCATACGTTACAGTTCCATCTGCTCACTAGCGGTCTTCCTCAGAGTGGTCACGTGATGTTGCTGTGACGTGTAAAGGACAGTATTCCAGGTGTGTGCCCAGGCAACTTTAAACCTTTTTATTTTAATATTAAAATACTGTAACCAGTCATTTTAATCTATTGTAAAACCTAGTCAAATCTATCTGTTTATGTCATTATCTTCAGAAAGTTAGATTTCATAAAGCGAATCACATACTTTTGATGTTGTTTGGTCATAGTTTTTGGTCATAGTGTCCAAAAAAACTGTCATGTTTCTGATTCTTTGTGACATCCCAAAAGTGTCAGGCAAAATGACACCGAATGGTTAAACTGATAAAGTGAGATCATGATAGTTGCAATATCATAAAACTAAATTTACTTTACTGAAGAGTCCTTTAATAAAATTTAGACTCACTCTCAGCTGCTTGAATTTAGGCATTAAAACCTCAGTCTTAGTCTTCAAACTGCTGAACGGCACAAACCCCAGCCACTGTCCTTGTATGCACTACATATAAACAGCAATAAAAATAGTGCTAAAAGCTGACCTTAGAAAGATTAAGAATTTAACCATTTGCCCTATAATAAACACAATAGTGGCAGTAATTCCATGTGTGGATCCAATTCCCTTTGGCACTAAAATGTGTGTAGTTGTAAAATGCAGATTGCGTGACACCAGATTATTCACAGAGCAGCCACATCAGCAGCTGCCAGTCTGTCATCAATCCAAAAATACACCACGTAAAAAAGTGTTTCCACCTCACAGTTTTTTCTCCTAAATGATAAAACTTTTTTTTTTTCATTCAAGTTCATTAACCCTTGTGGTGGGAGGTCTGCTACCATGGAGATGTTATGGGTTTGCCTGGAATGTTTCACAGTATGGCACATCTTGAATTTGTTCTATTGCTCAGAAACACCTTAAAAGCTCGCATTCTCGCTGTGAGTCAGGTTGACCCGTAATTTGGCTTGGTGGCATCCATGGAGACAGATAAATTCAATGCCATTCAGCGGAACTTTCAACAATACCAAGTTTAATGATGGATTTATATGTTTTTATTTCCACCAGCCTAAAACTTTGGTGGTGTCTTGGGACTCACCACACCTAAAAAGCTCGTAGTAAAAAGCACTCATTAGGGGCCGTAACGATTACGCAAAATATGACTCAGGCACAGATCACTCTAGCTTATTAGATCAAGCCAACGAACGAAAACTGTATACAAATAGGTGTGTTAGTTTCAGCGTAGTTAGATCCTCTTTTCAGACAGATATAAGGCAGTGTCCATTGGGATTCTGACCAGACCTGAAGAAACGGCTTGGATGCGCAGCGAAACATCTCCACTCTAAAAACTTTTTGCCCAGGTCACAGAATTTAACTTTTCTTTTACCAGAAGCATAAGATTATTTTATTTTTGCACAGTAATACCTTCCTGTTTTGCATAGTGCTACATTTGAATACCAGCATCCCTATTAAACATGACTTTAAAGCTGCAGTAGGCAAGTTGCTACACATGCCCGACATTACCTTATGAATTATGAATGAGAGAATAGCTCCACTAGTCTGTGCCACACAATAGGTCAATGGACCTTGGGGGGTATAATATTTATGTATTTATTTATTTATTTACCCATGATCCTTTGGTTAGGTTGGGAGTTGAGATAAACAAAGCGCAGTTGGAGGCAATTTTACGCTAATTGGTTCCAGTGTGTTGCTCGTTTTTAGGGGGGATTACGGTACTTCATGACCTGAGTGGGATCTTATAAGGGCTTGTATCTTGGCACTTGCGAACAGAGGGCTTTAGCATTGACCTCCGTGTGTTTTCAATGTGTTTGGTTTTGCTCCCGTCTCGATTTTAAAGCTTTGTACTGTTTGTGTTTGATCTGCTGGTGAGGTCTGAAGAGGAGAAAATATTATTGGAGAATTATGCAGGTTCAGAGCAGGTCACAGACGAGCACAGCAATGCAAAGTAAGAGTAAATAGGGTAGATATGGTGAAGTTATTGAAAAAACTAAAGAGCATTTTACAGCAAATACTTTTTCCTAATACAAATAACCTTGATTATGATTTAGTAAAGAACTTGACCATATGATAGCCTCTGAAGGAACGCTACAGGTAGTTTTTTTGTACCATTTCTCATTTCTAAACAAGCCTGAATGATATATAACTGTGATTAGATTTGTGATTTATGTTTTAATAATAGAATTCTGTTCAAAATACCTCGAGGAGAATTTACAAAAAAGACAGAAATATGAAGCGATAAACTATGGTAGCAGTTTAGACAGAATATTTTGTTGCTTGTGGAGGAAATAAGGTGTATTGCATTTGCTAATTGGCATTTGCTAATTGCGTCCATCTTGCAGACCTATTTCAACATTGATTTTGTCCTGATGAATCATTCAAGGAAATCACGTCATAGAATTTTAAATTAGCCTAATGTTAAATCAATGGGGATTTTAAGGTGCTAAAAACGACTCTATGCTGGGTGAAAATGTAGTTGTAGAGCCCAGTGGGGTTATCCAACAAATACGAGCGCAGCAGCTTATAAATCCAGTTATCAACGTGGCGCAACAGTACAATAACTGAACATAATTGTTGAGTTTTGTACTCATCATCCAGTACATTTTGTCCTCTCTCTCTCTGTAGTTATGGGGGCACAGGGCAACTGAACTTTTTTTTTTCTCTTTCAATCAAAATCTGTAGTGAACAATGACAAACACAGCATTTGACCCCAGAGAAAAGGTCAAATCAATAAAACAGTTTGGTTGTAATTGGGTCATCGTACATCTTAACTATGCCAATTAAGAACAGAACAGAGGAAGTGTTGTCTAAAAGAAAATAATGATTCCCTTCAAATGCCATGAGTTTTGCTTTTGTAATTTTGTGTATAATGGAAGCTTTTGTAAACTACTAATTGGTGAACACACAGCCGTTTGTGACCTTCATCATCCACATTCGTTCGTCTTTGAGCTTGTGAGAAAATATTATGACAAATTTAACAAAAAAATACATTTTCTTGCACATGTCAAAGCGACCTCTGTGCTTTCAGAGCAGGTTGTTAGAGCCACTTACAGAGAGAGTGGATCAACTTTTCTGCCAGCCAAAATCACTGGAACAAAAACATCAGTCATAAAGTGTGTACACCTAGAAAAAAAAACAATTTGGCTTAACATAGGACGTGATAGCAGATCTGATTATGAAGGCACACAAAGAACAAAACAACACATTATTAAACTGGCAAAACTCAAGATGTAACAACTTCATGATTTCTGCTGTTTTTCATCAACAGAATAGGAAAAGATATAATATAAAAGTGACAAGAAACAGTTCCACTCTTTTGGATTTTGTTTTGTTCTTGACCTGTTGCCAAAGCTGAATTTCTGTAATTGGTAAAGCTACTATAACTTTCCTGTGGCCATAACAATTTTAGTGATTCAACAAACTATTTCACTCTGTGTCTTTAGGTTTTAAATCATCAAATCTTCAACTGGATTGGTCGAAAATTGTCGTATTTTTCGTACATTTTCCTTCTTTGCCTCTTACATACAAAAAAAGGAACAAATATTGCATAAAATTATCATAAATCATCATAAACTATAATGTATATATACAAAAGATAAGATCCGAGTTTTCACAAGATTCCCATTTAAAGTATTTTCCATGATATTTCTGCATATAATTTCCTATGATAACTCAATTTGGTCCTAGAGATTCATTAACTTCAGCCTTCCACGTTCCCAAATTTACCACCACTTTAATTTATCTACAAATACAAGTCAAACTCTAGCGAGATAGAAGTAAGATAGAATCTGCAGCCAATCCCAACAAAGAAACACAGATAAAGAAATAAATTAGAAAGCACAAAACGCAATAATGTCCACTTGAATGTGACGTTTTTTGGAGTTTTTTTTTTTTTTTTAATGAAATGACGTTATTAGCTAGACTTTGATATTATAACTCATCTTTTCAATGTTAATGGCAACTGTTATCTTTTAAAAAGCCTGAGTGAAGTCATTTAGTCTAATCTCATCTGCATATATATAAAGTCACAAGAGAAGAGGAGATGGGAGATATTTTACAGACTTGTCTTTGCGAATGTTGAGGTGAGTCACCGTCCTTCCAGCTCTGACCAAGTGGAACGAACACATCAGCGCACACGGATATCCAAAGCCCGTCCCATCTCTTAGCCTTATACTTACACTAATGTGAGGAGCATGAGAGGGGCCATTCGGAATACTAATGTAGTTCAGTACCTGACATGGCCTGTTGGATATACAGCTTCAGCCAAACACGCACAGTGTGAGAATAGAGCTGCAAGATCTCATAATCCAATGGAAATCACACTTTGAATCGAAATCAAAAGGATCACATAGGCTATAATTATTTAGATGATAGAGCGTTCTCTGCAAAGTACCTGCAGCTTCGATTTTTACAAAGGTTCTGAAATATTCTGATATTCATGGGATTCTTGAATTATTGTTTATCCATTCATATTCCAGTCTTCTCTCTAATGCAGTGGTTCTTAACCTTGTTGGAGGTACTGAACCCCACCGGTTCCATATGCACATTCACCGAACCCTTGTTTATTGAAAAATAAAATATAATTTTTTTCAAATTCAAGACATATGTAAGTTTTACTAGTGCACAAAATAAACCGTGTATTAACATCACTGTGTTCAAAGAATAAAACCAATACAATGCATAAACTCACAACAAATTACAAACATACCTTTTAACAAAGACATGACCTTTTTTAATACTACCACACTGAAATTATTTTAATTTTGTATTGTATTATGTATTCCAATAATGAACTTACTGTATTTATGCTTTTTATTATTTTTAACATTTGAACACACACCCATCATCTAATTTCCATTAGGCTACAATAATGAATATTTACTGCAAATCAGTGTGACTTCTGTTGTTGCATTTGAGAGACCAGGTCAGAAATGCATGGCTTCACCTTGGCCACTCTCATGTTATTTTCACAGCAAAGTCTGTTCCTTTTCTTCGTTTTTATGTCGTATGTTTTTATGCCGTTCGAAGTGACAGTATTCAATGACCAATACACACTGAGAGGAATCTGTATCTGCACACCCAGCTGCTCTATTACTGCAGATTGGCATTAGCTAATGCTAATGATTACACATAATACACGTTTGACCCACAATTAAGTCAATAGCAGAATAAACCACACTTACCGATCAGGAACAGCATCCAGTCCATAAGCACATAAGGTCCTCTGCTCCTGAGTCCACCATGAGATCTTCACTCGGTTCCACGAACCGCTCCGGGTCCGTGATGCCTCTAGTTTCACTTGTACAAACATCCACAGTGTCCTCGGTCGCGTACTTCCTTTGTTTTGTCCGTTTCGTCATGTTTAAAACGCACAACTGCTACAAAACAGTGGATCTTTGCCCGAGGGCGGGCCGTCGGGACGTTAAGGGGTGAAACACTTAGCATCATTAGCATCATTAGCATCATTAGCGAGTTTTCACTCCACATCGGCCACTTCGGCTAAAACACTGGCAGCGGGACATGAGGAGCCTGTCAATGACGTGGATAAGCTGCGCAAATACGTATGTGAATCACATAATTGGCTGGAGCAGCTCGTCGCCGGTCACACTCACTGAATCACATTGAAAAATAGCGCAGAATTATGGAAGCCCGTTTCCGCCATGAAAAAAAAAATAAAAGCCCCACAGAAAGTCGAAATTACGAGTTTTAAACTCGTAATTATGAGTTTAAAACTCGTAATTATGAGTTTAAAACTCGTAATTATGAGTTTAAAACTCGTAATTATGAGTTTTAAACTCGTAATTACGAGTTTAAAACTCGTAATTACGAGTTTAAAACTCGTAATTAGGACTTTTAAAACTACTAATTATGAGTTTAAAACTCGTAATTATGAGTTTTAAAACTACTAATTATGAGTTTAAAACTCGTAATTAGAACTTTTAAAGTCTTAATTGAGCTTGTAGCACACTGCAACTGAGTGTACAGAGCAGAGGAGACAGGAGGAGGACTGTTATGTTTATCACCTACATACTTTTAAAAAATGAATAAATTAAGCTCCAGTAAAGTTTCTGGCGTCTTGAACAAATCAGTGGGCCCTGAGTGCTGTTCTGACCACTCATGAGCTGTGCTCTGTGTCTGTGAGCGCTCGTTTTCCTGGTCTGAGCAGAGTGCCAGCTGGTCACAACCCCGCTGGTTTATTGAGGAAATTATTAAAATACCAAATTCATTTAATCAAAATTGATAAGGTTCACTTTTTGTAAATGTTACATTCCCAAAATTACGAGTTATAAACTCATAATTCATACTTTTAAAAGTCCTAATTACGAGTTTTAAACTCATAATTAGTAGTTTTAAAAGTCCTAATTACGAGTTTTAAACTCATAATTACGAGTTTAAAACTCGTAATTTCGACTTTCTGTGGGGCTTTTATTTTTTTTTTCATGGCGGAAACGGGCTTCCATACAGAATGAATTGTTGTGTGTTTATTTTATTTTCAATTCTGGTCCGATTTTTTTTGTGCGCAGCACAGATTTTCTGTGCGCGGAGACCGTGTGAGCAGTGCGCAATTGCGCACGCGCGCAGCTTAGAGGGAGCAGTGTTAGACAGGCACAGTAAAGGTGCATTTGTCGAATTAGGACACGGCCAGCGTCTGGAGACGCTCGTAGTCCGCGAATCATATGAGTCTGGTGCGTGTCTTGACCTCCGCCGAACCCCTGGGACTGACTCACCGAACCCCTAGGGTTCGATCGAACCCAGGTTAAGAACCACTGCTCTAATGTTAATGCTCTTGGAGTTGCTTAAAGTGCGCACTTGAACAGAATCCTACTTTTTAAACATGTGTCACAAATGGACAGTGGTGGAAGAAGCACACAATTTTGTTACTTTTGCTTCAGTAAAAGTATAAAAGTACCCACTTAAATATGTATTTAACAAGTGAAAAGTATTTTGCACACATTTTGAGCTGAAAATTGAATCCATTGTTTTTCGAGCTGTTTCTGTTGACGCAAACTATGAATGTGTTAAAAAATAAACTCCTCAGCCTTTTCAGCAGGTATCAGACAATAAAAAAATATTTTTACCTTTCAGTCCAGTTCAATTGGTCGGAGTCGAGAGTACACATACCTTCTCAAATGTAGTGAAGTAAAAGTAAAAAGTAAAATGTACTTAAGTAAAGTACGGACACCTAAAATATGCACTTATGTACAGTACTTTACTACTTTTACTTTGTTACCTTCCACTACTTCTAATGTAAAATAGATTTCTTTCCTTATAGGGTAGTTCTTCAGCTCAGTAATCCTGATCATCATCAGCAGGACCGGCCCTGCCTGGCCGATTCACCATGTGAAGGGTCAAATACAGAGGACAAATTCCCTATGGAGCTTAACAGTCCCATCTGCTTTGAAGTCCACTCTGGTTCCAGACGTATATTTTCCATTCATTTTTCCCATTGACTTTTCAATAAATTCATGTTCAAAAACATCACAGAGGTTAACCAGTTATGCAGTAACTAATATCTACTTACCTAATATATTATAGGTCTTGCGATCAAGCTATTTTAAAAAAATATCAGATGATGTGAATTATTTTGTGTATAAAAATGTTCCAATCAATTAATGCAATACCAGTATCATTCCTCTTGCTTGATCAAATCCATCCACTTTACTGTTACTGGTAATACCTTTAAAAGATGTAACAAAAAGGGAAAACATAACCATTTGGAGGTGTCTGTTTTATTAAATTAACTCTTCTATTTGATTTCTTTTATTATTTATTATTGTTTTCATAATGTGCTGAATTATTCATTACTGGTGTCGTAGACACGCAGGGTGAACCTATAGAAACTTACTAGTTTAACATAAAATCTAATAGACAAATTTCCAGATTTCCACAACCACAAGTTCAAATTTGAATATAATTTTATAATTTTATAAGGTAAAAATAATTCAGAGCAGCTGCTCTTCTTTTTTTCTTTTTTTTTTTTTTGCAGAGGCTCATCTGGTGTTCCGGGAATTCAACCCACACCCCTCTTAGTTGAGCGCATACGCAGCCAACTTTTGTATTTTAATCATGATGTTCTTCCATAAACACTTTGACTGTAATAAGACTTAGTTGGTACTTTATAAAATGGCATGTTCCTTCAAAGAAAAACAACCTTTTGATGTTGTTTTTGTACGTGAAATTATGGTCTTTAGTACCCCAATTAAGACTGACTTCCCTACTCATCCTTAAGGAAGAATTTAAATGATAATGGCACTATCAAAGAGCAACCTCCCAGCACTAGACCCGTGATTTAAAATGCTTTTTGTGTTGAATCTCAGGAGCAAAGAGTCTGATGATGAAGACAATTAAAGAGCGCCCTCTAGTGATTAGCGTCTGAAGCGTAATTTGTCATCATTGGCCTCAGCAGAGCAGCAGCTGTTGGACTCTTAAGATGGTTATTTGCACAATGTGGAAAAATAAGTCTGTAGAGGACTCATTATACAGACCAAAACAAACTGATTTCAGACAAAGCAGAGTTGCGTAAGTGCTGAGGGCAAAGTGGTAACAGTCTTAGGCCTGGTATAATATTTGATTGGACAGTACATGGAACTTTTCTTGTGGAGGGTGTGCCACCTACTGGTGTCTGAGAGGTTATTGGTTTGCCAGGGAAGTTTCGTCGTCTGGCATTAACCATATCCATAACTTCATGGAGACCAGCACTTGGCCCCATCAACTACAAATCAGATCTGTGGAGATCTGTGTGATCCTGCGCACAATAGAAATGCATATATAGGCCTATGTTATCTGCAATGGCTAATCCAAACAGATAAAAAACACGACATTCTTCACTCTGTACAACATATTAAAAGTGTGACAACGTTAAAAAGCAAAAAAGAAAACACACAAAAGTAACTTACTCACTTTACCCCTCGACGTTCTTCAGTTCAGTGCCATGGGTCTATAATGATCTTATATCTTGATCTTCTTCTCATATTCAGGGCAGCTTAGCAAGCAGTTTGAGCGCCACCTAGTCGTCAAGATAATAAAAAGGTTATAAACATTTGTATTTATTTATTTTATTTTTGTCCCTTAAGCGTAATCAAATCTTTATTTCGACTTTTACTTTGAAAACATTATTAACCGGAAGTCCCTTTTTACTTTCGTTTTTAGTTAAGCAGCCGTGACATCCAGCTGTTCTTGTAAAACTGATCAGAATGGCGCAGGCCGTACAAAAACTGGTCACCAAAGTGCCCGGGCTGGTCAGTGGTAAGATATTTTTGCCAATAATTGTGTATAAAGGCGTATCAAAACACAAATGGTACCTAGAAAGCCTCTGTATAACCTCTGTGACCTCTACTCAGCTGCAACAGGTCGATTCTCATTGCCATTTAGTTGAATTAAGAAGAATCTGATATTTGGATAGGCTTGCTGATGTGGCATAGGCAAAGATTTCTGAATAACTGCAAAAGGGACCAGCGAAACTTTGAAAAATAATCTATTATTTGATCTATGTTGTGATATAGACCAGTTATTTATCTGTTTTCTCATGTAACTTGGATCTATTACATGCATTTCTGGGTTTTGTTTTATAGATAGATGTGAGAAAGTTACACAGGATTTGAATGAAAATTTGATGTAGTAGTAGTAACTAGATATCCAGTTGCTTATATAAGTTTAAGACATTTTGGGGTGTTATCTTTACCAGATTTAGTCACTTACATTGGAAGTAGAAATTACATAGACCTGCATTGACAGCACTGGTCAAAATGTCTCCTGTTGTTGTCATAAATGGACCCCATATACCCTGGTTGTTTAGGCTCATTGATTGTACTTTACACTACAGGTACAGTGGCATATGCTAAACCTCGGCTGGCAACTTTCTGGCACTACGCCCGAGTGGAGCTGGTACCTCCGTCTCCGTCTGAGATTCCCAAAGCCATAGAGGCAGCAAAAGGCTTAATCAAGAGCTACAAGGCTGGACGTGTGGGGCAAACTACAGTCAGAGTGAGTTTAATCAGTAGCTTTAGGTTGGAAGAGTGGACAAAATAATGACTTGCAATGCTACTATACTATATCCATGTGAAAGCCATTTATTTAATCATTTCTCTCTCAAAAAACAGAGCAGGGGTTATTCAACTTTTCAAACCATGCGCCACCTCAAATAAACCAGTAAATTTGAACTAAACAGCATCTAAAATAAGACTAAATCAAGAATAAGGAAGTAAAAACAGGTGTTTATAGTCCACTTTTAAAATACAAGTAAAAATAAAATACACCATTTTTAATCAACTACCCCCAGTGAAAATAAGGTAATAACTATAATACATGACACTTTCCCTTTTAATTATGTTTTCTAGGATGCTTTGAGAAATGGACTTGTCACTACCGAAGTGTTGATGTGGTTCTACATTGGAGAGTGCATCGGCAAAGGAGGGCTTGTCGGATATGATGTCTGAATCACATGAATGATCATTTGTACACATACAGTATATGTACAGCAAACTGTGCAAATAAATTTTATAGAGAATTTTATCACAAATTGATATATTTTTATGTCAAAATCAGATGTTTACGGTAATTAATCATTGGTTACTAAATTACAGATATTTCTTTACATAATTATAGACATCTCCTCGCGCTCCCTACTCTCTGACATTGCTCTCAAAACATTTCCTACATAACTGTTGAAGGCTTTCCTTACATCTTCCGGCTCTTCCTCCAAATTGGATTTTATCAATGGAAGTCTGTTCAGAGGCGAGGCTGCATTAGAAAGAGGTTGGGGGTCAGTTAAATTAAACATTTCATTCAATTACTGAAAACAACCTGTGATTTTACCTAAGGAAATGTGTCTGTCCTCCACTGCACCACCTGGTTTGTGATGAGCTATGAGCAGGCACTGGTTTTCCTGTAAACTATGGGTGGAGATGAACATCGAATGCCATATTTCGATTTCCTTGAGGTGGCTTGGGACATCACTGTTGAACACAATCACCACACCATTGCAGTCTTGCATGAATGTGGGCCAACATGACTCAAATCTATGGGAAAAGAAGAAGCAGTTAAGAGTACAATATATTGCCCGATGCCATCGCAAATGCTGCAATTAGATAATAGAATGTCCTTTGCAATCAACTAAATATTTTGTATTTATAGAAAAATCTGTTGTACCCAGATTCTTGTATTAATTTATAAGTTCATATTTCAGTGGCATTAATGTTTACACAGTGCTCCCTGAACAGTCTTACTGTTCAAATATAAATCACAAATCTAATTGCAATTAGATTTTTTTTTCCCAAAATCATGCAGCCCCCAAACATTGCAAATCTGGGAGAAAATGCAAGACATGCAGATGTAATTTTGTCATGAACATATCTTTCAGAATAGGCACTTTAATGTAAGCTTTTATTAAAGAAAAATAAAGTGGTATTAGCAATAGTAGTAGCTGTAAAGTGTTATTAGCAGTAATAAAATTCCATAACACAAGACTTTTAGGAAGCATCACGAGAGGTGGTGGTAGGCATAGAAGTTGTAGTTCTATGGAAGTGGTTGAAGTTCTTTCCATGTATTAGCTATACAACCTACTTGAAATCTCCAGAACAATCCCAAAGCTCAACTTCGCAGCTTCTGTTATCACTAGCTTCTTCTAAGGGGGACTCAAACTCCAGGATCCTGAGGAAAGCAAATGAATCCATTGTAATGGCATCTTAAAAACAAAATGTTAATCTTGTATTATGCAGTCTGACCTTACTCCTACTGTGGGGTTGTATTCTCCTCCCACATTTTCTGATATGTCAGATAGGAAGTTGGCAAGAACTGTTTTGCCACTCTGAAAGACAAAAAATATTCACACATTCCTGGGTTAGTTACGCACGAGCATAGAGATACAATGTTCGGTTTATATAATCTGAGGAAGAACACTGATTGCTCTTTGGTACTCTTTGTTAACAAATAAATCTATATACCTACAGAAGAAGATCGACACACTGTTTACTTACCTCCGTCGGGCCAATTAGGACTATTTTGACTTTCATTTTTAGCCAGTGATGGTTGCTAATCGGTTAGCCTACATTTAACGCGATGTTGAATCCCTGTACCCCGATGAAATAAAGAATAACTCCTTGTTTACTATTAAATCACGAGTCGCTTAGTATTATACACAATTAATAGGCTTTCTAAAATAGACGTGAAAAGCACAGTTTAGATCAGTCTGCCAGTTTTTGTCCAAGCCTAGCGTAGCATTGCAGTAAACTTCCTGGTCGTTTCCATGGTTTCAGTCGGGGCTTTTCACACTCGCTTTTTCATTGGTGTCTGCGCACGTCAATCAAGTCGTAGCCAATCAGTTGTAAGTAAATACACACACGCTTCCGGTCTAACCAATCGGGTTCATCCATTTAAAAAACAACGCTACCAATCGAAGTGGAGGGCTCTTGAGTTTTGTATCTGCAACAATCGACTCTTGCGGAGGTGTTAACGTAAGTAGTAATGTAGTTTTTAATGGTATTGTCCATTGAGTAAAATCAACCTGTCACAGATACGAGCACATATTACACTTTGCATGATATTGTGGACAGATTTGATTTGTGTTGCGTTGAAGAAGCTAAAAGGTCCCTTATGTTGTTGTGAAGGACAGGCTTTAAACTCTCACTGGACATACTTGACTTGTGATACTGTACATGCACTCCAGCTATGTAATATAAGTCCTTTAGATTGTAATTTGGCCATTCCCCGTGCTAATTCTTAGTTTGTTTACAGTAACTACTGCAGTTATGTCTCCGGAGGATCGCGTGGATCCTACCCTTGGTGTCGGCCGCTCTCGTGGGGAAGACGCCCCTCTGAACTGTGGTGATCTGGACACCTCCCCGGAGGAAAGGGATTGGGCTAAAGCACGCTCAAGTCATCATCCCAGGTGCCTTTGGAAAAATAGTGCAAAATAATAATAACAGTATTTGGAAATGGGTATAACAAAGCAATACAATTATAATTATAAGGCAATTATGTGTTACTTTGTTCTCGGATTATAAATTCCATTTAAAACAATATTCCCATTATGCCAAAGAGATTTGGCAAAGACATTATGTACGATGTAAGAACTAAATGTAATTATAATTTCTCTTTTAGACGTGGAGAGAGCCATTTTCTCCAAATGCTAATGGATGCTGAATCAGCTGCCAACGCTGCTGCTGCACAACTCATCTCTTTCAAAGATGCTCTGGACAGTGAATCAGCTGTGAGTGACTGAAGGGCAGACAGATCACCTAAAGCATTACAGCTTAAATTAAAGGTAATAGTGTAAAATGTGTCTCTTTCAGGCTTCCAGACAGACATCACATAAAAGCAGAATCACACAACAGAGACGGCTTCTTTTGGAGAAACTGGAGGACTTCCGACAGATAAATAAATCTGTTCGTCAGACATTGAAACAACTCCAACAAGCAGAGGTTTGCTAGTTGCTGTCTTTCATTTTGTAATCTTTATTGGCTCTATTTTTAGTTTATATAATGCAGGTTCCAACAGTTCCAACTGTTATTAATTCTGCATGTATTATTACATAAATACGATCTAATGGTATTTCACAAAATGTTGATTTAGGCTGAGCAAGTGCATGCAGACAAGCAAGTTCACAGTCTACTGACAAGGATTTCAATGGCTGAAAATGAAAATGAGGTACACTTTTGAGATTTCCTTTTTAAAAATTGGCAAGCATATTTAGATTTCACATTCTGACTGTCACATTTATATGGTTGCTTCAAGATGTTAAAAAAAGACTTATGTGAAATGGGCAAAAGAGTTGAAGAACTGAAGGATCAAAAAAAAGAAGAGCAGGTAGAGCTATTACAGCATCGACTCCTGTCTTTGACTCTATCACTGCCTTCATTGCCTTGTTAAACTGTTGACTTTTATTCCCTTCAGGACTACACCAAAAGTGCAGTCCATTTGACCAAATCAGTTGAGGCAACTCGTGCTCACCTCCAGGGTCAGCTGCGGAGTAAAGAGGCTGAAAACAACCGCCTGACTGTGCAGCTGCGGGTACAAAATAATACAACACACTTCAAAAATGGGAAATCAAGATGTGTTAAAATTACATATCTACATAATTACTTACTTGCTCATCACGGGGTAAGGCAATGAAAACTGAATTGCAGTCTGGTACCTGTGACAATATGCCATTTTGGAGATATCATATATGTCATATTAGGGCCCATCTTTGTTTAATGCAGCTCTGATATCAAATACATATCACACATCTCCTACTTCTCCTGTTGATTAGCCTGTTTCAATGTCAGTCACTCGATAACAGTGAAGTGTGTCCTCTCAGAAGAAACATTTGACCTTATGTCGCTTAATGTTTTCTTTAAGAGGTCACTAAGTGTACATGATTTGTGATAAAATGGAAATAGTGAACTAAACTATGAAATAATTTAATTTCTTTCCATATCGCCCTCCACCAAAATGATGTAAGATAATTAAACTTACTCTTCTGGATAATTAATTTTCTTACTTGTGTATGAACTTCTCAAATTAATATTCTGAACTGAAGGAGTTTACACCAAGGCTCAATTTTTGAAGTGTATATTTAACCTTGGGATAAATAGGTTTGTGATGCTACTAAGACCTCTCCTATTATGATCGGGCTGCAGACTTTGGAGCGGACGGTGACACAGCAGAGGCTGGAAATGGAGGATTTGAAAGCATCGTTCACTGCACTCAGAGAAAAAGCAGCACAGGATAAAGAGGCTCTGAAGAAGGCCACCCGGGCACAAAAACACAGGGCTGAACGCTCTGAGGCTGCAGTGGAAAAGTGTTACGCTCAGTTGAAAGAAAAGGTAATATATTACAGGAGCTCTTTTAAAATCCAACTCATATTTATTTATTTATTTAATTTGAATAAAAAGTGGAATGTATTAAAACTTGATTATTTTGTATTAGTAGTGTTTTCAATGGATTCTTGGATTGTTTTGTGAAGAGTATAATAGAAACAAAACACACATTTTATGAGCTTCTCCAATTGAAGTGATAAATAATTCAGATCCATTCATCAAAATATAAAACTAACGCAGTACAGTTCATATGTGTTTTACAGCTCATGTAATTCAACACTGCAGTAATGACATTATAACTTGTGATGCTTTATTAATTTGCTTTTGTTCATTTGTAGGATGCAGAGCTTACCAATGCACGTCTACAAAGAGACTCTAAGAAGCGGCAAAAAGAACTAATAACAGACGAGAAAGACAAACTTATTTCTCAGATAACCTTTTTAAAGAGGTTGGTGATGGTAATTTATTTCAGTAGTTCAGTAACTTTAAAAATGGACAACACTTCGGGTTAAATTGCCTGTTGCTTTTTTTCTATGATGTTTCCATAATTTTAATTCAGGTGTTACTTTTTCACAGCCAAATCGTAGAGCTAAATGCAAGACTACTGAAGGAAAGAGATGACCTCAGTACTGCCAATGAAAGTATGATGCAACAAGTCCAAAGGCTCACAGCTGAAAATGGAGACCTCAGCTTTAATAATTCAACACTCAAGGTACAACACGTCTGACAACCGCATGTGAGAGAGCCACTGTAATGCATGCTGTACCTTCATTTAAAATTAACAAGTTTAGTTTTAATCTACTTTGAGACCAGGGGTTTTCAAAGTGTACCTTTAATACTATGACATATGCACTTCATGTTGCATATTATTTCCTTTCTTTTGTGTTATTGACTTTTTATTTATTCTATTGTCTCTTTGAAAACAAATTTAAAAATGACTTTCTATAATGACTTATCTGAATATAAACAATACGGACTTTTAATCATTGCTATCCTACTGAAAAAATGGGAAATTTCTACCTAAAGTTTGGTTACTGACAGAACATTGGCTGTGGACCTCTATGTGGACTAACAATAAAATACCCAAGTTGATCACTAATGATTAAAAATGACTGAATCTCAATCTTTAATTAAATACTATTGGAAATTAAAACATAAAATATTTAAAATCTCAATTAAAAGCTGACTAATTGTACAGACGTGTTTTGGGACTGTTTCGCAAAGCAGATTTATGAGGGACTTCATGCCCTTCTCCAGCTTTAGACTTTCTTTTCCGTGTTTTTTTTCTTATTGTCAGTCTTAATAATGTGTTATGATGGTGTTTGTTTACACAACACAAATGAATTCCTTATACTTTTCAGGCATCTGTTGCTCAGTTGGAGGCACAGCTGGCTGACTGTGAGGCTGCTCTGGTGGAAGAGAAAATTGTGTCTCAAGAGAAAAACCATAAAGCCAAACAATTACATCGACAGGTATTTAGCACGGCCACATGACTGGAGACATGACAACAGGAAAATATGAGATGCTAACTAACAAGAAGAAACAAAAACTATTTTAGTGAAACAGAGTATTTTGTCTAGTGTGGTTAAACGCATATATTGTAATAAGAACCTTTGCATCCTATGAAAGAGCAGTTTTTCTTCAGCTATAAAAACATTATTGCAGTGTTGGACTATCTCAAAAAGTGCTAGTTGTAGTGCACATGCTATCCCCTATTCATGAGTTTCAGTTTCCTATTATCTGCAACATGTTGGGGACTTTTTCATATATAGTAATGGTCCTAATGTTTTATCATTCTGAAACCCATGGATAGGACCTTAGCATTGTGAGATTGATTCTGGCTCCAATTGACTGTCTCTCCCCAGACCTTACTCTTCATCCCCATTTCACACAGCTATGGGCAAATACAAAACAAATATTTACACACAATTTCATTATTTTTAGTATATCAGTTTGTCTTTAGTTTGGTTGTGTCAAAATAATCCTCTTCTAATCCGTCTTTGTGGTTCACAGGTAGAGGATCTTCAAGCGGAAATTTCTAAAACAAGAATGATTCATGCTAGCGTTTTAAAGCAGAAAGAAAACATTCAAGATGGAAGAGAGGCTGAAGTACAAAAGGTAAGATTTTATTTATGTCTTAATTTAGAAGTGTCCACACTATCTATTAGTATTCACGTGTTCAGTATTTCAGCTGCTGGTTAAAAATTATGATGAGGAGTGCTGTATGATTTGTCTGTATTCAAAAGGTTTTTGATTTTGTAGTCTAAACGAATATTTAAGAGATGATACAATTGGTTCTTTATTGTCTTAATAATTCAGCATCTTTTTCACTTCCACACACTTGTCTATCGGGTGCCTTGCTCTTGGGCACAGGTGAGACAGGAGCTGCAGGTTCGTGTTGACGGTTTGAAGTCGTACCCACAGTCTCTGAGTTCAGCCAAGCGCAGTCTTCGTCATTGTGAGGAGAGGCTGCGATGCTGCGAAATGAAATGTGCTGAAAAATCAGAGTCTATTAAACAGCTACAGGCCAAGGTTTAAAAATGAGTGCTATCCATCTGTCCACTAGGCTGTAGTAATCTCCCCTGTGTGCGTTTAGCTTTGAGAGATTGCTGTGGAGTGGATTGCAGTGGAAACATTATCATTTATTTGTATGCCGTGTGCTTCAATGCGCCCTTATATTTCACTGGGAAACTGTAAACATATCTGTCTTGGCATTTATTCAATTCTCTAAAATATTCTGAATGAAGATGCCATTACACAGATCTGATCTGTGACTTTTTCAGACCTTTTTTTGGTAATAAGCAAAATGAGAAAATTATCATTATCTCCAAAATAATATTTGTTATTTATTAATTAATTAATTGTTATTAAAATAAATAAGCTATTCCAGGGAACTAGAAAAAAATCAAAGCTCTAAACATTTGTGTTAGCTTTCCTATTCTGGTGAAAAATAGTTCACATAGAACCACTGAAGTTGAACATGTATTTCATGTGATTTATACAGCTTTTATCAACTTATTTATTTCGGCTGTATTCAGAAAAAAATCTACATTACGCTATGCTTTTTGGAGTGATCAAAGTAAGATGTGATTTTTGCTTATGGCCTTTAATCTTACTTACGGTAGTCTTAAAATCATGATCATTAAAGCATCTTCCTTTGTGAGCATGTATTTTAAATTGTGAGTGAGATAGTTTGCACTGATGCTCTTACAGGTTTAAATATCTGAAAAATACCTTAAATTCTTCTTTTACATTTCTCACAGACTTTCTTCAAGTTTCTTGAACTTTCTTCACTTTCTTCATATTTTTCAGAACTCAAATGTAAAAGAAAATAATCATTTGCAACATTGTATCTGAATACAGTATATTTATCGATCTATCGATAATACAACCCACCATAAAACTGAAAGTAAAAGGAAGGAAGTAAAAGGAAGTTGTCCAGGTCTGATCCATAGTAAAATTTGGGTTTTTAACATGTGATCTCTCCTCAAAGTATAATTTGGTGTGTGATTTCTGATTGACTCCTTTCATTTCATGCTTTATGCAAAAATTCTGGACTCTGTCTTTTGCACAGATGGAGAGTCAGAGGAAGCAGCTGAGCTCGTTCGAAGAGATGAAAGAGTCCATCCATGAGGCCAATTCACAACTGCAGGAAAAAGTTCATTCTCTGCAAATGTGAGACCGTCTTAGAATCTTGCACACCCAATACTTTCCTTTGCTTTCCTTTTGTGACCTTGTAGAACAAGGTCCCCCCCTCATTACATTGGCCTGTTGTGATGAACCCAGCAACATCCTTTTTTTTGAAAATCACACAGTAGTGTTTCTGTATCAGTTATATTTTCAGATTTGTTTTATAAGATGTACTCAATAATTTTGCAAACCTCCAAAACCGCAACTTTGATAATATCTTGTTGAGAGTCATTAATAGTGCATCTGGGACAGTAAAATTTCATCATGTGAGACTTTCTTGCTCAAAGCTTCACTGTGCTGTCAGTGGATGTTTTTGTTTTGTAACTGCTGTGAAATCTGTGCAGGGCGATGGACAGTCTGCAGCAGGAGAACTCAGAGCTGATCCGGAGGCTGGGTCGTCAGGAGGAGGCTGTGGGCTTCAGTAACCGACAACTGGACCAGCGCTCGTCCGAATGCCACGCCCTCAGCCGCCAGCTCGACTCCGCCCTATCTGACATCAAACAGCAGGTAACAGCAACACTGACACATAATAGCATTTTTATTATTCCATATAATATGTCTGTTGACGAATAGTTGTTGTATTGATTTAGTGTTTTCTATACTATATTTATTTATTTTCTTCAATTTGAACAATACATGTACAATGACAAAATACAAAACATACACTTCACCTTAAAGTCCCACTCCAGTAATGTATGACTGGGTGCAGAAAGAATATGCAGTCTGGCATAAACAGACTGTGTCAAATCATTGCTCTTCTGATTGGCTGTGTCAACTCTGAATCATTAAAGGGATTAGCCATAGAAGCTTTAAGCAGCAGAGACAGATTCTGCAGTGACCATGCACTGTATCTGTAGCAGAAATGTAAACTACAAAGCAAGTGGGAATGATGTGCAATTTGCCTTTTATTTTTCAGGTCAACAAAGTTAAAAACCAAGCTGCTGCTCGGGAAGAGGCTCTTCAAACTAAGATTTTGGAGCTTGAGGCACAAATATGTAGAAGAGACAAAGAGCTCAGTGTACTGCGACAGAGCAAGATAACAGTAAGTATTGCTCTTAAAATCATGGCTGTATATTATTATATTATTGTTGTATTATATTCTGAAATTACTGCCTTACTTATGTGTTTTACAGGCAGCGAAGCAGTTTGAAGTCCGTCTGAAAGATCTACAGTGTACTCTGGACCAGTCTGAGAGCCACAAACAAAGCATACAAAACTATGTGGACTTCCTAAAAAACTCTTACACAACAATGTTTGACGAAGGACTGCAAGCTACGTGTTTTACATCGTCCTATTTTCTAAAATGACATACCGGTACCTTAATTTGTATCAATGTACTGTAATATTTGTTATTGCTTGATCAATTGTGAATAAGGTTATGTATAATTCTGTCTAAAGAGGATAGATTTAAACTCTGTGGTTTGTCTCCTGTATTAGATTTTGTAGTGCCTGAAAACTTTTTTTTTCAGAGTTTAGACTGAACTGTGAATTATTCTCTCTGGTGCTACAGATGTTTACACATTGACAATGTGGGTTAGCCCTCCTGTATTTTGCATTTTCTGCCTTTACAGTTGATTATATAGTTCATAGTTCACACCACTTTCATGCCAATAGAAAAACAAAAACCTAATTTATTAAGTGTTTAGCCATGGTCACGTTACAAAACAATTATCTAAAATAGTAATTGGCAATTAGTATGTACTATGTCATGTAAACAAAAAGCAACATCCCATGACTCTGTGTTGTCATGAAGTCTGTCTTGTCAAGAATTAAACATTCCAAAAAAAAAATCACAAATAATATAAAATGAAAGATAAAATAACAGAAATAGCTTTTATAAGAAGCAAAATGCACAGCTCCATTGTCTTGAAGCATAAATTATAATCACTTGTAATTATTCCCTAATACCTGAGTTTGTGAACCTCATTAAATACATTATACAGAGAAGTTGTTTCCGAGCAGTAATAGTCACATGTACAAGACTGGATCAGCATTACCATTCGTGTTACAGTCTTTGCATTTTTACACCTGAAAAGCACAGGTTCAGTCTGAGTCCGCTGGGGTCTGCAGCAGCGTCCATCCACACAGCTCCCACAAAATCTAACCGGCAACCTCTTCACGCTACGGCAGCCATCAAGGAACATTCTCACTGGTCTGGAGGGAGTTTGCATCTGCTGACATTTCTGGCCACTCTATTGAAGAAAAAAGGAAAAGAAACTGCTAAATTTGCATATATTACACATGAAGAGCTATTTATGGTCTAACATTTAAGCAAATCAAAATATTATCTACTAAATGGGGAAAGGCCCATACAAAATCCTTCAGTGGGAAGAAATTTATTTGAAAACCCATGGATATCACCTGCATATATTTATGTATTGTCCTTTATAAATAAATCCAAAGTTCTTTTACACTATTGACACCTTATGCACAATAATATGGAATAGTATATCATTTACTGAATCTGTGTAATACATACATACATAACAAGTAAACTGAATATAATTAACATTTCCAGGGTGTAATTTATGTTTACATAGTGATGTTTATGTAAATAGATAATCATAGGTCATTATACCTTCAGTTGTTGCATCTTTATCTGTGCACATGGACGAACTTCACATATCCGAGTCTCCGTCACCATTTTGCACTGAGTTTCTCTGCTAACTGTCAGCCTGGTGGAGACTCCAGTGCCGCAAGATCTGGAACAAGAGGACCAGTCTGTGGTCTGAGCTACACAGTCAAGTTTTGCAGTGTTCTCCAAAGCATTACTTCTGAAACCTGAAAGGAAAATCAACAAAATGTATTACTTATTTTCATTTACAGCCTACATCACAATAAACACCGTGGCCATTAACTAGTGAAGTGAGTACTATTACACCAATTATTTCATCATGTATTACAACTTTTATCAATAGAGGGTAGTCAAACGCTGATAAAAGTCAATTTGAGACTGGATAATTGGATAAGGCAGCTTTCAAAATTCAGACGGGATGTAGTATGTGTTAAGTGTAGTGGTCTAACAAGATCATTGGTCAATTGTAAACAGTTGACACATGTGAGAAGTGTAAAATTATGTGGGTAGCTTCACTTGTATGGGTTATTAAAATGTTTTTCATAATGGGTGTAGCTGTAGTATAATACATAATATATACTGAAACTCACCCAATAAGTTCTCTGTCCACATTATATCCAGATTCTTTTCACTGTTAACAAAATCTTCTGATAGCCTTTCCTTTTTCCTGTATTTCTTCATTGTCTTCATCTCTTCAGGACAAACCAGTTGTTCACAGCATCGTCCCAGAACCTTGACCAGTCTGGGATGGGGGCACCGGTCATTGGGTAGGGGCAGCTCTCGTGGACACAGAGACACACAGCCCACAGCTCCATCCAAACAGGTGCACTGCTGCTTACAGCTGGGCCTGAATATCTCTCCATTTTGATAAATCTTCTTGTTGTATTCACAGGTCTGGCCATCGGATCTGGCTGTAAAGAAAACAAAATAAATGATACGTAGCAATTACAAGGCAAAGTTGTTAAAGGTGCATTATGTAGCTTTTCTGATGGAGGGTCCACCACCCGCTTATTTCTTTGATATTATTGCTTTGCCTGGAATGTTACACAGAAAGTCATTAATGTGTCTATCTCCATGGGGACAAGCAAGTGGAAGCCAAATTATAGGTCAGATCTGTGGAGAGATGACCCTGCAGTAAGAAGGTATTTTTGAGCAAATAAAACACATTTTAATAAATATACGATACGTGGCATACATACAAGTACTTTATAACTTTTCAGGTAGCATAACATCTCCATGGAGACAAACCATCCTGGTGGAAAATGTGCATCTGTAATTCTGTATATATCACATGAAGTAATTAGTATTATTACACAACAACTTACATACAAACATACCTCTACAAATGCCCTTATCTGCTCCATATTTCCCACCAAAGTTGCACTCCAGGCCCTTGATGTAATCACATGGCTCTGTCTCACTGCAGTCTTCATTGAGCTGTTTAGCACACACTTTACAACATCCACAACCATCCGGGACAATACTGACCCCTGCTGCACACACAGGTCCCTCAGGTGGGCAAAGGCACTTCTGGCATGAGGATGATGATACCTGAAAAAAGAAAATAACTTTGTAATGTTTTGTTTTTGTGGATGGTCCGCCACCTGCTTGTTTCTATGTAGATGTAGCTGTGCTTTTTCTGAAATGTTTCATATTAGGGGTGGGACAATTCTGTTTTGTCACAATTCGAATCTTATTTCCATAGGTCACAATTTGATTTTATTTAAGTTTTTGTTGTCTTTCTGCCTGTGTCAAAATGACATATCTATGTAAGAATAGAACACAACACAAAGTCAAGCACTAGAACTGAATGATTAGATATTTTTTTTTGAGAATCGTCCCATCCCTATTTCACAGTACGGAATGAAACTTCATCTGTCTCCACTGGGACGAACAGGAGATGCCACCTGGCCAAATTGCAGATCAGTTTGTAGAGAGGTGACCCCACTCACAGTAAGTACTGTATGCATGTTTTCAAATGAATTTTAGTAGTAATACCTGTAATTATATAAGTGCCAGATAGATAACTTTAAAGCCATACTGTGGAACATTCTAGGCAAAGCAATAATATCTACAGTAAAGAGATACGTGCACAATGTAACTTCTCTAACAAGCAAAAGAAACTCACTGAAACTTGTGTATATTGGGACTAAGGAGCGTCAAAGTGCTGGTAATATAAATGTTATGTATATAGCTGCAACTAAATCAGTAGAGACATGTATGAACTTACCAGTGCAAAATCAAAGATGACAAAGACTAAAATTGTCCACATCTTCAGTAGCCGATGAAGGGTGTTTTTTTATGGTATTCGTCGTAGAGTAGACTGACAATGCACGCTCTTTTGGGATGGTCCTCCGCCTTTTATAGTGCACTGTAGCAGTTCTGACGTATACTTGGTCTGAAGAGGTGTCCTAAAACTATGACAGGAATGCCTTGGCAAGTCCTTCCCTTGAGCCCAAAAGCCAGGCCGCTCAAAGTTCTTGCAAAGGCCTGCCAAGAACCAGCCTGCATGACTTAAATTCAGCCACAGTTTATAGTAGGTATATCATTCCACTTTGCACACATGTAACATACTATTTCACAGGTGGAGAGGGAGTGGGATAAAACCGCATGTTTCTTAAGTAATTATGTAAATAAAATTTATGTTTGTAAAATCTGGATGTATTTAGTTGAATAAAACTGAGCATAACAGAAACTTTGTGGGGTTAATTACAGCTGTACATTTGTTTGTCTTGGAAAATGTTTTGTTAAAGCTGAAACTCATTACCTCCAACCACATCAATTTATCTAATTGCCTGTCTTAGATTTGAATTGCAACATCTTGTAAACATTACTTTTTTTTTTATTTCTCATAAAATACTTTTTATGAAAACATGCATTCTTAGTATGAGTCGGCTCGCTTCTCCACAGATCTGACTTGTAATTTCACCTGGTGACATCATCTGCTTGCCTCAATGAAGCAAGACAAACTAGACAAGTTTAATGCCATAGTGTGAAACATTCTATAGGTCTCCATGGAGACAAGCATGCCGTAGATCCTCCTCTAGAAAATGTACAGAGAGAGATGAGTGAGACTCATTCAGAGGTGCTCAAATATCCAAGGGACACCTGTACCCTATAACTGACGGGTTTCATTATCAGCCCTGTTCCTGTGTGGGATGTCCCATAGGATTTGACATACGGACACCAGCCGTTCTCCTGTAAATATTGAAGCTTTACTTTTCTCTGACCGCGGCCCTCGTATCTCACATGAAGCCGTGTTTAGACTGAGATCACTGCTGGAATAAGACCCAGGATAGTGCTAAAGTCACAGATGAGACTCCTGTCCATCAATGGAGAGGAGGGCATGCACAGCTACAGTTTGTTTGACATTAATACTGTATTTCGGAGAAAAGATGAATACATTTCTAGAGATGGAATAGGTACTACACCTTATATACACAAACTGGAGTGAATGAAATGACAGAGGTTCTTAAAGGGATATCAGCTATTGCAATCTTTATCATCTGTCACCATTTGACTGTTGCTACTACAACTGATAACTTCCAATATGCTATTGACGAGTCAATTGTACAGTAATTCAGTTGATTATTACTGCCACTGCTTCTACTGCTATTGTTACTACTACTACTACTACTACTACTACTACTACTACTACTACTACTACACTACTAGTACTACTACTAACACTACAACTACTAATACTACTAATACTATCACTAATAATACTAAATTTGCTTCATCTCATACTACTATCACTACAATTAGTACACAAAGTAACTCAAAGTGCTTGACAGAATAAGGAAATATTTAAAACATTAAAATCACAATACAAACAAGTCAAGACATAAATCACTGTCATAAAATTAACATTAAAAGAGGAGAGTGCAGAATAAAAATCCTTTCAGTCATATGCACAGCTAAGCAGAACTGTTTTGAGCCTGGATTTAAAAATTGTCAAAGTAGTGGCCTGTCACATCTTCAGGAAGTTTTAGCTGCATAAAACTGAAATGCTGATTCCTCATGTTTAGTCCTGACTCTGGCACCAGCAGGAAGCAGAGAGACAAGAGGTGACTGCTGACACTTTCTCTATGTTTCTGTGGACCAAAGACTATGACTTCAGTCTTATCTGACTTTAGCTGGAGAAAGTTTTGCATCCACACACTGATCTGTTGGATGCAGTGGCAGAGTAAATCCTCTATCCCACATTGACCTGCTGCCAGTGAGACATAGATCTGAGTGTCGTCTGCATATTTGTGGTAGGACACATGTAGGCTTCGCCTACAAACAGCAGATTTGAGATTGGTTGGCAATTGTTCAATATTGTGGCATCAAGACTGCTCTTCTTTAGGAGAGGGTTGATAACCGCAAAACTCTTGGGAATGTTCCAGATTCAAGTGAACATGTTAACATATACAAGCTAGTGGTAATAGTAAACTGTTGAGCACAGACTTTAGAAATTTAGTGGGTTACACATCAAGGCAGTATGTAGATGAACTCAGACTGGTGACGATCTCTTGGACAGTTTTGTCAGTTACAGGTGCAGTCAGATGTAAGTGTCTAGGTGGGTGCTGGGGTGTTATTTGCATTGTGAAATTGATGGCATTTTTAATGCCCTAAACCTTGTCTATAAAGAATACTGCAAACTCATTGCACTTAGATGTGGAAATTAGTACTAATGTCAATAGAGCTGGAGGGTTGTTAATCTGTTTACTGTTGCTAGCATTACACAAGAGTTGTTACAACTTCCAATAATGTCTGAAAAACACCTCTTCCTTGTTCTATATAAACTGTGGTTGTACCTGTACTTTTCTCTGTAAATCTCATAATGAACCTGGAGCTTTGACTTGTGCCATTCCCGCTCGGCCCTCCGGCACTCCCTTTTCTGTGCCCAGACGGAGTCATAATTTTTCCATGGTGCTTTCTGTTTGGTTGTAACCATTTTATCCTTCATTGGGGCAATGGTGTCTAGAACATTCAAAACTCTAAGTCACAGTGTTCAACAGATCACCATTTACCACTGGAAGTTACTGGTAGTGTCCTTTTTCAGATTCTAAAGCAAATATCCGTGCTTGTAGGTCATTAATTTCTTGTTTCGATAGCGTTCACAAAAAGAATTCCTTTGGTTTGGTTCTGACATGTTGCTGGCTTGTCAGGTAGCTTGTTAAAAAATGTAAAAATTGATTTAAAATCCTGGTTTACTTAAAATACAATCATAACTAGACAAGCCTGTGTAATCCCTCGTCCATAGTAAAAGGAAAATTCTATAAAAAGTTTTTCTGAGTGAAGATGTTTCGCCGCTCATCCAAGTCGCTTCTTCAGTTCATCAGAAGTTCATCAGAAGTTCATCAGAACTGAAGGAGCAGCTTGGATGTCCAGTTGACAAAATAGAATTTGTTTTACCACAAATAGACAATTTTACAACAGGTAAAATTATTAAGAAGCAAAATAAAGCAAAGATAACATCTGCACTCTTCAGAAGCAGGAAGACTACAGTACACTATCCACAGAACCTTAGAACGTTTCTTCCAAAAACAATTCAAAATATTTAGGTAATGGTTATTCTACATCTCTCCTGATACAAGTAAGACATTACAGAACATGAAATAAAATGAAACAAAATTCAACTTCAGCAATGCCCGGGGCCACATTCCTATAAGGATCAGTATTGCAGGTTACTTTGAAACAGTTGCCAGGATAAAATGCATCTCCAGCTCTGCACATCAAAGAACAATACGTGTTATTGGAGCATCTCCTTTCATTATAACTTGTGAGAACACGAACAAGAGGGCTGGCACACAGCTTTGTATTACCTAACTTTGGTTATGAGGGTGAGTTTGAAATGGTGCCAGCCTTGATAGTTGATGATGGGTGAACAAGGATGAGCTCAGAGCATTGGCAGATGTCTGGAAAAAGCTGACTATTGTGGTCTGGAGTGGAAACTTTAGCCCATAATAAGAAGAATTTGCAGAACATTGTTAGGTAGAAGAGTATAATGGGGGAGATACAAGAAGCAGGTGGGAATGTTGTACAGAGCATGGGCAAGTGTTGTTAAAATGACCGGTTTGTAATTGTTCCACTAAAACAGGTGGCTCTGAGATACCCTCACATGGAAATCACATCATTGGCCTAATGCATTCAGGATTATAAGATATTGAATATAAATTAAATATTTACTCTTTTAAGAAAGTCAATTTGCAAAGGTATAAATATTTCACACAGCCATATAGTGGATATAGCTGATCCATTAGCCTTTGCCTGGAATGTGCAATGGAGAAGAAGAGACCCTCCATCATTAAAGTGCTCTATATGCACCTTTAATTTGAGGATTTGTCAATTTTACGTTAACATTCTAAAATGATTTAGCTATACCTATGTCAATGTTATTTTTATGATGATTATTATTATTTATGATTATTTATGTTTTGATTTGTATTATGATTTTAAAATCTTTCTTATTCTGTAAACTACTTTGAATTACTTTGTCTACAAAGTGTGCTATACAAATAAACTTGCCTTGCCTTGAGGACCACCCAGATGAAAGAAAAACTATTAACAATCACAGACAGAAGTTTGGCACATATTTTGACTCTTTGACATAAAGACTATCAAAATCTATGCGTTGTGCCCATGACAGCCCATGACCTCCACAAAACCTTTGAGTACAGTAGGATCTGCTTCACATCTGATAGGTCTATGGTCTTGCCCCAGCCTGCTTCAGACAAACTGGAACATTACAGCTTACCTTTTATCAGTGGTATTCATTTATATGTATTACATGGTTAGAACACACCTTTTTGCTGCACATGCCAAGACTGAGTGATGAGAGTGATGTTGCATAACCAGAAGGTATCAGTCAGGCTTGTTCTGATGCCCAGTACACACAGTTTTAATGAAGCACAAAGTCAGCCTGACCTGATGTTTTGGTATTACTGGTAGGCCTGTATTTGACATTTGAAGGCTGAAGCACTTTCAAACTCCACACAGTAGGATCCATCCCACCCAGATTTACTTTAATGCCAGAACAGTGCAAAACCAGTTTCGGGACCAGGTGCCAGTACTCGTACTTGTCAATGTGCTGCCCATACCAAGAACTGATACCACTATAAGTGCACAGCATCTTAATTGATGCTCAGTCCTGCAGTGTGCACTGAGCAGAGAGGAGGTGACCATAAACAGTACTCAACAGTGTTAATTTACAGCCTTTTAACAATGTAGTTAGCCCCTGTAGTGATTTATAAAGGCTAATATGGAATTCCTTTTTTTACTGGAGTCTCATTTTGAACATTTTTAGTCAAGACTGGATGTGGTATATAATCAGAGGCTGGGTGTTGGGTCAGAGGCTGAGGCGCTGGTGCTGAAGAAAACATGACAAACAGAGTAACTAGAAAAATGCAAAGAAACAAACTAGGCTAAGCAGTGATTTTACCACAACGGATGAATTGACGATCTGGTAGTGTGTGACTGAATGAGCCGAGTCTTTGTACTGCAGAGGTTGTAGCTTGATTGCAATGGACAGCAGGTGAGTAGTGGGTGGAAACCATTGGTGAGGATGGTGCCAGACTCTCCACCCAGCTCCAGGCACACAGAGACACAGGGACACAGGAACAACAGGAATTGTTCAAAGTGTGGCGATGGTAAAAGTAAGAGAACATTCAGTGTTATGCTAAAAGTGGCTCCTTGGCAAATGGCAAAGACGATGTAATAAATATCAAATATTCTTCTTGAAATTATATTGAAATTACAGGCTACCTAAATACTAGGATTTTAGTAGAAATTAAATAAGTAGGCCTTTTCCAGTGAAAAGGTAGACTATAGGTCTATTATAATAAAACTGCATAATGAAATAATGAATTGGATAATAATGATATTGGAAAATAAATAATGCAATAATTAATTAGATTTACCACTGTAACAGAACCCCTGTAAAAATAATGTCCGGTATTGGTACTCGGTATTGGCATCAAAATGATGTATTCGTATTGGTTTTAGATAAAGTGCCGGTGCATCCCTGCTGTTTGCAATTTTGGAATGATTGTAAACTATGTTTGTGGCCCTGAATAATAATGTTAATGCATTTACATGGTCTAGTACAGGGGTGTCCAAACCTTTCTCATTAAGGGCCACATATAAAAACACAGACAAAGCTGAGGGCCGATTGAGGGCCACAGACTGGTCGCCAGTACAGTGAATACTTCAAATATGTGTGTTTATTACAAGTTAAACTGAACCACTAGACCTTTATTCATGTTTACATCCTCACAGGACACATTAAATATTTGATATGGGCTTGTTAGAGTAGATTTTCAGAAATATACAGTAAAATGTACTGTTTAAGGTAATATGGGCCAATTCACCTGGAAGCTTGAGGGCCAAGAAAAATTGGTCTGAGGGCCGTATTTGGCCCCCGGGCCACAGTTTGGACATGCCTGGTCTAGTACATCCTTCTTTCCCCAATCATTGACTGTATGTATTAAATATAATTATAATATACTATATAATATAATAAATAATTCTGAAAGCCAAACTTAAAGTAAGAAAACAACTGTAACCTGTTTACAAAGAGAAACAGACTGATTCATAGCCAAACACTGACATCTACTGGACGGAATTAGGAAATTCTTCTACCTGTCTTTGATTTACCATTCTCGGTACACAATGGTTGTTATAACTTGATAACTGGCTCTGTTGAACTCGAAAATCATTGAGTTTCGTTCATTTAAACTGTAATGGGGCATGTGTTAGCATTAGCCTCGTTAGCATTACCTGTGACGTGATATTGTCATCACTTCACTTTGTCGACGTAAAGCTCGACTTGAATCAGGAAGTCCGGGGATTTTATTTTTACGGCTCTTGAAACGTAAACGAACCGTGCATCTGCTTTTTTAACCTTTTATCATGATCCATAACTTTTTCCAGCCCTCACACGACTCCTGGGGCGTTTAAGTAAGGTACAGCATTGGTAAGAAATAGTTTAGAAAGTTTTATAGTCGCCATTTCGTCCTCTGAACACCTGGAAACTACTCTTTGGGGGGCACATGATGGAAGGTCCTCACCTGACAGAAGAGGAGATGACTGAGATTAAAAAAGACGTGAGTGTTTAGAAACGTTAACTGTATATCAATCATAAAAATAGACAAAAACAAACCCATAAAATCCAGTGAAAATGTTTAATGTTATGTTAATCATCATGTTTGTTTATGTAGCCGATTGGTCCTTTTAGGCCTTTGTAAATGAGGAAATCCCCTCCACACCCTCACTATGACCACATAACCACAGTTCTCACTTTACTCTACTCAATATAATACAGAGAAATGATCAAATTACTGTTATATAATATTATATATACAATATTATTGTTGGTCTTCTCACTCTAACAATAAGTCATAAAGCTTAAATATTAACAGAGACAGATCCATGGAGCCTATACAGCAGGTGTTAATAATAGCTAATAAGAGTATGAGTTGGAATTTAACTCTTCATAATATTAACTCTTCATAATAGTTTACATATTCCTGTACTGGTAATTATAGTGTAATAATAAATATATATACTAGACTAGAACAGGAAATAAACAAATCTACACTGGGACTACACTAGGACTAAACCAAGACAAAACCTGGACACAAAGAGAAAGTTTGATTTCACATTATGACCTATTAGACAATGTGAATTAAAGAAAATGTAGGATTTCAACTTTTCTTCTCACAAGAATACTAAAATCTGTTGTTGTGAAATCTTTAAGAGTGTAATAGCATTGTCTTTGTAACATTTTTGTTATCCCAGGTCTTGCTCCGATTGCGGCATTATCTCTGTGAAACTATCCGTGCGGAGCGTCACTTGGACTTTCTGAGGTCTCGGAGGATCCTGTCCCGGGATGATGCAGAGGAGATCAGCTGCCGAACCACTCAGAGGAAAAGGACCGCACTGTTACTAGACTTTCTGACAGACAACCCCCGCGGACTGGATGCACTGTTGGACTCCATCAGGGAAATGCGCTCACAAAACTTCATCATCACCAAAGTCACAGATGAACTGCAAAAAGTAAAAAATGAGAAGTCTGAGTCTCTTAGAGGTGAGCAGACTCATTAAGTTTCTATATTATAATATTTGCACATATTTAGGTTGTGATTAAAATAGGAACTTCTAATTACATTTCTCTACACTAAGCGTTTTATGTAAAAGCTTTGTTCCTACAGTAGTTAACAAAAAGATTCTGTCACTTCTGGTAAGCTTACCTACTTCCCATTAGACCGCTATTTGTTGTTTTGAACATAACAGTGGTTGACTACAGTTCTGAATATTAAATGTAGGACTGGGTGATATGATAACAGAATTTATTACAAAAATGTCCTTATATTGATCGATTACAATTTTCGATTTGATTTTAGGTAGTCTTAAAATCAAATAAAAATTTCTTTCAATATTAACTTCTTAAAAACAAACAATACAGGCTTTTAATCGATTGATGTATCCCTCTTCTGCTCCAAACCACAAGCTTTTACTGACTGAGATTTGGCTCTTGACCTCTCACGTTAAAAGACCCTAGCTCTCTAATCATAGATGATTAGAAAAAAATTTGATTAATAAGACACTCCTAATTAAATGCTGTATTTCTTTCTGCTCATGTATTTTAGCTTCAGCCTCCAGTTCATCTGACATAGCTTCTGGCACTACACCCACCTCCGACTTCTCTTTTTCTAATACCTCCACTATGCTGTTCCACCCGGACGGAGAGAAGAGCCCCTCCACTTCAGAATTAGCAACTTCTCTCAACCTCATGTCTGTCCAGAAGGGGACAGAGTTGAGCTCTGTAGCCTGCGCTAACCTGCCCTCCACCTGCTCCAGTCTCCCCAAACCTGGAGACCCTGGGGCTCCACCACTTCCTGATGAAATCCTGGTAGAGTCCCCCTCAAATATAGACGCTGCCTCTACTGGTTGTCCGAGCACTGGAGGAGACCCAAGCTTCCAGCCGCTCCGGTCGCGCTCACTCACTCCCAATTCAACCAGGAACCTCTTTTAATAACCTCCAGGGATTTTTATGGGTTTCAGCTTACAGTAATGTTTTGGGGACTATTTTCCCAATCAGAAGGCATAATATTTTGTTTCAAATTGTTAATTGCTATGGTGACAGTCCTATTTTTTAATCATTCTGAAATCCATGGATAGGGTTCAATGAACTGAACAGATTGAAATATTCATGTGTTTCAGCACTATTCACCATTCAAAAGATAATAATATAATATTTTTATGAATTGGTACTATGGCAACGGTGCTTTTTTTTTTTTTTTTTTTTTACTCTAAAGCCACAGCTAAGGGACATTTACCCCTGTCCTTTTTCAGGTTGAACTAATTGAGAGTATTGAATTGCAAAATATTTTAGAAGAGGTCAGTTCAGTCAAATTTTTGCTGAGAAAGACATGCATTATCAATACACTTTGAAGTGACGTTACCTTGATGACAGTAATCAAATAGGTGGTCTTAGAAGGTCTCAGAAAATACATTTTTTTACTTTTTCATTCTTCAGTTACATTAAAAGTGATTGCTTCACTTTCTGTATTTTGTCAAAGCTGCCTAATTATGTTACTTTGTAATTTGACTACACTTTTCTCACCTCACATGCATTATACAGTGTATTATTTCCTAATTTACAGGGTCTTTTACTATGAGTTCAGGCAAGATATGGTTAAAAAGGTGCCTCTATGTCTGATACTAGTCAGTTCTGGTGCCAATAAGTGAATGTTTTGAAGTTATATATGTCAGAGCTGCATTAACACTGGTTTATATCGCTCTACCACGAGTCCATTTGTTTTCCACTACTACTGATTACATATTGTGCATACAGTATGCTGTAATAATGATCTATTGTGATCAATATTGTCATGTGTCTGTATTTATGTCAAACCTAGTGACTTAATAATGCAAGTTAATTTGTGCGAAATATGAAACAGATTATTGTGTCATCTCGTGGCGTGGATTGTAATTTTCAATACACTCTTTGTTTTGTAAATCTGTCTTTGTTTTTTGCATATGTTTCTGATTGCTTTTATTCAGCAAGCCTAGCCTTAAATAGAAAATTAAGATTCAGGTGGTCTTGTTTAGTTTACAATTTCTTTGAAAGTACAGCTGCAAAAATTCAGCTTTTTTGCTCTGGTTGGCTGGTTCCATAGACTGTATAAAGATATATATAGTCTGACTAGCAAACACAAATGTAGAGACTTTCCTTGCAACAAATTTAGCATGTTAAAGTGATCCAATTACGGTAAGATTGTTTTTATCTCTGCAAAAGCATTGTATGAACCAAAGTGCAAAAATATAAAATTATTAGCAGCTTCCGTGAATAGTAAGAGATTTGTCCATAATAAAATAATAAAACCAGTACCTTTTCAGTAGCGGTACATCAGTATTGAAGCTATATTTTAATCCATATAGCGCACAAAATCAGCATGTTTACTGTGGAGCATTTGTGCTGGGAAAAAAAACAGTGGATGATTGACTGCAGTTTGACAGCTCAGGCTTTATACCACAGTTGCAGGGGTTTACAATTATTGTCACAAAGTTCTTAGAGACATTGCACATGTTAACAGGTAAATAACATTACGAATTGTATGCTGTTCATTTGAAATATCATCAATCAGTCAAATTTAATTTGTGTATCACCTTATAACAGTAAGAACCAAACCAAAGTGCTTTCCGAAATAATTTATTTTCTTCACAACGTTTTGCTCTTCCTTAATATAGCATGAAATAGGGAACAGAAAACATTTTAAGTGTAATTATTCCAACCACTTATTTGCAGAGGCTATTCAAAAAATTATGCATGATTTTTTTTTTTTTTTTTTTTTGGAGTTACCAAACTATAGCATGTATAGCTAATTTTGCATTGCAAGATCACTAGTCTCAATCAACGATCAGTCATATGTTTCAAAATAACCACTTTCTAAATGTCAATTGCACTTTTTTATTTGCATTGCCTATAATTGGTCTATTCTTTCATTATTTTTTATAACCTATAGCATAATTATTGTCAAGATGAGTGACAGTGAGCTTGTGTAAGAAAACCAGTTTGATAAACATCAGAATGACTGGAATGTCTGTACTCTTATAGTTCACTAACAACAGAAGTTACAGCTACATTTTGTCTTTTCTTGGGAGGAGGATGGAGGAGTCCGAGCCCTTGGCCCCACGCAGGCCTGGATTTGGCAGGGCTCAGTACGGATGGAGTGGACACATTCAAAGCCTGGAGTCCCATATAGTCGAGGACTTCAGGAGAAAACTCAAATATTTCTTCATGAATCCCTGTGAAAAATATAAAGCAAGAGGTCGGAAGCCCTGGAAACTCATGATACAGATTCTTAAAATTGCAATTATCACTGCGCAAGTAAGTAATGATAATATCGTATATATGTCTAATAAGTTATGTTTTAAAAGTGATACGTTTTGGGTCTCAGCTGTGCAACTTTCTTGGTGTAAAGTTTGATAATCACTTAGGACATGATGGTTATTGGCATTTTTTATTAAATATTTGTAAATTATATCATTTTTAGTTGGTGTCTTTTGGACTGAGCAATGAAATGATGGTCACATTCAAAGATGAAAGCCTGCTGACGTTCAAACATCTATTTCTCAAAGATTTCAAGGACTATCAAATGGAACCTTACGCTATTTACATCAAAGCAGATTTATATAATCACATCTACTTTGTGATTGACAGGGTGAATATAATATAAAGCAATTTAAAAACATTTACTTCTAGTTCTAATGCTATATTTGTTTTGTATTTTGCAGTTCCTCCACCTTCAGAACTTGACAATGGGTAATCTTGCGCACACAATGGTGGATGGGAGAACAGCTCCTTTGTCTCTGTGTAAAGTTTTCTATAGAAACAGCAGCATTGATCCAAGCAACGAGACATTCAACATCGACCCACATATTGAACAAGGTACAATTCATCTTTTCTCAATACTCTATATGAAAACTTCCTTCAACACAGTCTGTAATAGTTATTATATTTTGCTATATTTCCTGGCAAAAGTAGCCTACATAAGAATTCAAAAGTAAAGACATCTCTATTATCTTGAGTATATATAATTCACGTTTTAAATTCTTGGTAGTTGTAAATAAGTACTGAAGCCAGATGCATACATTTGCCCAGGTCAACTTTGTACTACTTTACTATGCAAGTGTATTCATATGTTATTGATTTTTTGTTAACATACCAGTAGTCTGTCTGAAGGTGGACTACTTATCATTGTCATTTTAACCAAAACTAAGCTATTTCTACAACTTGTATTTCTGTTATAGAGTGTATCTATGTTTACCCTATGGGATCAGTGGACAAATGTTTAGATACACGCACCAACTTCTCTTTGGATTTCAGAAGGTGAGTACGTTTACTCAATTTACTTTTAAATTAAAGGGGCACTGAGGAGGTCCGAAACCTTCTATTCTCCATGGAGATGTTGTTGTTTGGTCTGAAATGTTCCACAAAATGCAATCTCCATGGAGACAAGTAGTGACTCCAACAAAGCAAGTATTTTTTTAGCAATTGAAACCCATGTAATTGAATAAATGAAAGAAGTTCGCTACAAAACTTGCATTGTGCACCTTTAATTAAATGTTGAGTATTAATAGAGATTATGATTTTCTTCCATGTCTGTTCAGACTTATATCAGTCAACATCTACCTCAGTCTGAAGTCCATAAACTTACAGACAGTTCGAAACCACGAGCTGCCGGACTGTTATGACTTTAAAATCCAGGTGAAAAATTACACAGCAACATGACTTTTTATTGTAGTGACCAGAGCAACACACTAATATTACATGACTACACTGTTTTTCTTTCAGATAATTTTTGACAACAGCGCCCATAGTGGAAGGGTTAATGTTGTTGTTGAAAATAATGTGAGCATATATGAATGTAAAGACTGGAGAGTTGAAGGCACTTGTAAGTTTAACACACTGCACGTCCTGTAATAGATTTGTGCTGGTAGAGGGGAGTGCTGTTGTGTTTGTACAGCTGTCTATGATCTCAACAAAGGTGGAAAGTCATTATTTGTGTCTTGCAGTCAATTTGCTTAAATATAATTATTATACTGAAGAGGAAAATCAAAACAGAAATCGGTAATGAGGGAAGGATGTAGGTTGTACTGCAGTTTATAGACCATATAGTAAAGTAGTCATAGTATACACAGTAAGGTTGACAGTCACAATGTGTAGTAGAGAGTTGTTGCTAGTAGTGAAGTGATAAAGATGGTGTCAATTACTTTCATTACTTATATTCAATCTTTACTTTTGTGTTTACTGATTTTTTTTTTTTTTTTATGTACCTAAGTTCTGAGTAGTTTAGCAAAGTAGCCCATTGCACATCTTATTTGAAAACGAAGCAATGCCATTTTGTATGTGCCAAATACCCATGCATTCTTTCTCTATTTTTCTTTGCTCATTACTTTTCATTTGTAGCTGGTAAAAACAACTATGGACTGCTGGTGTTTGATTCAGTTGTCATCCTGTCCTGTTTTGCCTCCTTAATCCTGTGTGGTCGCTCCATCATCAATGGCATACAACTTCAATTTGTATGTATTAAAATTTGTAAAAAACTTGATTTCCATTACAGATTGAAATTGCATTATTGTTCTCTCTTTCAGGAGTTCAACATATTCTTCCATGCGTATTTTAATAAAATTGTGAGTTGGTCGGACCGTATGGAGTTTATCAATGGCTGGTACATCCTGATAATCATCAGTGACATTTTGACCATTACTGGGTCGGTAATGAAGATAGGGATCCAGACAAAGGTATCTGCTCCAACAAGTTTATTTCAATGGTGCCCTCACTGTGTGGGTTAGGCACTTATATAATATACCTGTTTGAAAATGCACTTAAAGAATAAAAAGTAAAAGTATTTTGCACAGGTTTTGAGCTTCAATAAATCTTCAAATTTACTGATTTTTGATAAAGATTTGTGCTGAATTTTGTTCAACAGAAACAATTGAATCTGTAATTTTTTAGCTGTTTATTTGTATGTTTTTGTTGAAATTATAAACGTGCTGAAAACTGCTCAGCCTTTTCAGTAGGTCTTAAACAGTGATTTAAAAAAAAGAAATACTTTTACTTTTCAGTCGTGTTGTAGAATGTACAGATACCTGCTCTCAAATGTAGTGAAGTAAAAGTAAAAAGTATCCACTCTAAAATGTACTACTACTTTTACTTTGTTATGTTCCACCACTGCAGATAATTTACTTGTTGTATATTCTTAACCAATGTGTAATTAAACAGGTTTTAAAAATACTCTCTGTTGGACAGGTGCCTAACATATAGCATTGCTTAAAATTACACTTTTTGTTGCAGTTTCTGACAAACTATGATGTCTGCAGTATTTTGTTGGGAACAGCCACAATGCTGGTCTGGGTTGGGGTCATTCGTTATTTTGGATTCTTCAAGAAATATAATGTAAGGGCTGCTTTAAATGTTTTCTTCTAGATTTAGAAATTTATATGGAAAGTAGGTAACATTCACCCATTCAATTGCACTTGGATCACATAAACTAATTCAACTCTGTTTGCTTTGTTGTTAATTAAAGTACCACTTTCATTAATGTGATTCCGCCTTTGTTTTTTGTTTAGATTTTGATATTGACCCTGAGAGCAGCTTTTCCAAATGTGATTCGATTTTGCTGTTGTGCTGCGATGATCTACTTTGGTTATTGTTTTTGTGGATGGATCGTACTAGGACCACATCACAACAAAGTAATTTCACATACATTCATTTTGATTACAGCTACTACTATTTCCTAAAGCTTTCTGAGTCCCACCGGATCTAAATCAAGGCCTAACCAGGGTTAAACTTGGTCTAAAATCAGACTGAAGCATAGATAAAGTAGTTCTAAATAATGATTAACCCAAATAACAACAAAAACATTAAATCTTATCTTTAAATTGTTGCTGCATTCCCACCCCTACTCCACCCCACCTCCATGTGTCTGTTGTGTCTGCTGTCCTATTTTAAATATAGATTTTGTATTTGCCACTCAAATATTGTTTATCCTGTTGTTTTTGTGTTAATTATGAATTTATGAAAAACACCAAAAAATAAGTAAATAAAATAAAAAATACTAAACGGCAAAGGACCACCAGTACCACCAGAGTCAGCCCATGTAACATCAGTGGTCGGTACATGAACTCCAGTTTGAGAAACCTAGGCCTACTACAAGATAATAAAGACATTGTTTTTTGAAGATATGCAACGTTTATCCAATTTATCAAAAGACATTCCTTGGCACATTTTAGCACTGATGGACTGCAGAAATTATTATTATTACTATCAAAATAATTCATAAAAATATTGAGACTTTTAGCAATTACACCTGCCCATGTAAGCTTTTTTTCTTTTTTGATTTTACAGTTCAGGACACTGGACAAAGTGACCGAATGCCTGTTTTCTCTGATTAATGGGGACGACATGTATGCCACCTTCTTGAACTTGAAGGACAGGAGCTACATAGTGTGGCTGTTCAGCAGGCTCTATCTGTACTCCTTCATTTCTCTCTTTATTTACATGGTGCTCAGCCTGTTTATAGCCCTCATCACTGACACATATGAGACCATCAAGGTTAGTGAAATTATGTCAAGATTCAAACAATTGTGTTCAAAATGTATAAATTCAGGGGGTCTAAATATCAAATGGAGGACACAGGTCATGCAAAATCCCTCTGATTGGGTGCCTGGTCAGATCCCAATAAAAGGATGGGTGAAATGCAGTGGACAGTTTATCTTAAAGGAATAATACATATACCTTAACAACTAATTTAAAAAATAACTTTAATGTTACTTCTATTTCTGTAGCTATTCTATTGTTATTTCTGTATAATTCAACTACCCTCAATCTTTATTCAATCAATGGGCTCTTATAATGTTTTGACATCACATATTGCTGGGTTTCAGATGGTGTCACAACATTCTATTGGACAATATTATTTAATACAGGGGGACAGCTGAAATTGTTATTGTTAAAATGCTGATTTCTGTTGTAATATAATGATTTTTTTGTCTAGTAGTAGTGAATAATAGAAATGATCAGGTTCAGCATCAGTCAAGTTAACTTTTGGATATTTCATGGCAAAGTACAATGTAATCGATAGGGAAATCTGGCTTTTGCCCCCATCTGAGAGTATAACATCATCATATTCTAGAAAACCAACAACAACAGCAATACATTGGTTTTGTCCTTATGCCCTTATGTTTTTTTCAGCACCATCAGCAGGATAAGGTGCCAGTGTCTGAGCTGCAGGCCTTCATGGCTGAGTGCAGAGATCAGCCTGAGTCCGGAAGATACCAGACCAATAATAAGTCCTCCATCTCCTGCTGCTGCTCTGGATGAAGAATGTGAACAATGTACATGGTTGTCTGTTCAGGGCTATATAGGCAAGAGAATTGACAGGGTACACGATTACTGTTAGTCTTTCTGGTGTGTATGGTTGATAGTTTACATATAGTGTAAAGTATATTAGGCTGAATATGCTGCACAGTATATGAAGCTGCTATATCTGAACCTGTAGGAAAACTTTATCTGCCAATAACCCTTTGAATAGGCTAATGTGCTTGTGTGTGTGAGTGTGTGTGTGTGTGTGTGGGGGGGGGTGTGGGGGTGGGGTGTGTGTGTGTGTGTGTGTGTGTCTTTAAATATATTTCTATGTCATGATCAAATATGAATATAATAATGTATCTCATTGCACGTTACTGGTGTAAATATATTAGACTGAATATGCTGCACAGTATATGAAGGCGCTATATCTGAACCTGTATGGAAACTTTATCTGCTAAAAACCCTTTGAATAGGCTAATGTGTGTGTGTGTGTGTGTGTGTGTTTAAATATATATTTTTATATCATGATCAAATATGAACAAAATACCGGTAATGTATCTCACTGTAAGTTACTGACTTTGGTCACGTGGCTTTTTTTCCAATTTATATAAATAATTTCAAATGCAAATTATGAAATTAAAGTTTGCATGCTTTAATTTTATTTTTTATTTCATTATTTTATTTTGCCTAAATGAACACAAAAAACCATTTACCATCCAGAGGTTTTGTTTTGCCTAATCCAACTGTGCGTCATCACGTCCAATCCACGTGACTGTTACTAACGCTGCGTCCAATCACAGCGGCGTTTGGTGCGAGGTCAATGAACCCAAGACTTAAAAAACACTCAACTGCTCACTCCACTCCAGCTGCAGAGGCAACAGCATGCATTTCGTCCCGTGGCAATACTAAATTAACCAGATTTGTAACCCCAGTTTTATAAAGAACTACTTATCGTATGCCTCGCTCCATTTGTTGGGATTTTATTGTTTGTTTATGCGTGACAAAAAGCAGAGAGTTGACCTTTTTGACGTCGTTGGGTTTAATTGCCCCAGGGTAAGGTATGTTAACACCTAGCTTGGCTCTCTATAGGTTAGCAAACATTGTAAATCGTGTTATATGTTGCTATGGATCACGTTGTTGTTGTATTCACGGTGTATAAATTCAGATTTTCATTATAAAAGGTAAACAAAACTGTGATCAGGCTTCCAACCAAACAGTCACTTAATCTGGGTTCTTTTCCCAACCTAACTAGATGTACAATTTCCTTATTGGAATTAGGTAAATATTAACTAATCCTTTACTTATTTTTTACTTATTATTTTATGTCTAGCCATTCAATCTACTTAATAATTTGGTTCAGTACTATAATACTTGCAGAAATTCTTATCTCAAACATTCAGCAGAAGGACATTTATGGGGCGTCCTTTTAGAGATAATTGAATGCTTGCTGAAATACTGAAAAACACAACAACATTTTTGTGTATATAACCCTATATTTATTTTAGCTCTTTTGTTCAACCTTGTAATGTTCTCTCATCGACCCTAGTTTAACACAAGTTGGGACAGTGAACTACTGTGCTGCTCAGTGGGAGTGCCCAGTATTGAACTGTCTGGTTAATCTTGTTTTGCCAGCACTTGAACTTCATATTATTGTCCCAAAGCATCAAAACTTCACAAAACAAATCCAATGCCTGTATTGACGTGTCGGCTAATGCTCTGGGATCAGCCTTTTTATTTCACTGCAGTGCATTTCAGTGGATATTTGATCCAATGGGAATCTTAAACCTCAATCTCATTATAATCCAGTTTTGTCAAAGACTAGATTATGTCATCTTAATCTTAATGCCTTTTTTTTCAGTGCGCAGTTCCCACTTGGAGCTTTTGGTCCTCTGCATGGCTGCCAATCTAACTTAATTCGTAGAAGACAACTCATGACCTGTCAGTGTAGCATCCTGATATGTTGGTGATATGGGAGATTGGTGGACAAGTGTGCCAAAAGAGACCTCCATTGGTAATCCTTCATGTCTGAAATATTGTCCGCTATAAAAAGATGAACTGATTTAGCTACTAGACATGGCCCAGTTTCTTGTCTTATTTTAGAACCGCAACCTACTTTAGCTTTCTCCATTTGATGAACAATGTATGCTTCAATATTGTGCAAACGGTGTACCTATTTGTGTTTTACAGGGAATTATGAGATTTCACATTTGATGATGTCCCCTTCGAAGCAGAACAACATTATGTCCATGTACTCGTCTTTGGGATTATCGAAAACCTCATACAATTTCATCAGTGCCTTTTGTACTGAAGACAATGTTCCCCAGTGCATTTCATATGTTAACCAGGTGAGTGCATTATGCATTGCATGCATTATTTTCACTAAAACCATACCCAGTTTGATGGCAAAGTATCAAGGAGTATGTTGCAGCTGTCGTAATTCCTTTTTGCTGGACAGGAGCTGGACTCCCTGGGCTTGGAGTCATGTATAGAGCTCAGTGCAGCAGGGAACACAGGCCTGAGCTCTGTCCCGGCTCTGAATGCCTTTTATGAGCTGCTGCAGATCCACAGACAGGACATGACCACAGTGGAGGAGCTTGAGAGGGACCAGCTCAAAAGGTCCAGCACATTAGAGCATGTGCAGATCAGCAACTCTAGGCTCAAGGTTAGTGTCACAATTTGTTTACAACATTTTTCAATTTATTCTTGGAAGCAAATGTTTTTATTTATGTATTTATTAAGAATTTAATAACTTATAACAATATTGAATCTTCCACCTAAATCTAGCATAAGTTTTATCTCAGTCCCAAACTGGAATAAGTCTTGCCACCTCTCAACAAATTATAAACTATTGTGCTTGTTTGTTAGTCTGTTGGTAGGGCTGGTCTTTTTGGTCTTAGAATCTCATTAATACTCACTGTGCATTTCTGCAAACCAAACCTGAAGCTCACCATAAACTTGTACAAGCCTACCCACTTTGGAGCCATACAGTTTTCGTTTTTCTTTCCATGCTGCTGTGTAAGCAGTCTCATTCCATTGGACTTTCTGGTGCCAGTGATTCTTTGTTCAACACGCCACATAGATCAACCAGTTAATGAGACTGTTCCTTTCAGTGGGATCTCTGTATGGGCCCATGTGACCAAAAGTGCATAACTGGCTGGCTCTAGCTCAACATTCTCATCCTTTTGAAAACCTGTTTGAAGTTTTGTGGTTACATTTTATACTCATTACTAAAAACATTAGAAAGTGAGTGCTTACAAATGAATTGTATTCTTTTAAAGGCACCTTTCCCAAAGAGGCATCAGTAAAACCACAAAAATGAATTGAAGAAGAAATCAATGCCCAATTAAGTTTGCATTTGTGGAGTTGTCTGGTCAACACAAATGCTTTAATGACATGTACTTGCCTCATAGAATAATACTCAAGTCATAAAATGTGCTTTTGGTCCTAGGACCAGTTGGAGCTGTCTATGAGGGAAAAGTCTGGTATGCATGAAACTGAGCGTCAGCTGCAACTCAAAATTAAGACTTTGCAGAGCTGCCTAAAAACTGAAAAGGAAGAGGTTTGTTTATCTGACTTAATACCTCTTTCAATCCAAGCCACTTAATTCATCACAAATAACCCAAAGGCATTTTTTTCTTTTAGGTTCAAAAACTACAGAATATTATCGCCAGTCGTGCCACACAGTACAACCATGACACTAAACGGAAAGAAAGGGAAACCGCTAAACTTAAAGAACGCCTGAGCCAACTCTTGGTCGATAGAAAGGATAGAAAACTCTGTATGTAACTATTGATACACGGAATAGATTGAGCATTTTCCCATTAAATTATTTAAACTGTTTTACCTTTTTGATAGCTATCGATGTCTTAAACTGTTTGGGGCGTGCTGACGGAAAAAGGAGCCACTGGAAGACTGCAAAAGCTACTGCCAGGTAGTAAAAAAAAAAAAAGTTATTTTAGTTTATTTGAAACTTTTGACAGCATACTAGATCAACTACTCTACCCTAGGAAATGGTAAATTATAACTAATACTTTATTTATGTTGTTATGTTATTCCTTATCCAGCCATGAGGAGGACATGTACAAGTTTCTGCTTAGTGACTATGAGGCGAGTCAGAGGTCGTTAATGCTTGAGAATGCAGAGCTGAAAAAAGTGCTTCAGCAGATGAAGAAGGAAATGATCCACATTTTAAGTCCAAGGCAAATGTCAAAGGGAGCCAGCACTGACAACAGCCAGGAACAGGTACTTATAACATTTTATCATAAGCTTTGACTTGGCTACTTCATGGAATTAAAAATATTTATGGTTGGTTTCTGACATGCTTTCAAGGAGTAGAGGATAACAAACATTATCCTCTTGATACAAGTGTATTTTCTCAAGTAGCATAGTCAGATTTTTTCTGGTTATTTAAAACTTCTAAATACTCACGTACTTCATACTAGGATTACTTTTTGTTTACTTGTTTTAAAATAACTTGATTCCTGTTCTTTATTTATTTCAAAGTCAATTGGAAATGTTAGATTTAGCTATTTTGGGCCATTTAATCCAAGAAATTGAATTGCTAATGTTGTTTCAATATGAGAAGCTCCACACTGCTGAACTTAGTGTTAATTTTACTTACCATTACAAGGGTAAAACAACACGTCTTTCCTAAACTTGCCTTTCAGGGTGACTCGGACACAGAGGCGAGGGCAGGAGACTCGGGCAGAGAATCACTGGATAAGTCATGTGAACTGGCCCGAGAACAGCTCACCAACAGCATTCGACAGCAGTGGAGGAAAGTGCGCAGCCACATGGAGAGATTAGACAGCCAAGGTACAAACTGTTAACTTTCTGAGGTCATCACTGTAGACCTGTGGCGCTGGAGAAAACACTGGAGATACATGTTCTGGTTCATTATGTGCCGTTTTGTATAGTTCTTATCAATCTACAACATTATTTCATCATTTAAACAGAAATATTGACTCCTGCTCCAAAAGTGGCCACTATTATGTTTATTATACTGTAGTAGACCTATATTTAATTTGTTAAGCTATTGTGTCCAAAGCTTCTCAGAACCAAGAGGATGTAATCCTAAGACAGACACACAATGATGAGATGGAGAAAATGAGACAAGAGGTGCTGCAATGTAAAGAGTTCATCCAGACACAACAGCAGCTGCTACAGGTCAGTATCTATAGTACACCAGTTAGAGCAGGGCGATGCGACAAAAAAAATCTATTGATCAATCACAATTTACCATTTTTAGTAAGACAAAATAAAATCGCAATTTCCTAAAAATAACAATGCCAAAAACCACTGCTCCAGACCACATGCCGTTACTGACAGAGCACTGGTTGTGATAACACATCTGAATACCACTGTCATAACATAAAAATGTTTTTTCTCCAAATTTACAGCAACAACTGCACACCTCCTTTGACGATGACACGGCTGCGCTGCTGAACGACTGCTACACTCTGGAGGAGAAGGAGCGTCTCAAAGAGGAGTGGAAACTTTTCGAGGAACAGAAAAGAAACTTTGAACGAGAGCGAAAGAACTTCACTGAAGCCGCTATTCGCCTAGAGAGAGATGTAAGGGGAAGGGGCTTTCATTGCTAGCCTTTTTTTGTGATGACATGTTAAAGGTGTGTTTTATTTTTGCAGAAACAAGCGTTTCAGGAGGACCGTGCGTCTTGGCTCAAAAATCAGTTTTTGAACATGACTCCTTTTACTGACCGTCGGAGAGGATCCTCATCAGATGGTGGTCAAAGTTCACTATCAATAAGTATGTTTATGGCAATTACAAAAATGCTACTTGTTTACATTTGTCATTTTGATCAATTCTGATTGAACCAACGAGCCAAACACATGCATTAGTATTAATATGTATTAGATGAAGAAATATGTCATTTTTTAATTACATTTGACACAGCACTAGATATGTCTCTGAAAAAGTTTTAAAGAAATGTTCAAAACATTGTATCAAATCTAAAATGGGTATGCAGTATGGGATGCATACAGCATAAAAAATGATAACAGGCACATATAGGCTACATTTAACTAGAATTTATTTATTTGCAGGAAGTGAACCAGAACTACGAATGTCTTCCACTTCAATTCACCTGCCCAAATCCTCAACATACTCTACCAACTTCTCCACTCCAAAACCTGCGCCACGTTCTGCTGTGCCGACCACAACAGAGCTTTATCGAACACTCCGCCTCATACCAGACACAAGGTGCTAATGTCAAATATATCAACTTTTTTTTTTTTTTTTTTTAATGCAGCTTTATTATTTTCAGCAAAAGGAAACCTGGGGCATTTTTTATTTAACCTGTTAAATATAACTATTTACAACCAAACTGTTAACTTGTATTTCAGTTAGCTGTGTTTTTGTTTAAGCCAGTAATATTTGCATTTTGTTTTATATCTTGAACAAACTTGTAAATGTGTTCGAGGAATTACTTCTTTAGTTTTATCTAATAAACTTGTTGATCATCAATATATAGTATGATATAATAAGGAAAGTGGTTGATTTTGATATGCTCTGTTCAGCACTGAATGTGAACCTTATTGAAACCCTTGACAATATTTCATAGCTTATATATACGCTTTTATCTCTCTTAGCTCAAGACAATCGAGTAGGGGACGCTGGCAAGAATCAAGTACAATTGAGGATGGCAACAATCAGACCAAGACCAAAATCCGCTCCCGATATGAAGAAATAAGCATATTCAGTTTGGGAGAAGAGAACAGCCTGACATGACAAACTATTGGTGCCTTTTTGTACAACAGAAAACAAATCAATTTATTTTATTTTTTTTGATCAAATGCAAAACCAAGACCACTTTAGACTATAAATGCACATTGTCTAAACTCTAATCACAAAATCAAGCACTTTATTACTATTATCTTTTTACAGAATAAGAATGTAAGATTAAATTGTACATAGAATCTTCCAAGCACTTAAATATAAATACAATGTAATTGATTGAATTTTATTTAAATGATAAGGGTTTAGTTTACATTTCTTTGTTTACCTATTGGAGAAGTATATAGTATGTTTGTAACATAATAGCTATGTTTAATGAAATAAAGATTTATTTAATTTCAATGGCTTTAATCGTAAATTCACTCACAATTTATTAACAGAATTTAAATAAATTTAGAGTAAGGGTAAATGGGTGTAATGAATCAGTTTGCATCAAACACAATATATCAGTGTTCTTCAATCTGTGACGCATGTTCCACTGGTGGGATTTGTTTTATTTAAAGATCTACCCATGGTACTTAGAACTACTGCAATAGATTGTAGCCTACTGTATTCTATTCACACTCTGTATTTAGACTTTGCAGCTGATGTCATCAATATTCCCTGTGGGTGTTAAGCTAACTGTAGGCTCTGTTCTGTCTGAAGCTTTATTAGACCATAATTGTAGCTTTTTTTTTTTCTTTTTTTTGTTTTTGTTTTACACAATCTGACCAGAAATAGTTGATATAGCTGGAACTGCAACTGCAACAGATGATATTTGTGCTGTTAAACAAGTCTCTCACTTATTGACCAATAGCTCTTACCTTTTTGTTGGAAATCAAACACCTAAACACTACCATTAACACTCATATTGATCACAAGGTCCTGAAAATGTATTGTTTTTTGTTTTGTTTTGGGTTTTTTTTGTTTTTTTTGGGGGGGGGGGGGGGGGAGTTTAACAGTGTTGGCTAATGTGTGCATTGTGTTACCATAGTAACTGTTGAACGTCTCATCAGAGGCACCGCAGCATGAGGCCACTGCAAAGTATCAATTTGATTACAAAGAAACTGAGCACATTATTTTGCATCAGATATAGTTTTTTTTTTTTTTTTTTTTTTTTTTTTTTTGGGGGGGGGGGGGGGGGGGGGTTTGTTGTTGTTTTTGCGCTATACATAAAAAACTAAAACAAAAAAAAAACAAAAACAAAAAACAAAAACAATTGCAGAGTGTTAGTGCCCTCTTCTGGATGCGCAAAAACCTAGAACGTGAAAAACCGGAATCCGGATGTGATCATTTCTGCTTTTTGTCGGGGCATCCACCCACCTCCTCCAGCCGCAGCTCACAACTGAGAGTTTAGACCGAAAAAACTAAACAAACATGTCCACTTCTAATCTTATTGCCATGAAAAAAGTCGTACAGCAGTTGCGTTTTGAGGCCAGCATAAACAGAGTAAAGGTAATTTCCATATTTCAACTTTTTTGATTTTGTTATAACGGGGAAGCAACAAATCCGCTATGGCTAACAAGGGGGCTACCGTAACTGGGCGTAACTTCGTGTGGAAAGTAATAACATTTTTAGTATGATTTATATACATTAACCGATATTTGTGTGTTTATATGACTGAAATATTAAAATATACCTCTCCTCCTTATAGTAGCTGCAAATAATAAATAATTTTGCTTTATTGTCGTGTTTTTTGGATTAGCTTTAGCTTTTAGCACCTCAAATCTGGGGTCTTCTAGCAACAAACCCTATGTTTTGTACCTTCTTTTCCTTAATAATTTCATAAGTTCGACACCGCTTTCCTAATGACTGATTATTTTTATGGTGTTTTAGTTTCCAGACTTTTTTATTGGTGGCATAAATCATAATTTAATTAACTCACATCAGTTTTGATGATAATGCTAATTGTTGTTACTCAAATGATCAAGCTAACATTTCAAAACTTCCTACACTTGTGCAATTACAAAGCTTCCCACCACTCCAAAAAAAAAAAAAAAAAAACTATGGTGTTACCCTATGTACATTTTGCAACCCTAATAAACCTTTTAGCTACTAGCCATCAAGATTTTGTTGTAATTATGCTATAACTTTATTATTCTAGATTAATCCCTTATTCGGTCCATGTGTTTTACAGGTCTCTCAGGCAGCCGCAGACCTGCAGCAGTTCTGTGTTCAGAATGCCTTACACGACCCTCTGCTCACAGGCGTCTCGTCCAGCACCAATCCCTTCAGGCCACCGAAGGTCTGCTCCTTCTTATGAAACCCCCAAGGTACGAGTCCACATTGTTAAAACCATTCATCTGTCCTCAATAGCTGACGAGTGTTAAAAGGTAGTGCTTAAAGAGATTGGGAGGGTATGTCATAAAACAGTTGTAGCGGAGTCCACCATGTCAACACAAGCGAGTGCAGGCTCCATAAAATTTAAACTTCAGGAATATAAAAAAGTAAAGTCTTAACTGGTGTAGGGCTGAAACTAATTAACAGATCCAATGAATACATTTTTCTGAACTCTAAAAAGAAAGAAATTTGGAAAATTTTAGTTTTTTAAGCAAAAATCTCTTTTGTTATAAAGATACTCCAAGAAAATGCCCTCAAGCATTGTAAAAAATCTCATAGTGACTGGCCTTTCGTCATCTAAACAACTAATCAGTTAATCGCAAGAATAATTGCATATTATATTCTTTGGACGTGTATGGAGCTCACCAGTGACCGCCCGCACCCCAGCTCCGGAAGTAAATTTCTCATACATATTTCCCATACAATTCCAGGAAAAAATTTATACTAAAAGTTTGAAAATTTGCTCAGAGCTAATTAGCTATGTGGTAACTAATGACCCATAATTTGATTTAAAATCTGTTTCTGAAACTTTACTGTATAAACCTGTATAAAACTGTATAAAATATTTCATTTTAATTGTGTTTTTTTGGATTTAAAATAATCACGTTATGGATATTGGTTACCACATAGCTGGATGCCTCCGTGATGCCTTTTGAACTTTTAATATTTAAATTTTTCAAAATGTCTATGGGAAAAATTAATGGAAAATTTACTTCCGGAAGCAGAGCAGTAGGTCACTGAGCATTCTTATGTGGATGTTATACATCATGTTTTGTTTCTATGTTGTAGGCCTATTCTTTGATGTGACAGGGAACAACGACCATGACACTGCTCCTCATGCCAAGCCATCACACTGCCACGGGCCTGACTGCACAGGACACTGGAAATGGACCATCAGCATTCTGCAGCAGCAACAAATAAAGAAGACCATTTTATTTTCCATGGCACAGTGTGGTTTTTCAAATAAATTGTCGTGCCTTTTCTATTGTTCTATTTTAGTCATCATTGTTGTAACTTTTTGTATTTAATAATGAATAAAACATTCTTTACTATTCACATGTTTGCCTTACTGTGTATTACAATATTAATACATATTACAATCATGTTTTAATTATATTTAGTTCATTATAATTTGATTATTTAAAATGTGTGCTATGTCACTTTTCTAGTGAAGGGTCTGCCAGCGGCTTGTTTCCATGAAGAAGCACGGCTTGGCCTGGAAATTCTAATCTACAGTATGGCATTTAACTTGTCTATCTCTGTGGAAACAAGCAGGGAGCATCAACAGGCCAAGTAACAGGTCATATCTGTGGAGAGTCAGACCCCCACCAGAAAAGTTAAATGGTGCACATTTAATGTGCCAAGTGAAAATATTTGTCAGATGGGTTGATTGATAATAAGTTAAGCATAAACAAAGCCCCCTCAAGTGCTGTATTATGCATTTTGACGGTGACATGATTTGGACATGATGCAATACACCAGACCTAATTGAGACATCGCCCTCTGCTGTTCTTGTTGAAATCCGCCTTGTGCGTAGTCACGTTTATAACTATCGCGAGATAAATGTTGGAAGACATCCTCGACATCAACGTGCGGCTAAACCAGGCAAAGCGTGACGACCCTTTACATATTGGAAATGATAACGGGAAGAGTGTGAGAGCTGAGCACAGGTCCGCCTCCCTTTCATTGTTATTTTACTGTTGTCATTCCTGGTTTTCCTCAGTTTTTGGCGGGCTAAACCAAACCGGCTCATGAGGACGTTCGTCTGAAGAATGAAACATGGGACTGCGTTGCTGTGGAAACGGTAACTTGTTCCGCTAACCTCTTTACTGCAGGTGCGCTAATCTGAACCGAAATTGAGTTTAAACACGGAAATGAGGGACTTGTCTTCGGTATTGGAGGGATGAATGTCCTAATTATGTTAGCTTCTTCACTTTGGAGACAAAGCTGAGCTAGCCCAGCTACATGTATGGACTATTGCATCAGCAACATGGTGCTGACGTTAAGCGGCTCATAGCACTAAGCTATTTTGGGTGCTGTTACAATACTACTTTATCCAACCCCAAATACCTAACCGGCCTTTGTAGGAACAGTATTGTTGTGCACTGGTTTATTCTAGACCAGACCGGTTGTACAGAGGCGGGATGATGCTCCAGGATGGGCCAGTGCAGCTCCTGTGCCTCACTGCTAACAGTGGGGTGCCCCTGTTCACCCGGGGTAGCTCTAAACCGCTGCCTTTCTCGGTCATTGGGTCACTGAATGGAGTGCACATGTTTGGAGGGGGTCAGGGGGTGTCTCTGCTCAGCTGTGGCACTGGAGGAGGGGGAAAGGTGGTGTGGAGAGTGTTTAAGGACAGTGTGATGCTCATTGCTGTGAGTGGAGGTCAGAGGAGTGAGAGCAGCCTCACAGAGGAGGAGCTGTACCTGCAGCGGCTGCTGGACAATGTGTGGGGCTGTATGGTACTGGTGCTGGGACAGGACGAGATAGTGACTCTGAGGAACGTGGAGCGTCTCAAGAGGGACCTGCGAGCCTGCTTCAGCCTCATAGACCTGCTGCTGGAGGAGAGACAGCAGAGCATCATGGGAAACCTGACGCACTGTGCCGACTCACTGCTGCCCCCTAACCCTGCTCTGCTCCAGGAGGCTATGGCTGGCTTTGCTCAGGCCGCTGACAGTGAGTGTGGCTGCCTTGTCATTCATGGACGAATAGCTGCAGCAACTGAAAAGTGGTGTCATCTAATGCCTCAAGAGGTGGTGCTGCTCTTAGCCTTAATTAAGACACTGTCCAAGTCTGGATCCTCTTCTTGTGACTACCCAGTGTTCCTGCCTCAGACCAGCCCCACTGTAGCGCTTCGCCTCCTGCGCTTCCAGCTATTGCCCGGGGCGGATGTGTGTGTGCTCTGTGGCCCTACGCCATCTCTGCACAGGGCAGAGAGCCAACTGCTGTGCCAGTTCTGGTCTCCTCTGGTGGACTCTCTCAGAGACTGTTTGGCTATTGGAGAACGCTGCTTACCTCCATCTGTCACTCAGAGGCAGGATGTGCTGTCTTTGATGCTGATAAACAGAGAGACACACCGCTCTTTCTCCTGTGTCAGAGCCCCGTCACACCAGCCTGACCCTGTGCTGCCCTCTAGAGCCCGTTGCTGGGAACTTTTGAAGCTCTTTTACATCTTCAGCGTCACTAGGTACTTCCACCAGGAGGACAGTCCGTTTGAAGAGCAGACTCGGAGCAGCTCAGACGACTTTCTTCAGGGATTCTCCCATCAGCCACAGCAGTGCTACCTGGTGACAGAGGAGTGCAAGTGTTATGGACTACAGACCAGTCAGCACCAGCTCTTCCTGCTGCTGCCTCTCTCAGTGCCTACATTTGCACTGCGCTCTGTGGCCAACCAGACACTTTCACAGATAGTCACATCCACTGGGTTTTGATCTACTGGTTCTTTACATTACTTGTTCACTGTCTGATTTCTATAATGTTAAAGGTTGTATTTGAACATTAAAGCACTGGCATACACTGACACGCCTCAGGCAACATTTGAATTAACAAATTTATGGAAATGATTACTACCTTTCAAGCACAACTGCTATTTATTTTATTTTTATTATATTAAATAAAGTTATACTTTCTTTTGATTTTGTTGTTCCATCTTATTGCTGGCTAGCATTTAATTTTGCATGCACAGTCTTGCATGCACATGACTCATAAGTGCTGGTACTAATACATTATCATAGTAATTATAGTGTCAGTTCATTTTTACATTTAATTTACATTTTTAGTTTTTTCCATTGACACTCAGAATTTTTATTGGACTTAATGTACCCTTCACTGCAGCCTTGAGGTCCAAGTCTGTCAGTTAGTTTTATTCATTAGATTTGGGCTTGAACATGAACAGAAGTCTAAGATTTGCAGATAACATTTTGAGATAAGTGTTTAGATCAGAGTTTATGCATAAGTGGGATCAAAATGTAAGGGCATTTATTATTATATACTTGTGAACTATCTACCTCTCCAAAACTGCATGGCGGTGCACTGTCTAAAGCCAAAAATTGTGGCCCAGAAAACTAAAAAGACGAATTGAAACCTCTACGTTGTCAAAAGTGTATCACGTAACTTCCCTTCAGTTACTTAAAGCGCTCCTGAGTTCTGCTCTACAGTAACCGGAGAAGTGCGTCCTGACTGACAGCTAGTGGTGCGCAGAGGACCAGAGAAGGGGAGGGATGACGTTGAATAAGCCACACCGAGAGGAGGGGTGCTGAGGCGGGCAACAGTGCCATGTGTGCACACCAGAGTCACCAACTTCCACAGTGAAAGTTGTAGTCGGTGCGGGCTTTAGGCGAACGCGACTCTGTCGCTTTTACAAGTCCAAAGTCCAGGAATTGCGCATTTTAGACGCGCGTTCACCGACTTACCAACACTTTCAAAACCAGACCGTCGCTACAGCACTTTATATTGACTTTTGAACAATTTTGGGAAGAGATGTCTGCTACGAGAATGCGTTTCCTCTCCCCCAGAAATCTGCGCCTGGTACACCGGGCACCACGCGACTTTCTGGGGGCTTGTAGCGGTAGACAGCCCGGTGGTCCCAGCTGCTCCACGTCATTGACATCTCCCCATTCTGTGTCCTCCCATATGTGCAGAGCTTTGTCCAGTCTGACCTCATCTCGTCGCGGCCTCCCCAAAGAGAAAATGTCCGAGAATGGGATATCCCGGCCCAAGGTGCTCACCCTGGACACCATGAACCCCACGGTGAAGATGGTGGAGTACGCGGTGAGGGGACCCATCGTGCAGCGCGCCGTGGAGCTGGAGAGAGAGCTGTCTGAGGTCTGTACTGCCCTGCAAAATCTTATATGTGCCACTGTCTGATAACATATCTAATTGTTATGAGTGCCAGCTATATACAACAACATTGTTAGGCTACATGGACAAACATTGTAAAATATTAACAATACAACATTATGTAATGTTATATTGTTAATATTGGTGGAGTGTTCCCCACTTGCTTGTCTACATGAAGATGTTATTGCCTTGCCTTGATGTTCCACAATATGACATTAAACCTAATCTATTGCCATGGAGACAAGCAGGTGACACCACAAGGCCACGTTACAGTGAGAGCCCTTAAGAATGCATGTTTTTTCCCAGGTATTATTTACTTAATTTACTTTAATTCCACACTGTGGGACATTCCAGGCAAAGCAATGACACACAATGGGAAATGTTACATAGAGCACCTTTAAAAGTAAACTGCATCAACACTTAGTTTTTTTTAATGATGGAAAAATTTTCTTTTTATTATTTTTAACACTTTGTTACCAAAATATCTCATGATGACTTTTATGGTAGTTATAAATAATTGTTTGTGATCTGGGTATTTAACTTACAGTATTTGTATTTATTTTTTATTAATAGTAATATTTTGCTAGATTAGAGTTGCTCACACCTTAATACTTTCAATGCTACATTTGTGAAAATAAACTTTGAGACGTGACTTCTGCCTCTCAAATTTTATAATTACACACGCAGGCTCCTCCTCTTTAAGATGTTATTTAGTTACTGTTACATCCCCATAAACCTAACAGAACGCGGTGATCTATACTCTTAAAACTTGAGTCAAAGTCCAAACGTTGTTTAGAAATTGGCCTTGTCTGTCTTGCATCAACAAAATCATGGTCAGTCTTTAGTGACATGGTATTTCAGTCATAAATTTCAACATCCACTGTCCCAGTTTTGTTTCTGTTCTATTGTTCCCCTTTCTCACAACTATGTCACACGTTTTTCTCAGTGTAAATGATAGAAGTGGCCATTTAAATAAGCAATTCAAGTGACTTATTACCATTGTTCTGAGTGTAGTGTTGTCACAATTATAACATTTCAAACTTGATTACGATACTAAGGAATGGCTTGTTACTTGACATTTTAATACAATGATGACAAAAAATATTTGTTTAGGTAATAGAATGTCATTTTCAATACAAAAAGTAGCTTCTGTAATACCATATCATATAGTCTTATACTAGTAGCTTTAGGTCTTTAGGTCTTGAACAACAAGGAAGGGTTCAAATATGTCTTATTGTGAGGTTTCTTTTTTCAGTATCTATACTTCTTCAAATGAGTATCTAGTTTTGATACTATAGCTCAAGTATCAGTTTGTATCTGGTTATCAATTTTTTAGACTTTTAACATTTTTGGTCACTATACACTTGTGTGCTTGTGTCATGTTCAAAACTATATTCATTTATTGGAATACTGTTATGCTGAATAAAAACCAATATCAAATCTTAACAAATCCTAGAAGTGGCTAACATTATGAGGTAACTGAACTTTTCAATTCAACTTAAGTTCTATTTAATTTAGGCTTCTCTGCCCCCCTCTAGTACTCATCCCTCTTGTTGCAAATCATCAAAGTAGTACAGTAACTTTGTTTGTTTACGCTTAATGGTGATGTGGCAGTAGCTTAGTGTGCAGAGAGCAGTCTGCTGTGAAACTGTCTCTGCTTTGGGACATGAGGAAAAGACGACAGACTGAACAGGTGAAGGCCACAGTAATAACGGGGGGAGGTCATTTAAATATATGCCAACAGGTTTACCATCTATTTAGTCAGTGCTTATCATATAGTGACTCATTCTGTGACTGATAGTGACTAATTTGGCTTAATTATTTTCCTTTTTGTCTTGACAAATTGTTTTTGATACCTTTGGAAGGTTTGTGGAAGGTTTCTAGAAATAAATAAAAACACATTACTTTAACACACTATAGTTTATATGATGCCGTTTTTTTCTGTGCACCTAGATCATGTTTTTAAGTTTATCATGATGCATGCAAACTTATCTGTATAATTCATTTAAGAGGAAACTAAAGCCACCTGCTTCTTCTGAGAGTTTAACATTTTGCTGTGATTGGTTTAATCCACCAGTCACTCATTCAGAGCATGACAGAGGTGGAGCGGGTGTGGGGAAAGATCTCAGAACAAAACACAAAAGAGCATTTATCAGTGTCCCCATTACACACACATTATTATTGCTCTAAGTATTATATTGCGTTGAACTTGATAAGATAAAATTGACACATGTGGTTGTTTTCCCCCTTTAGTTTCAGTATTAAGGACATGTTGAAAGTGTGCCGTAAATGGAACACACATACATTGACCAAAATAAGGAAGGATATTTGCAACTTCTGTAGTTACATGAAATTTCATCTAATTTGAATTTGACTTGCTCTGTAGCATAAACTGTTCTTGGAAAAAATGCTCTTGCTATAGTATGAACAATGAAGTGTGAAGTCACTATTCTAATGGTCCACTTATTTTTAAGGTTGAGAGAACAGTGTAATTGTCCTGCTTCTAGTCTTATTTCATTACAGCTTGCTACAAGTAGAAAAAAAAAAAATATTCCTCACCCAATCTAATCCAATTACACAACTTTCACTTTGCTTTAGAGTTTTTGCAGTGTGTGTTTGAGCAGGTGTTGGGTTACTATGGGAAACGGGTTACTTCCTTTGTCGTTTAGTGAATCAAACAAAACAATGTCCTTTTAGTGCGCCTCAGATTACTGTTATTCAAAACTTGAATAATTCCTCTGCCCTTTGCCTATTACAGTAACACGGTGTTCCCATCAACCAAGGATGGAATATCTCGATTTTTGTAGAGAGGGAGAGAGAAAGAGAGGAAGAAGTGTGGGTAGAAGAGTGTTAGAGAGACATTGAAGAAAGGAGCGATAAAGAGAGCCTGAAGTAACTATGTTGTTAGTGCGTTCTTTGTTTGTTGTAATGACCCGCCCATAGATGAGGCCGAGAAGAGAGAGGGGCCTTTTCAAATACTTTCTAAAGCTTGAGCAGTTGCTATGGGCACTGGGCACAAGCCTGGCTCAGATTCACCACTCAGACTTGGATAATGTTCCACATACAAGAAGTTGTTTGAATTGGCATGTTAGACAAAGAAAGACAAATTGTTGAAGGATATTCGCTTTTCTGAAGCATGAATTGCAGATGTTGACCTTTCAGCATTTTGTACTGGCTATTCTTTTGTTATGGTTGTTTTAACAGCATTTGAAATTTGAAAGTTTTACCCAAGGACAGTTTTGAAAGTACTGTATTTTAAAATGTGTTTATTGTTATAAAGTACTGTAAAAGTTAACTTGTAAATTAACAAATCTAAGTCTGGTAAGTCATTGATATCTTGCTTGGATAGTTGTAGCAGTAGTACTTAGAGTAGTATTCATAGCGTAGTATAGTTTTGAGAGCACACAAAATATCAATACACACAGGAATGTTTCAGTAAACTACACCCATACAGGATTGGTGGTTGAAGTATTAATCGCAGTGTTATCTAATAAACCTCACAATTTGCATAGTGTATATTTTGTTACCTAATACATAATATAAGTTAAACTCTCTTCTACCTTGCATTGGCAATAATGTCGTTGGCCATTTTTTTCTTTACAAGCCTCAACAGGCACAGAGATCATTTTATTTTTCCCAGATTCTGTGTTGTTCTTTGACCCTGGAGGCATTATCCACAGTCTATAAAATTATTGGCTCAGACCGGGAGACGCCCCTGCTCCAGTAACCAATAAGCAAGAGACTCTTTTTTTAATGCTCAAATCTCAGAACAGCAATGCTAACCAAATAAACATGCCACGTATTTGTATTTGAGGTTGTAACTTTCTGCTTCGTCATGCTGGTACTTCTTTGCTTGCATGTTGGCAGCATTTCCATTTTTCCTATCGTGACATAACCTTAAATAACATGTCCTGAGAGATTACATGACAGTACGTCTATTTTAAATGAGCAATGGATACTGTAAAGTTGGTTTCTGTACTTCCTGTTGTCTTGAGTTTGGTTTCTGAGAAGCAAAGTCGCAAATGAACAAGATAAGATTAAATTTGCACAAACTTTTGTAATGTTTGTGTACACTTTGTAAACAAATATGCCCTATTTGAAAATTTGGCTAAAAGAATATCTATAAAATAACTAATGCAAATCATATCAGTTGTATAAGTGCCTTTTAGTGCAATTCTAATACAGGTGTGAGACAATAATGAATACCCAAATATATTCAGTGCAGAATGTGCCAAAAGTTTTTATTTATTATCATTATCATTATTTTTATTATTATTATTGATGGGTCAAATGCAATGTCTTTCTGTTTATTTATTCTACCAACTATTTTAACACATTTTAACACAATACTATAATCTAAACTAAAGTTCAATGCAGTTTTGTTAATGCTAATAAGATCTTTTTTTTTTTTATTAGATTTTTTACAATTTTTTAAGTCAGTGTTAACAAGCTCCTTGAGGTGTTCGTGTGGACAAGTTTATGGCGCGAACCACAGAACAGTAGAGGGGTATCATAACTGATGTAAGGGCCTCGTTCTTTGTAGTTTGGGAGCAGCTGTTCTAGTGGCAGCAGGTGTAACGTAACATGATCAAATGTAATGGATGCAGATGGATATAGTAGGGTTTCCTGTTGCTAAGTACCAGAAGGTTTTTTTTTAGCTGACAGTGCTCATGTTCTAAAAATATTGGCATTTGTGTATTTACTTAATGATATGTATTTCAGCAACTCTAAACTTTTTATACAGCGTAAAATTTCTTGTGTAAATCGTTCTCCCTCCCTTAGCCTACTCATAGTTGTATTTATTTTGAGCATGCATGTTTGATTAACCTGTATTGTCCTTCATTTGAGGGTAGAGTACTCAGAAAATATCTCTTTTCACCTACCCCCTATTTCCGCCCACTGCTTAGTACTTGTTAAGTAGACTGTGGGTCCTACATGTAAATATTAACTTACATATTTCAAAATTTTAGAGAAAAGTAAGTAAGATTTCAGCTAAAAAATATACTGAAATAAAGTCAAGTTTGAGTTGCCCCCTGCCTCAAATGCATGGTGTATTTTGCTTAGATAACCCAGTTTGTTCAGTCCATCCAAGCAAGAGTACTGTGCAAAGTCCTGACCCGGCTGTGTGCTCTGCAGCTGCTCAGGTCAAGACCCCAAAAGCGTAAACAGAGTCGACATGTTTTTTGTTTTTGTCCATTACTGCGTCATGGGAGGCCGATAACTCAAGTGTCAAATACATTCTTTTGTCTTGACATTTATATAAAACCAGAATTGATGGACATAACAATGCATTTAATTCACTATAATTAAGTAGATTTGGATTTGTAAACATTTTAATACTGTAAATTTTTAGTTCTTGTAATTCTTCAGATTGTCTCTCTGCCCCCTATTGGTACTTCTCTACTACTTGTTACTACATAGTCAATCCCTCATTTTAAAACGGTTGATGAAATTAAGCTGTTGTAGTGACATAATTCTGTTGTGATTATTGTGATTAAAAAATGGTATTCTATTTTTCCTGTTGTAAATTTGTGCTTTTATTATTCATTTTGAGTCTTAACAAATTTTCTACAAATGTTCATGCTCCTTCCAACTCATGTATCTGTTCCAACTGGATAAAACCATCAACTTGATGCTATGCTAACCCATGTCTCTTTCTGCAGGGTATAGAGAAGCCATTTGCCGAAGTCATCAAGGCTAACATTGGTGATGCACATGCTATGGGCCAGCAGCCAATCACCTTCTTCAGACAGGTCAGACACTCCTTACATATGACCCCTCTGCTTTACATCCAAAAATTCTTCACTCAGGTAGCATCTTGAATATATATGTAACAGGTGTTCTTTACCTCATAAACATCAAGTTAGTGCTACATAAGCTCAGTATTATTCATACTAGTGTGGTCACAGTACTTACATTTCTGTTTCTTTGTGCTCCATTTACATACAAAGGAAAAGGATTGACACAGATTTTGACCACATGATAGTTAGAAGCCCCTTTTTTGTATAATAGAATATATACTGGTATTTCAAGGCAAAATTGTGGTAGTTTCTTTAGTATTATGATGTGTTCAAGTTCTCATGTAGAAAACCATTATAAAATACAAGGTCCAACTTTGTTTTTTTTTTCAGTATCAGTTCTTCAGAGTATCTCGTGGTTTTTTGTGTTTTTTATTTTTTATTTTTTGGACAACCCTAATTCCTAGCACAGCTCTTGACAGCAATCTAAAACAGCCAAAAAATTCATAAGTCTTTCAAGATATCTGTGTAATCCCTCAGTCAGTCCAGTTGTTGTGAGATGTAGCAAAATTTGTTGTGTAATGTAAAAAAAAAAGCAATATTCCTACATCACTCTTTTCCACTCAAAAAATGTGTACTTTTATTTCATTGTATCCGTCATTTGTCAGATTTTGTGCTCATTTATGTTGTTGTCTCCAGGTTTTAGCTCTTTGCTCATACCCTGAACTCCTCAACGACAACACATTCCCTGAGGATGCAAAGAACCGAGCCCGGCGCATCCTGCAGTCCTGTGGCGGCTCCAGTTTGGGTCAGTATTTGTTCTGAGCTTCAGTGCATTATAATTATCACCTTCACCTTAATTAAGCTCTACACATGGTATCATTATAGTGTCACACTGAAAACTGGAAACGTCATATTAGAGCTCAGAATTATAGGGTACCTCGCATGGCTCACATGGATTATGATACTGTATAGCAATAATACTGTGATAATATATACAAATATATACATTCCTAACAGAATAATCCTTTACCTACTCAATGTTATATGATATTCTACTGTTAAACAAGTCAAAATATTGTTTTCCTACAAATATGTAACAAAATTATGCTTCCACAATTCAGTTTTAGAAAATATCCAAATGATCATTTGTTGATATTATTTTGTCGACAAGATTTCTGTTTTGAATGACTTTTTGAGGGCTTTTGTGCATTCAAATGATACAGTATTCTGATATGGATTTGTTAATTGCTATGACAACAGTACTCACTTGAAACCTAGGGATCAAATACAGTAAGTATATCACAATATATTGAAATACTAATACTTTGTTGCAGCCTTACTTTAATGCACTTGTATTCTTTGTGTGCAGGTGCGTACAGTCCCAGTCAGGGCATAGACTCAGTGCGACAGGACGTGGCAAACTACATCGAGCGACGAGACGGAGGCGTGCCCTGTGACCCCGAGAACATTTACCTCACCACAGGAGCAAGTGACGGCATTGTGGTACACACCATATTGAATACTACTTCGTAGTGTAGTTTGAGTTAGCATAAATGCACTACTAGTACACTATTTCAATTGAGACAGGGGTGCAAACTATATGTAGATATTTGTTGTGAACTTGTGATATAACGAATTCAAAGACCTAGACACATTTATAAATGATCAGATCAGGCACGTTTTTAAAATATCAAAACAGGTTCATCATTTATGGATTTTCCTTTTGGACCATTCTTATGAAAATACAGTGTAGTGGATAGTATGACATAATACAATATAGTAACTGAAAACCACCACTTAATAGTTAAAAACTTTAAGGTGCAGTGCAGAGTAACTTTTCTGGCAGAAGGTTTTTTCCCCCGGGTGTTCATGGAGATGTTATCGCTTTGCCAGAGTGTTCCACAGTATGACATTAAAATATTATATCTTCCATTCCTTCAAGTTAAGTTGTTAGGTGTGGTATGGAGATATGGTTAACACCATTCTGTAGAAGATTCCAGGCAAAATAATATCAGATGATGGTGATTCCATTAGAAATATTAGTGCATCATTAATCGTAAATGTTTAATGGTTGATTGTAAAATGTGTATGACTTTCATTGTATTTCTGTCTGTCAGACCATGTTGAAGCTGCTGGTGTGTGGCCAGGGCATAGACCGCACCGGAGTGATGATCTCCATACCGCAGTACCCGCTGTACTCGGCCGCCCTGGCAGAGCTGGGTGCAGTGCAGATCAACTATTATCTGGACGAGGAGAACTGCTGGAGCATGGACATCAACGAGCTGCAGAGGGCTGTGAACGAAGCCCGACAGCACTGCCACCCTCGCGCCCTCTGCATCATCAACCCCGGAAACCCCACCGGTACTACTGTTATTATGATGAAACTATGTCCAGATATACATGCTGTGTCGAGAGAAGTTATGAAATTTGATTGTTTGTGCTCTGAAGTTATACATCTAGTAGCAGTTGTTGTAAAATAGTTCTAAAAATCTGTTCTAAAGCTGTTCTAGTGGCCATAAAATGCACGGATATGAACACTCGTGTTGTTCCAAATAGTTAGTGAGAGCTAAGAACTACTAGATTTATATCTACCTTCTCCTTTCATGATTGGGAAATCAGGTACCCCATATTTAAGGCTTTAGATTTATTGTACTTTCTTTTAAGTAATAATTGTGTCTGGTACCTAAACATTTATTTGACAAATATTTTGAAATCAATACCTTTGCTAATTTTTAGACACTTTAGTGCTTATTCAATATGTGGTGTATCTTGTTCCACATGCTCCGATGTTGCCCTTTTAATCAGCTTTTTTCCAAGCCACTTATCGCTAATCCACATGACTGCCGCATTTCTTCTTTTTGTTCTCATGCCCTTATTTTATCGGCATCGTTTAATACATTACTTAGAAGAAACACTAGAGGGCAGCATAGTATTACCATCTTTTCTCTCTTGGACAGGTCAGGTTCAGAGCAGACAGTGTATAGAGGATGTCATTCGATTTGCTGCTAAGGAGCGTCTCTTCCTGATGGCAGATGAGGTATTGTCTTTGCATTTTACTCTTTAATTAAACGACCTTAATTATTTGTCTGTGATCTTACCATCTTTTGAATGGGAATTTTTTCCAGGTGTACCAGGATAATGTGTATGCAGAGGGCTGTCAATTTCACTCATTTAAGAAGGTTCTGTTTGAGATGGGCCCGGAGTATTCAGAAACTGTTGAACTGGCCTCATTCCACTCCACCTCCAAGTGTTACATGGGAGAGTAAGTCTTCCAAACTATTCAAAATAATAAAACATAATAAAAAATACTTCCATTTATATTTCGGCATTCTTGTGTATGTTTTTGTACCATTGTTGCTCTCAGGTGTGGTTTCCGTGGCGGCTACATGGAGGTGATAAACATGGACGATGACGTGAAGTTCCAGCTGACCAAACTGGTGTCTGTGCGCCTCTGTGCTCCGGTCCCAGGACAAGCCCTCATGGACCTCGTGGTCAACCCTCCTCAGCCCGGAGAGCCCTCCTACAACAGCTTTATCAAGGTATATACTTTTACATTTTACATGGCTTTTACATAAAGTGGATGTATTTTTAGTTTGTTACTTTTCTAGCAAATTACATTAGGAGCAAATTTACATATATAGTTAGTTATGAAGTCATTTGAGGCTCTGTGGACCGTTTTGATTGTAAGTTTACAATTTCTCTGTCAAAGTCTGTCAAAACTGTCTGTTCATTGCTTTGCCAACGTTAAAAGAACAGAACTTGATTCAACAGATGGAGGCTGCATATGATACAAGTGTAAAAAGCATGTAGAATTTGTCTTGTTATAGTAAAAGTTCTAGTGGAAGTCTTTAAATGTGGTTCCAGATTTATGTGAATACAACACATTGGTTACTGTAGTAAACTAAAACACAACCACCTCAGACCCTCTGACAGGGTGAGAAAATTGATCCATTCAACCCACTCTGTTCTTTGTGCTAGTCCCATGTCTCAGTAAATGAACGTGATGGGAAGATCATCCCACACAAATCCTATCTCATTATGCATGTTTAAAAGTGATGCATTTTCTGAGAGGATGCTAGAAAGAAATATTAGAAAGATATTTTACTTGTACCAAATACTACTTACCAATGTTAAGCAAGACGCATACTATAACCGTTAACGAGGGGTGGGCTGAGCCATGTACTTGTTGACAAAAATAAAATAAATGACTGTAAGGTCCTTGTTGACATTTAAAGAGCACAATAAGTGAATGGACATAAACAAATATATATAAAATCTTACACTTACGTCCTGCTGTAAAATTTGTGCTCCATTGCTTTCATCGTTGTATTACCCATTACTTATAAATATTTTTTTATTATACACTTATTTTTATTGTCCCTTTCAGGAGCGCACAGCTACATTAAGTGCCTTAGCGGAGAAGGCCAAACTCACTGAACAGATTTTGAACACTGTACCAGGAATCAGATGTAATCCAGTCCAAGGAGCCATGTACTCGTTCCCGCGCATCACCATCCCCCAGAAGGCCATTCAAGAGGCCCTGGTACGTCTATCATTCATTTGCGTTGACCCGTTCAAGATAAATAAATAATTTAACAAGGTTTTATATTATTTTGTATGCTATTTTTGTAATAGCATTGGGTTGAAATTTTGCATAGTTTCCATAATGGAGGTTTTACAAGACAACAGCAAACTAGTTCATAATGATTGTCATTCAAAATGGAAGAAAAACAACCAGTCTATCTTCTGCCATTGTTTGATCTTTTATTTTAGTAGTTAAATGTACCATTCAATTAGCACTGCTTCCTAAATTCACTATATTGTCATGTATTTAAGTGAATAATGAATATTTTCATTCTGTCAAGTTATGCAGAATGTGAATTAACTGTTGTCCAGACTACAGCAGTTAGCAGAGGAATTCTCATTGGCCATGGTAGAAAATAATTTGTTGCATGATTGTGTGAACATGAATAGAGACATATTTTTTTATTATTTTCTTGAAAACTAATCTGATGCACTGATGACTAACTGGGCATAAAACATGGGCACACACACAGAGACACACACAGAGACAGGGGCAGTGCAGATAAATTATTGGTGCCAAATATACAAGATGCATTTTATTTGGGGACGCTCTCCGATATTACTTGTAGCGACCATATGCCTGTGTCGCTTCGAGAGGAGTCCGGGTCCAGTACCTCGTTCTGACGCGCTATTATTTGGAAGAACTGAATGACTCACGAAGTGCGTTTTATGGTGTTTTAATCAGTTGGTTCCACAATGTCTAAGCAGGTTACACATACAAAGATGGTAAGTTGTAGGCCTACAGAAACTGGTATGGTAACAAGCAGAAAAATAAAGCGGTCAACGAAAAATACGGCTACCCGGCGTCTCCCCTCTCCACCTGTCAGACAGCAGGAAACCCGGTGCCTTTGTACCTCCCAGTACGTCACCCTTGCCCACGTGAACCCCGCCCCTTACGCATTGCCACGGCAACTAACATATCATATGGCTCCTACATTACTAATGTCACAGATCTTCTAACTGATAACTCAACCCTAGTTACAATATTATACAATTCTGTCATATCTTCCATAATACAGAAGCAGCCATATCTGGATTTTACTAGACTCAGCCCAGTGCCCACGTCCCACCTTGTGCTCTGAGGGAACAAATGATTTTCTATAATATTCACACTTTAAGGTCAGAGGAATTTACCTGATGTTTCATGATCAATCTCACAAAGTCGTAGAGTTAAGGACCAATAAATGGGTAAGCACTAGCATTTAGAAGTTGGCTTCACTGTTGGCAGTCACTTTTAGCCTATTGAGCTTGTTCTGAAAAATAGTAATACTACTAAGACTGAATCATTCAAACAGGATGTAAAAGCAAACTGAATGAATATTTTCTTATCATTAAGAAAGAGAGATACCGAAGGAAATTCAAGTTTAGCTGCAGCAACGTACTGGGCTTCTTTGTTGCTTTTGTGGCTTAGTGAAAGGTCTCAGCGCAGTTTAACAGGAGGACCGGTCAGGTAGCGTCAGTAGATCTTGTGTCAGGGTAGTTTGAGGAGAGTAAGAGCCAAAAGTGTCCGACCTCCGGGCATCAAAGCAGGGTCCAAGGGGAACCAGGTGAACACAACAGGAAAGCCTCATTCTTATCTTGCTGTATTGTTTCGAACTGTAACAACTCAAATGTCCATAGGTAGTTCCTTAGCTAGCCTCTTGCCCGGTCAATAACAAAGAAAATTATTTGATGGATTCCTTGAAAAAAAGGTGAGAAATGGTTAAAAATCTGCAAACAATAGCATTAATTGAATTGGAGAAAAGGAAATCTGAAATTTATAGGGAAAACAAATATCCAATGTTCAAATTAAGGTGGGTTTAATAAACACATGTGGTTAACAAATTAGCTTTTGTATTTAGTCACATTTCCGACTGGTATGAAACAAACTTACATTCATCCATTTTATACTTGATACTATGAGTAATAACTAATTTCAATTGTTATAAAACACTGAATTCCAAAGCGGTATTTAGAGCACATGAAATGATTGCGTTAGTGATGAGTAGGGCTGGGCAATACAAAAAAAATCCATTACGATGTTCTATTCCTTTTTATGTTGTCTTATTAAAAACAAATAAAATGGCTTTCAGTAATAATTTCTTGAACATAGACAATATAGACTCTTAAATATTACCATTTAACACACAGAAAGATAGTCAAATTTGTTCCTCCAACATCTGAACTCTACTCCAAACCGCATGCTTTCACTGATTAAAAAGACGCAATCATATCACTAGTAAAAGATATCACTGATAATTAGAATGGCTTGCTCTCAATCTCAATAAAACTTGGATGACTCACACAAACCTGAAGCATATTTGTGTCTGTTTGTGCAGGAGAAAGGCCAGCAGCCCGACATGTTTTACTGTATGAAGATGCTGGAGGAGACTGGGATCTGCCTCGTACCAGGAAGTGGCTTTGGGCAGAGGGAGGGCACATATCATTTCAGGTGTGCAACACAAAATCAAGACATTCTCCAAATTAAGTTAGCTGTTTGTATATAACAGTATCAATTTTAAGATTGGTTGGTTAAAGTTATAGATTCCTCACTAGTTATGCAGATGTCTTTCTAATTCAAATTCTCCGCAAGGCACAAAAATTGAATTCATGTATGGCTTTTTTCTAGAAAGGAACAAATCTATTCAGAATCTAATGTTAAATAATGTTGCTTTAACTACTAATTTGACTATTTTAATAATTGTTAATTGTTATCTGTACAACACAGACTCTTAAACACTTGCCAAAAGATGTTTCATCACATTGTTCAATCAAAAATGGCAAAAAATGTACTTAAAAATGTCAATAATACATATTTGTTAAAGTTTTCTATTTATACACATTTACACAACTTTAATTATTCTCAAGTCACTGTAGAAAGAATCATTTGCCTAATCAAAAAATACTGGCTGACTAGTTGACTACTAAATTAATGATTAGTTGCTGCCTTGGTATCTGAAAATGTATTTTAGTGTGCTAGTCTGATAAGAAAGAGAACTTGCTCACTTAATTATATTTCCTGGTGTCCAGAATGACCATCCTGCCGCCAATAGACAAGCTGAAGATTCTGCTCAACAAAGTGAAGGAGTTCCACCAGAAATTCACGCAGCAGTACTCCTAAATCCCAAATCCTCTCCTCCTCTTCCTCCTCTTCTTTATTAAAACCACCATCACAGGACACAGGAACAGACAGACCTCGCCTCATATCAGCCACGTGTCACTAAACTCAAAGTGCCTTCATCTGGCCCTGGTGTCGACACACTGCAGCCTGTGCTGTTCAAATTATGGAACAAGACTTTTACACTATTTACAGGAAAACAATATTGTCCTAGACACAAGAACTGAGAAAGTATTGATAAAAAGGCTAAACCGACTGTATTTCTCCTGTTTGCTGTCCTGATGATCTGAAAGATGCATGTGCTGTGGTAACTGTAAGTATAAAAGATATGTGTCCATGTAAATGTGAAGTATTAAAAAGCTACGAAAAGAAACTAAAATGAAGCTTCCTCATTAAAGGTGGACTCCGTAACACTTCTGGTGGATGGTACGCCACCTATTTGTCTCCATGGAGATGTTATTGATTTGCCCTAATTAAATACAAATATTTTTAGAAAAAATAAAAAAGCATGTATTGTTGAGAGCGGGCTTACCTCTCCACAGATCTGACCTAGGCCTGGTGGTGTCACCCACTTGTTTCTCAGGTCTATAAACTTGACTCCATAGAGACAAGTAGTGGACACTCCACCACAAAAGTTACATAGTGCACCTTTAAGTACACCAGTTTTTGAGGGGTGATAAATATACTGGCGCTCTTTTCATTTGACATCAACTTGCACTTGTGTAAGACTAGACCTCAGATAGATTTTTGGACTTGAACTTGGACTTTTTACATTGAATCTTAAACACTTCTCAGTGTTGTAGTTCACTGATGGTAGTTAATCTATTATAAGTTGAATGTTGAGTTAATTTTGGCAAAATAGGGATTGGCAATTGTATGTTGCATCATGGTATAGATTCAGATTTAGTGAGTTTTCCTACTTATATTGATCAACCTTAATCATGGTCCAAATGAGTAACTGGATTAACCAATTACAATGACTTTGATTGCTTAGTTACCTCTTAAAGCCAGGATGAATTTTCCATATTGTGATCTTGACAATTTCCTTTAGTCAGATATCAGCCATACCAACATATCCGACTATGTTGGAGATTTAATGCTGATAACTGATAAGATAGTCAAAATATCAGCCAAGCAATCTTTTTTTTGCCCACACCTCAAAACGGTCTTGTATGTAACTACACGCCCCACATATATGATCCTAAACTCCAGAAAACTGTACCTGGACTTCACTTGAATGAATTCACATTAATATGCATCCTTGTAAGGCTCCATGACTTAAAATAGGCTATTGATTGACTTGATACAGACCTGATTTAGTTTGGATGCCGAAAAAATATTCAGCTCAGACTATGTCAGAAACTTGTATTAGAAAACTGCTGACTTGCAAAGTATTAAGCTCAAAAAATGCATTGATTTGCATGGTTGAAAAATGATTTTGTAGAAATAAAATGTAACATATTTTTTTATTTTATAGTTATTGAAGTTGGATACATTTGTTTTGATCTTTTGAGCTTTTTCTCCTTTTGTAAATGTGTCCTTTGCCTTACAGATAGGCCAGAATGAATTTATTTTAATATTTTAATCTGGGGAAATGAAGGATGTAAAACTTTTTGATTACAATTATAACAAGACAGCCAGTGCCAAAATGAAATAGAAACATGCAATTATTAATGATCACATATCTATATTCTTTATGAAGAATAGATTTAATTTGTTTTGCGATGTAAGCTGACATTTTAGTTCCTTTATTGCCAATAGTCATGCTCAGGTTAAGTCATGTTCAGATCCAGCCACATTTTTGTTGTATGACTTTGTGTAGCAAATAATATACTTTATTGTATTCACTTTTTGCTAATACTCATTTCAGCTGCCATTAACAATTTTCTGTAATAAATGGTTACATGAACCTAACCGTAACTGGCTTGTGCTGCTGCTTCCTTACATCTAATGCATATATATATATATATATATATAGAATTATTTCTTTGACCTCTTATGGACAATATCTACACACATTTTTGAGCTGATGTGTCTTCCCAACAGTTTTTCTGGAAGAAAAGTAATACTAAAATGTGTGCTTTGTCTGGAATGTTCCACTGTATGGCATTAAACTCATCTAACTTGCATACATTAGATTACAGATGTTTTAGTACTTTAAAACCTGCATTCTTCCTGTAAGCGGGCTCACCTCTCCTCTGATATGATCTGTAACATGGCCTGGTGTGTCACTTGTCCCGAGAGAGAAAGGGTTAATGCTACACTGTGGAACATTACAGGCAAAGCTTTAACTTGGGCAACATCTGTTAGTAATCACATTGTATTAGTTGTTTTAGTCAGTCTTGAGGCCTTCTGTCTGTCAGCTTTAAACAGCCTTCAATTTCTGTACATGTCCAAAGCCCAAAACCACTATGACTTATAACAGGGTTGCCCAAACTCTTTTCACCAAGGGACATATCTTGAAAATATTGGACATGGACGGTCACAGACCAGTGGTGAATACAATGGATAATTCAGATGGTGAATTTAACATACTTTAAATCAGTCTTAAAATATTAATATTAGGTCTGTATGACAATGCAGTGTGATGTTGTTTAGGTTATATTGGTAGGATCACTCAAATCTGCCATAAAAAGTACTGATGACTTATATATATAAAAATAAATAAATGAATAAATAATAATAATAATAATAATAATAATAATAAATAATAATAATAACGATAATGCATTTCTTACTATATTATATTATGTTATAAAAGAAAAGAAGGAAGACTTTGTCCAGTGTATAGTGCTTAACCCCTATAAGTTATCCCTGGCCTGTCCGCATTGGGGAAAAAAGGAAAAAATACCAAAAAATTATATTAAATTAAATAATACAACACAGGCCTATTGATCAAAAGTGACTGCTTCAATACTAGACATGAGATTTAACCTAAATGTCATTATACATCATGCAACACAATTGTGCACCATAGAAATACTGAAAAAGTACAAATAAGGGCATGCACAAAGTTAAAAAAGATATGCTTAAAAATAAAACAAAATACTAAGTGATAGATATATACCAGAACATCATAACAACAGTGCAAACATGGCTTATTAAGGTGATCAGTATTGTGAAGTGTCCAGTTTAGTGCAGATATTCTAAAGTGTTCATGAGACAAACAGCAGAGGGGAAGGCCTATAAGATAAAACAATGCTACTAAAATGACACTTGGCACATAATGCATGGGAAATCCTACATCTATAGTCATGCAGCCTATGCTCTCTTCTTCTTAGATACTTTTAATTTCACCTGCCCTGTCCTCTCTCTGCTTATACTTGTCCACGTCTGGTTCTATCACGTTGCCTGGAGCGCAGGACGTTCAAAATTGTCAGCTTCGATAATGATCACGCCCGTCTCATAAACTCCGATACTTGTAAACGCCACAACTGCTTTTGTCATCTCTATTAATCTGTCATCCGTATTATTGCCTTGTAAGCGCTTTCAGACGCCAGCAGGGGTGATGGATAGCGCGCGCTCCTCTTCCGTGCGTAAAAAAGTGATTGAACTATATCCGGAGTTTAAAGTTTGAAGTGAGAAAGGGGGGTTTTCTTGCCAGCTCACTTCCTCTCGTCTCCACAGTGGCTGTCAAGTTTAATTATCTCCAACTAAGGCCCTCCTGAATCCTAATTATACCGAGCTTTGTCTCCTCTCTTCCCGGATAACCCTCGCAGTTCAGTCCGGCTGCGACGTGACGGGTCTGGGGCGCGCACGTCTCTCTTCTTCTCCCAGCGTAAATTAATTGGCCGCCGTCTCCATCCGCGGACATCTTTTGGGACTCAAAGGTCATCGTTAGTTCGGGAGAGGATTGTAAGGGCGATGGGAGATGGTCAGGCTTCAGACGTGTGCGGTGTGTCAGTATAGTGACAGTGGCGAGTCCATATAGTCTAATAAATCCGCTATTGTAGTTTATACTTTACAACAAGAGCTATCCGGCAAACCAGCTCATTAAAACCCATTGGTGTTTGAGCATCGACGATTATACTGTTCAATATCCGCACTCTGCACTGTGCATTAGATTCCACTTGTGTTCTCGCTTTAATTCAAGCAATTAAATACAAAATGTCACAAAAATGGGTCAATAGCTTAATTATTCTCTTACCTTTGTGCTGAAGTGAACTTGAAGTGAAAACAAAATGCTATAAGGCTCTCATTTAGCCTGCAAAATCAAAGTAATTGTCAAAAATTCCAAGAAAACTGAAGCTTCTGGAGTTTGGAATTGTTAATACTAATAATGTAAAGGTCCCATCTGCTTGTCTCCTTTTATGCCACAGTATTAGATTAAAGAGTATACTGTATCTCTCTAGAGGCAAGCAGATGATGCCATCAGACCAAGTCAAAGTTCAGATCTGTGGAGAAGCGAACGCCCTTGCAGTTTTTCATAAGCAATGTTTTCACCTGTAATTGAATTGTCTACATGTCATACGATGGAATATTCCGGCCCAACGATGGCCTCATGTTGAAGCCCAGCAGACAGCAGACTCTCCACCAGAGAAGTTACAGGCCTACTGCATCTTTAAAGGAATTATATGCAACATTTCACAAACATGACCTTCCTGTTTCCCCAGATACGAGTTAAACATGTTTAAAGTAAAGGGCCTATATTAACACTATTTTCTTATCTGTGTTATAATGTCGTTTCTTCATCAAAAACATCCCTAGAGTTGTGTTTTGTTTAATTCACATGTTTAACACTCGCATATTTAAACGGAGTTCTTCTCTCAAACGCAAAACACTCTGTTCCACCTTGTGATGTCATATGGTAAAACAGGAAGTGCTCCATTCCATACACTTTCACTAGAATCATCTGGATAATTCAGCCCTGAAATTTCCCATCTCCACTGAATTAAATATAAAAGGTAGGGAAATGGCAAGATAGAACAGAGCATTTTGAGTTTTGGGCATGCAGACAGCCTAATACTGTAATGCAGGGTTATTCAGTGTGTGAATGAAACAAAACACAACTGTGGGTATGTTTTTGACGTACCAGCATTATAACATGGCTTAAAACTCACAAGATTCACTTTTGCGTAATATAGGACCTTTAAATATAGCTTTTACTAATAACAATTGTAATGCTGATTTTTATTTTTTAATTACTAAAACCCAATGTCCCTTATTTATGTCATAATTTGTTGTTTTGGGTATCCAATCAGAAGGCAGTGTGAATAGAGGTTAGTGAAAAAAGAAAAGACCTTTCCGATCTCTGTTTTAATAATAACTTCTAACAGAACAATGAATTAATTCGAATAACATCTCACCACCTGTCCCATCTTCTTGTGTTTGTTTTTTCACAAGGAAACACATTTTGTGCATGAGAGACAGATAGTTAAAGTATCCACCACAAGGTAATATTATTTTAGAATTGTCCCCATCCCACTGTGAGGAGTTGCCACTGTTTTTAGCTCCTGTTTCAAAACTTTTAATTCCATTCACCTACCTCTTTGGTCTCTTGCATCTTTCCTAAACTCAACATTTTACGATAATATCCACTTTTTGTTCTTCAACATCCCAGAAACTATTTTTGATATGTCATTGACTGATCTATTAATAATCTATTGTCACTCTCAAAGAATCTCATTTCCATTTGTGCCAAAGAACGAATCACAGTCCACCACGATGCAGTGTCAAGACATGTCAAATTATATAGCACCTAATATGAGACACTTTCCTAGAATGCTGTACGGAGCCATTCTTTATATAGCATGCCATAGTTAACCACGTGCACACCCAGCTTGCTGTAGCCTATATTAGCCCTGATCCACACACAGGACATTGCTAAAGTGCTGTTGTATTATGGGTCTAAGTCACTGCAGCCTCAATCAACCTCTGAATTGTTCCTTTGTGGAAGTGGTTAGCTTCCAAGGCTGAACCACAATCAGCAAAATGAACCAAATTACACGGTCTTTGAGTTGTGCAACTTTTGATTGGCATAATGTGTGCAAAGAGTACTTTAATGTGTGCATAGAGAGTACTTTAGCGTTGTACATACAAACATTTCCCCTGCTCAATTATAACAATTGAAAACTGTTTTGATAAGAGCGTTCACTTCATAGCTTAATGCAGAATACTGGTCAGGACAACTTCTCTTAAACTGCTGTTATTTGCCTTTAATAGTTTTTCAGACTAACAAAACTGTAAGTTTTTTTACACAGTAATCATTCACCTTCTGTTTATTCCCACATGCTGTGATCGGTTACAAGGGTGTATGTTGAAAAAGGACTAGCACTACTATTTTGTTGATGTTTCTATGTTAAATTCGCATAAAATATTCAAATGGAAAAAGGTGACAAAATATGTATTTTCATTTGCATTTTGAAGATTTTCTGCTAGTTTTATGACTTTGCCTAGATTATTCCACGTTAGGGCATTAAACTCATCTAGCTTGCATTTTTATATTATGCCAAAAGAAAACACACATTGTTACTTAGTCAGAGCGGAGTCGCCTCTCCACAGATCTGACCTGTGACTTGACTTAAATGTGTATTATTGCCATGATGTTATTGCTTTCCCAGGAATGCTCCACAAAACAGAATTAAATTATTTCCACAAAGACAAGAATGTAGCGGACCCTTCCAACAGAAACGTTACATAGTACACCTTTAATGAGATATGTAAGGCATCACGTCGTTAAGGTGGTATAGTTTTAAGGTGGTGAGTGAAGTGATAGGTGCAGACTTATTCATACAAATCGGCCAAACAAAGGTGAGCCGCAGAGGAAGAGTAGCAGGGCGGGGTGAAGATGCTCAGATTGGGTGATAAATCTTGTTCTGATCAGGTTTGTGCGCGCCCCTCTCACCTCACTCTCTTTCTCGGGGTAATTAATCAATGGCAGACTGCAGCTATCGATCTGCCTCGCGCGGACCCCGGTATGTTTACACTTCTCGATTGTGTTTGCCACTAAGCCCCTCGCCAACGCTCAATCTCATCGGCACAAAATGTGACACTCCGCCCTCTGATGCCATCACTGAGGCACTGCATCGACTGACATCTCCATGAAAATCAATCTACTTATTTTTTTTTGTTCTCATGGGGGATTTGCTTTGGTTATAATCCTTTCTTGTAATCCTGTATTCCAGGTTGTAATGGATAAAACTTTGATTGTGGACAGAGCACTTCTGGAATGCAAAAGCAGGAATTTCCTCTGAGTTGAAGAGCAGAGTGTCATTGATGGCGATAAACCTTAAGTTCGAAAAATAAGATAATGCTAGAATAGTTGGGAAGTGTGCAGACTTCCACCAAGGCACTGCAACCAAGCCCGAGAGCAAACATGGCCGCCACGAGTGAACAGGCCAAGCTCAGTAATGCGTGTAGCCTGTTTAGCTATTTTTAAGGTGACTAAAGGATTTTGAAATGAGATAAAGCTTGTCATCAGAAAATAGGCTATAATTGCCACAAAACCTGATCTCGAACATGAGCAGTTTGTTTTTACACTGCACTCTATGGGAAAAATGCTTTTTGAGGTGGACAGGATTTTTTGCTGGATGGATCCATGGTCCAACTCATGACATGTCTATGCTAACAATGGTCTACCCTATCCAAATATTTTAATGATCAATCAATCAATCTAACAATCAATTCTTAAAGAACATTCATGGAATCTTAAGGGTTATTTTGTCATAAAGAAATTTTATTGGTATAGTTTATTGAGATATTTTCTGTAGTTATGTAGGCCCATCAAACTTTAAAATAGTTTTTTGTAACAGGCCTAGTCATATGTCTACTAGGTTATCACAAATGAGACAAATTTATTGTCAGTGAGCTAACACAACACCAATTTGAGCATTTTAACATTTTAAAGAGCTTTCTTCTCATATAGAGCTCTGACAGGTTGCGGTCATGAATCAACATCTTATTCACTCGCTGCATGAGGCAATGACGTGTTCGATTGTGGGCCCCCTGTTGGCCGACAGCAGGACATACAGCCGGCAAATAAACATCCTTCATTTTACCACGTGCTCTGTAATGAAAGGAAGCTCTAAGACAAAGCAATCAACAATCAGCTGCATTGTGCTGAACCGATGAGTCATACGGCTCTGCAATTAAAATGGCTACATTAATTTGTGAGGCCTAACACATTTATATTAGTCTTAATAAACTATGAATGAACAAACTGAAACTGAAAATGAAATGATTCAAGGTTCATAACTAAGGGGTTTGGTTTGGAGTTTTGGTATGAAGTAGTTACTAAGCCTGAATGCCTAATAAAGTACTTGTTCAATATGAATGAAGTCTATCTTTATATTTCATTAAGGCTGTATAGTGTAGTTGTCCCTGGGACATTTGTTTGCCCTGTGTGTATTCAGTTCAAGTTAAAATGACTATTTGTGGGCTTTGTCAGTCATCAACATGGATCAACCTTCAACTCAGTACTGTATTTACTCAACAAGCAGAAGAGCTTTACAACAACATATGGGATTTAAGTAACTACTGACAGATATAGCTATTTTAGTGAATGGTGTGATACAAATGTAATACATCTGTAATTTAACTGAACATCTACCACAACTAAAAGGTTCCTTAACCTTTCCTTAACCTGGTCACTGTATCTTTATTTTGCAGAAGAACTAGTGTCTTGTTCATTTGAAGACTAGGAGGAGATATTATTGCTTTCTATTTTATATAGAGCATTATAATTATGCATCTAATACAATTGCATGTTTTATTGCTAAAAGAAAATCATTGAAAAACAAGCATCCTTGCTATGAGTGGGGTTGCATCTCCACAGATCTGACCTGTAATTTAGCCAGGTAGAGTAACATGCTTGACTTCAGCTATGTGGAATGTTCCAAGAAGACGAATAGGTGGTGGGCCTATTAGAAAACAAGGGCTGCCAGGGCTGCCCTTTGTCACCGGTTCTGTTCATTGCATTTATGGACAGAATTTCTAGACGCAGCCAGGGGCCGGACGGGGTCCGGTTCGGGAACCTCAGGATCTCATCTCTGCTGTTTGCAGATGATGTTGTCCTGATGGCTTCTTCAAGCCAGGACCTGCAGCTGGCACCGGGGCAGTTTGCGGCTGAGTGTGAAGCAGCTGGGATGAGAATTGGCTCCTCCAAATCTGAGGCCATGGTTCTCGACCGGAAAAAGGTGGCTTGTCCTCTCTGGGTGGGTGGAGAGTTCTTGTCTCAAGTGGAGGAGGTCAAGTATCTTGGGGTCTTGTTCATGAGTGAGGGATGGATGGAGCGTGAGATTGACAAGTGGATCAGTGCAGCATCTGCAGTGATGCGGTCGCTGTATTGGTCGGCAGTCCAATACGACTGAAAGGCAAAGCTCTCGATTTATGTCAGTCTATGTTCCTACCCTCACCTATGGTCATGAGCTTTGGGTAATGACCAAAAGGACTAGATCGTGGATACAAGTGGCCAAAATGGGCTCCACAGGGTGGCTGGGTGCACCCTTAGGGATAGGGTGAGGAGCTTAGTCACACAGGAGGAGCTCGGAGTAGAGCTGCTGCTCCTCCAGGTGGAGAGGAGCCAGCTGTGGTGGCTCGGGCACCTGTTCAGAATGCCTTCTGGACGCTTCACGAGGGAGGTGTTTCGGGCATGTCCCACCAGGAGGAGGCCCCGGGGAAGACCCAGGACACACTGGGGGGACTATGTCTCTCAGCTGGCCTGGGAACGCCTTGGGTTCCCACTGGAGGAGCTGGAGTGAGGGAGTCCCTGCTTAGACTGCTGTCCCCTTGACCTGGCACTGGATAAGTGGAAGAAAATGTATAGATGGATGGCCTACCAGAAAAGTTACATACTGAACCTTTAAACACGTTAGTAACGGTACATGAAAAAATGCTATCCCCGCATGCAGATTAAACGCTTTGACTTTATTGCACAGTAGGTTTTTATATAATCATTTGTGTATTATTTGAACAAATAGTAGTTAAAGGTGAGCAACACTCTCATATTTTTCAACAACAGTAGTTAACTTTGCATACAAATAACAAAACAACTTTTCACTTGTCAACTTGAGTCAAGCTATTGAAATCACACCAAACAATCATGCTTTGATTTGGTTTTGAATGGGAAGTGCCCCTCCTCTGTTCTAGGGTAGCCCTCCAGAGTGCGTTTATTGTGATATTTTGATTACTTTTGTAGCTTAAATGCAGTGCACAGGCAGCTTTGAGTGGGCGCTGGTGTGCTAAGGCATGCTGTTCTGGCCCCCCACTGCGGAATTGAACTGTTGAGCCTTTTTTGTAGTTTTTTTTCTCACAAGTAAAAGAGGGAAAAAGGGAAGAAAAATACAGATTTGAATGTGTGAAATGGACCAAAGTACCATAAGGCTTGTCACCACACTCCATAAGCTGGTAAACATTTGTGGTGTATAGGAATGTGGTGATAAAATAAATTGGCTCTATCAGGTCCCAATGTTAAACTCAGCGACCTCCAGGGAAATGGCAAAAGCCAAGGTTAAATCTGTCACCTGGACAAAAAGTTGTAGGAGTGAAGACGTTTCGCTGCTCATCCAAGCTGATTTTCAGTTCTGGTCAGATTGCTGGTGGACACTGCCTTAAATCTGTCTGATAGGAGGAGCTAACTATACTGGAACTGGAAACTTTTTTTACAACTTTTTTGTTTACAGTTTCTGTATGTAGGCTAGGTCTATTGAGTTACACTAAGTGTACATTGTGCCTGAGACATGCTTAACATATTCATACAATTCTTAATGGGTATTGTCACACCTATTGGCATCCTGGCTAGCTCTATTCTTTTCTTTGTTTACTTTGTTTGCTTTGGGTCTGAGGATGGAGTAAATAGATGGGGGATAGGCGATGTCTAAGGCCCCCATTACTTTTCAAGGAAAATTGCTTCTTTAACTCCCCTCTCAAACCATTTCTTTTCTCTGGCTAAGATCTGTACCTCACTATCTTCAAAGGAGTGGTTAGTCAGATTGGGGTCCAGAGGAGCTCTCGCGATGCTGTTGGTACATTTTCTTATGTGGGTGTTTAGTTTCTCCAGTGTACCACTCACTGCACTCTTCACAACATTGAATAGAGTAGACCACATTACTTTGTTTATGGCTTGGGGTTTTGTCCTTTGGGTGAACCAGTTTCTGTCTTAAAGTGTTTGTAGGTTTGAAATAGACTTCTCTGAAGTTTTTCAGACACACCCGCTGTGTGAGGAATAGTTACACCTTTCCTTCTAGGTTCAGATTCCCTTTTGTCTTGTTTTTTTTTTTATAGCTCTCTTAGATCCACTGAAGGCCCATTTTGGATATACACAAGTTGAGAGGGCTTCCTCCACATGTTCCTCCTTAACTTTTCCCTGTTTGTGGGCACCACTTGAGCTCTGGGTTGTAGAGTATGGATAACTCAGAGTTTTTGCTGCAGTGGATGGTGTGAATCAAACAGCAGGTGTTGGCCAATGTGTGTGGGTTTCCTGAAGATTTCTTTCGTGAACAAGAATGGGGGCCTTAGACATCATCTATGTCCCATCTATAACTCCATCATCAGACCCAAAGCAAAAAAAAGGAAACACAGAGAACAACAGAGCTAGCCAGGATACCAATAGGTTTGAAAACACCCATTAAGAATTGTATGAATCTGTTAAGTCTGTCTCAGGCACAGTGCACAGTGCACAGCCTCAGTTGACCCCTCGATGTTGAGGAGCAGCGACTCTACACCGAGCTTCTCGACTTATCTCCATTGGGTCTCCCTGCAGAAGAAACTCACATGATGAATCTATTTGTATTCTTGCTCTGTATTAAGATATTCATTCAATTTCTTCTCAATTCTCAGTTTGACAAACCTGTCTAACCTTTTGATTGTCATAACCGTAACCAAAGCCTGCTTAGCCAACCAAATCAGTCTACATAAACGCCATACATATTTCATGGCACGCTTATCTGACATCTACGGTTTCCAATCCTTCACTTTTTTGTATCAATTCCCTCATATTTCATTAGGCAATTGGGAAGAGTAGTGGTCAATTGGGATGTATGTTTTATTCATGTCTGTTTGAAACATCTGCTTGTCTCTGTGTCAGGAACCATCAGATCCCTGCGGATGCCTCTGACTGCCTGTAAATGAACTACAGAAGTCCACTCACCAAACAACCTGTCAAAGAGAGAGTAGAAGAGAGGGATTTGAGAGAGAATGTGCCAGAGGGATGGGAATCAATCTTAAACTCAAAAACATACAGCAACAGGACCGCAAAGATCATTTGGAATTGTACATTTTATTTCCCAGTAAATGTATTGAATGTAATCAACTGCATTCATTTCAATATTACACTTCAAATCTTATTATCCCGTCAGTGTCTCAACGAAACATCCATGGACTTACCAATTTAGAACCAGACATGGCTGGGGTTACTGAAATGCTCCAAATAGCATGAAGTCTATTTAAGTAAAAACATGCAATCTTTAGTGAATTAAAATAGCTTAAGTAACTTCTTTTTTTTGTTGAGATTTGGACAAGTCTTGAAATTACCATTCCCAATAACATTTCACAAAGAGGTATTTACTTTCATTTTAAAAGTCTGGCAAATGAAGTAAGAAAAATAGCCTACTTCAACTGGTTAACTGTAGATTTTATTTCTAAAAAGTATAGGTGTATTTTCTTTCTTTCTTTTTATTATTATTTATATTTTTACTAGTATAAATTGGTGAGGGACCTCTAATGAGCCCACTAGAGTCAAACAAAGAAAGACAAATGTTAAGCAAAACACCAATTAAGAACAATGTAGTTGTGGGAAAGATAAAGCCAAAAAGGATGTGTGCAAAATGTGCAGTACATGTATCATTAAATTTGATCTCAGTTCAAAAGATCTCAATAGCCTTCAGCTCAACAAAAGAGGTATTTTTAGTACAAAGCTCCAGTATCCTAGGCCACATTATGTTCAATAACAATAAAAGCAAATACACCTCCCCTCCCCAAGCTCTGATCTGTAGATATATAAATGTACGTTGACTTGTGCGTTCACAGTTGGTTTGACACGGCTGTTCTCTGGCTCTCCCTGACTCACCTCGCACCAGAGCCAAAAGGAGCTGGACCACCAACAAGTGACTCACAGCCTCATGTCCATGTTTGTGTGCATACGTGCCTTTAAATATTACCCAAATACTCCTCTATTTCTTACATTGCACCCCTCCCACGCTAAACATGTTCTCGGACAAAAGGGGGCAGTATTTTTGCTCACAGAAACACAACCTTGTCACAGTGTTCAGTAAGTGCAAGCAAAAGGACACAGCTAAAATTAAACAAAGACCAGACTGAATTCATTGAAAATACTGCTATAGTTGTTTCCTGTTTTAGATATGTGGACGGTTGCTTAAATTTGGGATTCTCTGTTTAGTTTTGGTATTTCCCTTCTGAGGGTTCTAAGCCAAGGGAGGGAGGTACTTTGTTACATTTACTTAAGTTACTTTTTTACTTCTAGACAACATAATTTTACTTGAGTAGGTATATATATATATTTACAGTAGCAAAAGCTGAAGTTAAATCTGTCAACACGTTTTGATGCTCATCCAAAGCTCTGGTCAGATCGCTGGAGACAATAGCTGTTTACAGTTTCAGTGTCGTTAGCTCCTCCCTTAGATTGATATAAGGCAGTGTCCACCAGCAATCTCACCAGAACTGAAGAAGCGGCTTGGATGAGCAGAGAAACGTCTTCACTCCTACAACGATTTGTCCAGTTGACAGATTTAACTTCGGCTTTTGCTGTGGATCAGACCTGGACGACTCACACAGACATATATTTACAGTGTGCATTTTGTTTCTTCTCACTGTGAGGAAGTCTACAAGAGTAAACCTGTATGTTGGCCATATTAAATGATTTGAACATTTGTGTTTCATGCACCGCTCCTTTGGATATGAATTTGTTTTTTGGTGGTCTATACTTTAGAAATGACAGATTTTGTGCATTATTTAGCTAATTTTATGCCTGACATCAGTGACTTCAAATTACAAATCACAGTTACTCAGTACTCAGTTTCTTTGTAATTTCTTGGGTCACTACTTTATACTTCTGCCTGAGCAATATTATTTTGAAGTAATGTTACACTTACTTGAATGCAATTTTGGCTACACTAGCAATTTTCTCATGGCCATAGATATCAAGTGGCTGTCTAATTGTAAAGTTGCTGGTAAAATCTCAGTTCTGACCGGTGCCTATTGACACTCTCCTTTAAAGCAAGAACTCATCCTCACCTTGTCATGAAAGTACACAAAGTCAGAATCTGGTGGGAAAGTTATTGGTGGTGTTTGTAGAGGCCTGTGGCACAGATTTGTAGCCACATCTTCTGTCAATCAGGCCAGGGCAGCTGTGGCTAAAGAAGTGATACCAGAAAAAGAATATTGTAAAGTAAAACTAAAGTATAAGACCATTGTGTTGTTATTATTAATCAAAAGCTTAAAGATTTAAACTTTTCTTGTGTCACCTGTTTGTCTCATGATGAAAATGTAGCTTTTTCTGAAATGTTTCATAGTATGGCACTACTTATTTTATTTAACTTTACTTATTCAAGAAAAGGCATTTTTTTATTGACAAAATACTTGGTTTGATGAAGACACTCGCTCGTCTCCATGGAGATTGTTAAATTTTATGCCATTTTGTGGAACATTCCAAACAAAATAACAGTTTTCCCCATGAAGAAAAAAGCTTTTGGACCATCCACGTATAAACTTTCATTTTGCCCCTTTAACTGACTGGTTTTGGTAGTATTTTTGTGTTTTAGTATAGTGTAGCATATTAAGTATATTGTGCACACAGTATCAAATTCTCAAAAAGTCCTGCTGTAATAGAGAAAGGCTACACTGTACTTATAAAAAAAATACCACTATGCATTTGTATTGCAGCGGGTCCTTTTACATAATCGCCTTATTTGTTGGCGTGACTGATTGATTGGCAGATGCCTGTATTAACTCTGAAAGGGTTACACCACCTTGTCACTGTTATCATTGTAATAATCTCTTGTCTTCTCGTGACACATAGGAACAATGAAAAGAAGTCTTCATAAATAGTCCAGTAGTTTGAAATTATTATATTTATATCTTCATGTTTTGATTTATTTTGGGGAACAATGGCAAAAGGATGAAACAGTTGCTTAATATTATTATTTTAAGGGTATTCTGTGTAACTTTTCAGGTGGATGGTCCACTAGCTGATTATCTCAATGTGGATGATTGTTGTTTTGCCTGAAATGTTACACTGTTTTGCATTAAATTGGCTATCTTCATGGAGACAAGCAGGCGACTCCACCAAGCCAAGTAACAGGTCTGATCAGTGGAGGGGCAAGCATGCTCACAACATTTTATTCCTAAATAAAAACACAGATAAGTGAATATATGTAAGATGTAGGTATTCGTAATAACATCCCTATGGAGAGAAAAAAGTTACATAGTGCACCTTTAAAAGTAAACATAATGTATTCAAATAACATTGTCCAAAGAAAAACAAAATACTAAATTGTCTATTACGCAATGCCCACTTTGATGTAAAATTGTCATAATGGTAGGATGCACTCTTGCCCTTATGTTATCCATTCATTTTAAAGTTTGATATTTTCATTTCCACACCAGTTTCTGAACTTAGATAGATTTAATTTATAGCCAGTGTTTTGGGCCGAAATCTCCGCCTCCTGATTTTAACAAGATCTCCCCTTGTTCCCTCCCATTCATTCATCTAGTTCTGTTCTTTTCTGCTTTGTAAGTGCCATTATCACAGAATCTGAGCTGGGATGTCTCACTTTCTATTAGACATCCATTACTCAAAACATTCAAAACAAATCTTTCTTGAAACCTGATAATTCAAATAGCTTTTCAAAGTGATTTTTAACTACATCAATGTTGTTTTATTTTTTCAACCAACATGTGCAATTAGCTGAGTATTCTCCATATTGTTACTGTTGTGTATTTACTTATTTCATCAGTATATTGGTGTGAGGCCATCCTTCAGCGCCCACAAACTCCACCTCTCGTTCACTTGTACTATGGATTTTTGGCCAAATGATAAATTAGACTCAAGTATCCACTGAGGTGTGACCAGGTGCCAAAAGACTATAGCTTTTGTCAGTAATGGGCTTAATTATGCGTAAGACCTTTAGAAAGCCACTGTTGGTACGTGCAAATGGGCTGTGGTATGGGATGGAACATTGCCTCAAACTAAATGAAATAAATGGTTAAAAATTCTCACAAAGACGAGCAAAGACAACATTGGGATAGGCTATAGAATGCTGAAAGATCAAAATCACCATTCAGTGTTTGTGTTTTTCACTGTTTGTGTGTGATTGAAGAAAGACGAGTATGCCATCCATCACATCACCCCTCCCATCGCGTTCAAACATAGAAACGGGTAAAGCTTAATTTCAAGCCCATTCTCTCCCGTGGCACGGCGTAAGAACCAAACTCACTTTGTGAAACTGTAATTGTTTTGAATCTCGGAGTTTTTATGCACGTAGAAACGAGAGAGATGAAGCATTTAGACGTTACATGTGGCGCGTAAAAGTTGTGGATGCTGACTTTTGCGCGTAAACATTTAAAGGGCTCTCCTTCCTCCAAAAGTTACGGCGCGACAAGGGAGTTCTTCTCACGGCCAAGATACCCCCCTCAAGCAGGCTGGACGACCACCCTCTCCGGAGATCCCCGCGAGTCCGCAGAGCGCAGATGATCGCGACAGGGGTCTGTGGCGTGGCGTTGGTGCTGGTCCTGGTGGTTCTCATCCCGGTCATGGTGAACACGGCCGGACCCCCCGCGCGCTATGAGATGCTGGGCTCGTGTCAAATGGTCTGTGACTCTCACGGTACCGCCGCCACGGCAACGGCTAAAGCCACAAGTCCCATTAAAGACAACCGCCTGGTCCAGTCGCTGCCCACATTCATTCAAGGTCCGCAGGGAGAGCCGGGGCGCGTGGGGAGGGTGGGTCCCAGAGGTCCGGTGGGTGAACCGGGTCCACCCGGACCCGCTGGACCGCCTGGAGAGAGAGGCGCGCCAGGACCACCAGGACCTCCTGGAGCTCCAGGGGCAAACGGGCCAACCGGTGCCATAAGCGCAGCCACATACAACACCGTCCCAAAGATCGCCTTCTACGCCGGACTTAAAAAACAGCACGAGGGCTACGAGGTGCTTAAGTTCGACGACGTCGTCACAAATTTGGGAAACCATTACGACCCCGCCACCGGCAAATTCACCTGCTCCATACCCGGGATTTACTTCTTTGTTTACCACGTGCTGATGAGAGGAGGTGATGGAACCAGCATGTGGGCTGACCTCTGCAAGAACAACCAGGTAATGAATCACTCACCGATGGCATAAGATGTGGGATTCCATTTTCCCCAACAAAAAGTACACCTTTTTGTTCAACTTTATATGGTTTGTTATGTTTATTTGTTACGTATTTTTTGACAGATCAGATGTTTGCCTCTTTTCTTTCTCTTCCCTTTTACGCACACTTTACGCACGACTACATCACACCAAAGACACAAGACAAGGCATTTTGCACTCTTTATGCCTATGACTGAGTAGCACAGGAAGTAGCAGAGAGAAGTAGGAGCAGTCGTCTCACATATTGTTAAAACTTCACGCCACGGAGCTGTCCAAGGTGCTGATTAAGTTGCGCTCAAAGCTGTAATGAAACTCACTGCGTGTCTTACTGTCTACAGGTGCGAGCAAGTGCCATCGCCCAAGATGCGGACCAAAACTACGACTATGCCAGTAACAGTGTAGTCTTGCACCTAGAGCCTGGAGATGAGATTTACATCAAACTGGACGGAGGCAAAGCGCACGGGGGCAACAACAACAAGTACAGCACTTTTTCAGGCTTCATGCTGTACGCGGACTGAAATGGGCGGGACGTTTGCTTTCAGTACCCACTTCATTTGGATTATAATGTAGGTGGGGTCAAATCATTAAAGAAAAAAAGGCCCAGAAAGATAAGTTGACATGCTGCAAAGAGAACTGTACTTACAGACTATATAGATTTTAATTTGCAAAATGGCTTATACTCAAGGACTGGAATTAATGTCTTAACTGTTGTCACTACATGAAGTTATGCTGCTGTGCAAACATATACAATATATGTGAGTGTACTGAGTTGCACTCAATTATAGAGCTGAAAGTATATTCACATCTCTCATCAATTCACTTGTAATGTGATTGTCCATAAATGTGCTTTCCTTCATCAAAATAGTCAGTTGCTGTTACATTAAGAGTGAATGTTGTCCGGTCTATCAATGCATGATTGTAGACGATATAAAACAGATCCGGTTCAGCAGGAATCACATGTAAAAGGCCATTCTGATGTTATTGAAGCACTGTGACTAGGGCTGCACCATATTAATGCAATGTTGGATATAAATATTGCTATAAGTAATTGAATAAGTTAGTAAATGCCATCAGATTTACAATGTATATTTTACGATCAAGATTTGGTGAGCATTTTAAACAATCTGAGAACATTACAGTTTTAGAGATGATTGCGACATTGCTCATAAAACCAAGCAATTTAAGAATCACATGCATTTCAGAGCATTGGGGAGTTTACTAACAGGTTAACAGGTTAGCAGGTTTATACATATGAAAACAAGACATTGTGTTGATATATGAAGTAATGAATGATTGCATCCCAAATTACCAGTATTTAAGATAAACATGTATTGTTTTTGCATTTGTGTTTATATTATAAAAGTCATCACACTTGTGGCTCCTTATAAACCAGATTATAGTATAGAGCCAAATAATTTTTTGTAGCATATATTGCAACTTGCAATATATTGTGCAGCCCTTACTGTGACTAACAATCATTGTAACTTGTTGTCACTTGTTATACAACAGTTGGTCTGCTGAGTGCTCGGCTGGTTAGTCACCACTCCAATATGGCCGCCCAAAATCACCACTGTACACCAGGCGATCTTCAAAATGTCAAATATATGTAAATCAAAATGTCTTGTCTGTCTTTCTCTCAGAAAATGAATCAAAGTTAAATATTGTGCAGTCTGGCGTGGTGATGGAGCCATAGATCATGTGGAGATGTCATCCTGTGAGGCCACCTGTTCCCCAGATGAGAGGAGAGCTTGTCCTTCATTTGGACCACTCGGGCTCCCGTAGACACCCCAGACTCCCACTGAGGGGCAACGGGACAACTCATCTAACACCATCGCCGCTGCGCCACGTTAAGAGCAGAATACTGATCACATTCTGGCTCATTATTCCACTTCAGTGTTTGCACAAGTGACACGCAAAAGTTTGAAAGAAAAGAAGCGACAATGAAAGTGAGAAATCGATTATCTGTATGTGGTTTCAAACTGGTTAGTAGGGACCAAAGTATGAGTTGATAGAAGTTAAAAAATATCTCTATATCTAGCTGAAAATGTAGAACTTACAAAGGGCTAATTAAAAAACTTTTTTTTTTTAAATGAAGAATGTTTAAATCAAACTTATCTACCTTATAAACTCAATTTGTATCTATTAAAACATGGGGGATCAAGATTGTGCATCCTGCTGTGTCCTTGAGCAAGACACTTAACTAACATTGGATGCTTCAGTCATAGTATCTGGCTGATTGTGATAAAAAGGTCATCTGACACAAAAACTTGCCAAATCACAATGTTATAACTCAGCAAGGCCCATAAAGAACCAGCCAAAGTATAATTAATCAACAGTATTTTTATTTAGAATCTGAGTTAAGATTTTAAAAAATGATCAAATTGGGTGTTATTACAATTCATGTATTAAGATAGCATATTAAAATTAGAAGCCAAGTTAATGGACACACAGAATAGAGTAACTTCTTATCTTGATCCACTGACACTCTTTGAATCACAAAACAATATTGTAAAAATCTTCATTTGAATAGAAAATACTACACTTCAGTCATTTAGTGCTAAAGTTACAGTGTTCATTTTCCCTTATTTATTGATATAAAAGTAAAGGACTAGTTTATGTTAGATAATAGTTTGTTCATTTAAAGGTGAGCCAGTGCTTTGGATTGTCGATGAGGATTTTGTCCACTTGGCGCTGACTGATGCCTCTCGTTAACATCTTTGGTACAATGTTTTTCAGGATGTGGGAGTAACCGTGACCTCCAAACTTTGTGAGACGGTTTTTGGTGTGAATATCATGAGCCACTAGGATCTTGTCTTCATAGCCCTCCTTCACCAGAAACGCCAGGCTAAACACAGAATATAACAATTAGACTTTTGATTCATTAAAAATGTATTTAGAACTTATTCATTAATTTAAAACATTTGTGTATGATGGCAGCAACAAAGTCTACATGACCTTAAATTGATTGCAAATATGTTTTTTTTGTTTTTTTGTTTTTTATAAGTTTTGATCAAATACAGGTAAACTAAAGAACTTTTAGATTTAATCTAAAGAGAAGGCTCTGCTATCCAATTGTAGCTAGCCACTACTTGATTTTGATACTAAGAGAAAGACTAATTTTAATACCACAATAATAGTTATAGATGGTATTCTAGATATTTCAACAGAAAATAATACATTTTTATAAAGATCAAAAAAATTAGTTAGTAGTAGTAACATTTAGTACATTTGTTCTCTCTTTTAAACACTGAACATAGTGCTCCAGCTCTTTAAGAGTCATGTTTACGTACACGGCCAGCTAAAATCTTCTGTTGAAGAATAACCCACAAACGCCAGTCAGTCTTAAGAACCAGTCAGTACAACATGTCTGAGGTGAATAATAGCGCTCATCACTCATTTCTTACTGTTCAGTAGACAAGTGCGTCTAAGTTTCTATTATAAAACTGAAGGACATACTCATCATCCTGCAGGGGGCTTCACCATTATGACAGAAATGTGTTAAGACTCAGAGTTATTAATGAGATACGGATGGAAAATATTTTGATCTAATTTTTCGAGGAGTGGGCAAGTCGCTGTATTTATTGTATTTATTATATTTATTATATTTTAAAATAAATTATTATCTCTTTTTTATTCTTGTGGTAAGAATAATCAAATATTTTAGCATACCATCAGAAAAATGCTAAAATATGTCAGTAAATTGTCTTGGTTGAAGTTTGAGTAATTCAGAAAAAAAGAGGATGGACTCTAAAATTATACGTAATTATTCATAAATACCACCTTATACTTTTTTCAGAATGGTAAAAAGTAGGACTGTTGCCATGGCAATTAACAATAAAAAATACATATATTCTGAATGGGAAAAGTCCACAAAATGTTGAGGCTGATATTCAACTCTTTTTGCAGCTTTTCGTCAGTTTTCTCATTTTATATCTATTAACGTCCTTTAGTATCAATACTCACGTCTTCACCCGCTGACTGTCACTGGGCATGTCGATGTCTGTGTTGTAAGGATAGTTCAGCATCTCTGTACCAAACAGATCATACTCCAGGTAACTCCCCAGTTTAGCAAACTCCAGCAGCTCTCCCTCATCAAATATAGTCCTGCACAAAAGTAAACAACAGAAAACATTATAAAGAATTTGTAGTAGTGCAGCAGTGCTTCTTCTAGAAAAGTTATTAGTGGACCTTTAATATACAATTATGAGATTAAGTTGTTATGTAGGTAAGACGTAGAGGTAATTGGGTGATTGGTTGATTCTATAAAATTTTCTGCTTACTGGTGAGCAGACTGTTTGACAAGGCAGAAGATAAGTAACAGAAAAAGGAACAGTTGGTGAATCATTTGAGTATAGGAATGATGCAATGTCACAATTACAATTTTTACTACTAATTAAAAGCTAGAATTATACTGGTAAACCCCTGAAAACCACTTAAAGGACTAAAGTTGTCCTATAGAGCTGCACAATATATTGAGATCGAAACAAAATTTCTATTTGAGTCGGAAGATAACAGAATGTATTGACAGAAAAATATTGTTGTGTTTGTAGTTTAGACCACTGCAAACATGTTCTGAAATTGAAGGGATTTTTGTATTAGTTTATCAATACTTCAGTTTTTCTCTCAGATGTAATACAATGCGTACCCTGAACAGAATCCACTTTTAACATATACTGCAAATCTAATCACAATCAAAACGCTTGACAAACTGCAGTTAGATTGTTTTCCAAAACAGTGCGACCCTAGTTCAAAGTTTGATTTTCTGAGATGCACCTGTATAGAATAGACAGACAGTTTGATACAGTGAGTGTCCTATCAACGAGTGAGTGAGAAATACAAGGGTCAACTGTGCAGTAATAAACCCATCCATCAAACATGAGTCAATCCATCTTCACCACTTAGCCTTGTGGGGGTCACTGGGGTCCAGGCACTGTCCCAGCTGACTGTAGCAGGACCAGACCAGAGTCCACTTTATAACAGGGCTGACACAAAACACAGACAACTGCTCAGGATCAGGGACAAGTCCGCTCAGGGTAATTTAACCATTAACCTTGTGATTTGGACCTTGTATTGTGAGGGAAGCCAGCCTGAACATTCATTATAAGACATTTTTGAGATTTTCAATAATCAGCTCATTATGGTAACTTCAGAAGATCATGAATATAAGGCATCACATTTTATGCTCAAAGTTCGTCTTAGTTAAGGGTGAAAAAGTATTAATGGATATTTTTATATCACTTAAGTCATTTGATTATTGTATTTATTCACAGTGATTTTTCAGAACATTGTAGAATTTTAAACAACAGATTAGCAGGAAAACAGTCAAGATGTCCTGGGTGACAATAAGCTCCCATCTAGTGCCAAGACGTCTGAATCTCTGTCTCTGGATTAAATGTGCACTATGTAACTTTTAGGTGGAGGCCGACTACCTCTGAAACCTCTCTACATTTTAGCACTTCTGGACAAATGAGAGATTACACTGTCCACTATTCCATTAATTTACCTCATGAAGATGAGAAGCAGGTGGCACCTCCAGGTCAAATTACAGGTTAGATTTCTGGAGTGAATTAATAATTTTTTTTTAAAAACACCTATAATTGAATAAATGCCATTCTTTATATGAAAGTGAATAAATAAATGATAATATAGATGCATTTTAAAGCAAGCTTTTATACATATATTAAATGTATAAATGAATGACTTGTAACAGCAAGGAATCGTTTAACAAACATTATGATAATGCCAATAGTGGGGTGTGTCTTGAGAGTGTGCTTAATTATACACAATTTCAGCTTGCATGGGTTTCAGCTCCCTGTCATATGCAACATTTGGAGGGTTTTTATGTTATAGCAATTTATTCAGAAACCAATAGATACACTTCTTTTGTAAATTCATCTTAAGATCAATAACACCCTTGTGATAATCTATAATCAAATCTAAAATACTGACCCATCTAAAATCCTGACTCATTGCTTTTTTACCTGTCCAGATGTGACATGACAGTTTTGCCAATATCTCCCCCGGCTTCTTGCAGGATGCGGACCACCTCAGCGGGGGCAGCGGGGTTTCGTCCGGGGTGTATGATGACGGGGCAGCCCAGTCGGGTCTGTGCATGGGCGGTCGCTCTTAGGACCCTCTTCTCGCTGTCGGTGATGGGCCAGCCGGTGCCTATTTCCCCAATCACACCACAACGAATGTCTGTACCATCCGCTCCATTCAGCACTTCACTCACAATGACGTCCGTGAGCTGTCGGGGAAGTGACAAGACAGACAAGTATGAGACAATGGTGCGTTTAGGGTCAATTAAAAACATGTTACGAGATGAATTCATTTTGGATTAGTTTGACGTGTGTATTTCAATGATGTGATGCATACAAACATAGCATGTACTGGATATCACAATACATTACAGCTGGACTATGACAAAACACATAGGCAATTTTATTAGCTCCAGTGAGAAAGATACAAATGTACCTCTTAAATAAAAAAAAATGTGATATTGAACAAACTTCCTGATACTTTATTACAGTTTTCACAACAGCCTATGATATTGATTTTAAAATGTTACTACATCTATATCATCATTCATCAGTTTGTAACATATTCTAGTTTTTTATCTATTTTAATAAAAACTAAATTAAGTGTTGGGATTACTAACTAAGTGTTGGGATTGTTTAATTAAAATTCACACCTGGTGAAATGTGTTTTAATCAAAGCACCATGGAGCTGACACCTTCTATAGCACCCAGACTCAATGAGGTAGATTTTTATAATTTACTAACTAATTGTTCCTAGATTCTTATAAGCCTATAGGTAAAGGCAGTGAGTTTCATGGTAGGTAGTAGTACAGATGTTGACATGACGGTAGGTACTACTAGGTCTATTCGCCATTGCTTTATTACTTGCACCTTTTTAAACCAATTTGACCAAAAAAATAAAAAATAAAAATCACCACTAGCTGTGAATATTTTAAATTTTAGTTTAGGTTACACTAGACTGCTCTCCTCCATCAGTGCTGGACCCATTTACAGATCTTGATCCTGGTCAGGATTGCCTAGATTGAAGACAGGGTTTACTGAGCATGGGACACAGGACCACCCAAGAAACCCACACAGACATGGGCAGAAAAGGGAGACTCCACACAACGTCTATTAAATCCTAGACATTCCATTAAAGGTGCACAATGTAACTTTTCTGGTGTTAGGCCCTAAATAATTCCAGAGCACATCTTTGAACAAATCTATCAAGCATTCTTTTATTAGGTATGTTAATATTACTTAAAATAACTTTGAAAAATATACACTCTCTATCAGCTGGGTCTTTACAGATCAGACCAGTAACTTGGCTTGGTGGCGTAACCAGTTTATATTGAAGGACATTTCCAGACAAAGCAATAACATTCCCGTGGAGACAAGAACGCAGAGGATCCTTCACCACAAATGTACATAATGCACTTTTAAGTAAGATATATGAGGATTTTTGTGTGTAATGTACTATTAATGCTCCAAACCGCACCTGCTCCACAGTCATGCTCTTGGTGGTCTCTGAGTGAGTGCAGTCCACATAGTAACCCGCCCCTGCGATAATATGGACCCCTGTGTCTTGGGCCAGCCTGTTTCAGGTGGGAAGATCTCTCTCTAATCCCGGTAGTCGTATTCTCCACTATAGCGCCCCCTCCTGCTTGCTTGTAGACCCGCAGCTCGTCCCGTACAGCATCAGTCTCTTGTTGGAGCAGTAGATTCTCATGGCAGCTATAGGGATTTTGCCTAAGCCAGTGCATGTGCTGCATTTGAAAGGGGTTTGCCGCCACTGCCTCGTCTCCCTGGGGAGGGGGAAAGTAGCAACACTCAAAAGTCATGGGTGAGGTGTTCGTGGGTCATCGTTACGTCCCAGTTTCTCCGGATCTACGAGTCCAAGGACGGTCTGGACTCGACCGCGTCAAATTAGACATAATGGCTGTTTAAGATAGATGATCCCTAAGAACCACAAAATGCAAAATAGTGTTTGTCAAAAAATTTATACACAATACTAAAACTAGAATCAAAAGTACATCCCCAACTGAACAAGTATCGATACAGAAAAATAACATGAATGGGACAAGATTTGACCTTTCCTGAAATTTTAGAAAGGTCTTGATCTATATTAGAACTATAGTAAGACCGTGTTGTAACTAGAGAAACTACTATTATTACTACTATAGCGGATGCAGTAGTAGTGGTCTAGGTTTGTATCATTAACAGTAGTAGTTGTAGCCGTAGAAGTAGTAGTGCTAGTATTCTGGGTAGTAGTATTAGCTGTTGTAACCTAGAAGTGGTGTAGTGACAGTTGTATAGAAGTACTATAAAACCAAGCCTAGCCAAAGCTCTACCACTCTCTGACCTTAGTTTGATTTAATATTGACAGAAAAAATTGAACTTTGGACCACCAGCCTGCAGTGTGGTAAAAGGCAGTGCATTAATAGAAAGACAGCAAGAGAGCTCTACTACAGATCATAATTGTTCATCACATTTCCACAAATAAAATGTCAACTAAACCAAATCATGCAGCATATCCAATAGCATTATTTAGCTTGTTTGTTCTGTGGCCTTGCTTCTTACATTTTGTCAGTGTAACAGAAGCAGAGTGCAGTACAGTAAAATCTGGTGTCCCATGCCAAATATGATTGAATAACGAATCAAGAGAACAAAACATGGAACGAAATGATTACAGCGTGCAAAATATTACAATATAAACGCCGACTTGAAAAATCATTGCATGTAAGTAACACTTTACTCTTATTATGACAAGAAAGTGTATAAAGTTACTACTGACCTGGTTCCGCTGTTTTCAAGTTGTTCCAGCAGCACGAAAGAAGCCCCACCCATATGAGATTACAGCCGTCACGTGACAAGTACAACACACACAAGAGCATCATGGGATTAGTAGTTTAAGAGACTGACCAAGCTTAACATGACCTCAAAACCAAAACTATAACATAAACGCAGCTAAATGAATTATAATATGTATACTGAAATAATAAGGTCTACTGTAATTCTCACTTTTCCCAGGGGAACTGTTAACAGGTCAGTTAGATAGTAATTTAGCTAGTAAATGTTGAACAGATGTTAGCCTAGCCTAATTTTAAATACACAAATGGTTTAAAATTGTAAGTTTTTTTTTGCATTGAGATAGTCATTTCCAGCATTTTCTCTACCCTTGCCCATTGGAAGAAAACAAACTCTAATATTATTCTAAGCTTTGAACTGAATTTGATTTGATGTGCAGTTGACGCAAATGACGCACGTTTTGGCAGATGTGTTTCTGTTATTTCCCGTTTGAAAGTCAAAAGGAAAGAATTAAAGTACAATATTACAAACACTAATCCTAATCCTATCCTAAATTGTAGCGAATTGTGTTAAAAGAGACCAATAGTTTTCATCAATGCAGCAGATGGAGTCCAGTTTTGGTGCTGTCTTTTGCCCATGTCAACAGTCCGGATGGTTCAAACTCAAATGGCTCAGATTATCCACTCACTGCTCACGTGCCGTCTGCCAAAACCACCATGAGCCTGCACCATGATGCACAGCAAACATATGGGACTAAATGTTCAACTAACCACATGGTAGCCTAATTCATTTCAGCAGTAAACTAGGGAGGGAACAAAGTCATGCTAGTTATTACTGTGCACTGACTAAATGTATATTGGTCTGAGTAGGTATCTAAATGTCTTAAGTGGAATAAGTAGGTTACCCCAAAGGCTATTTTATACCTCTATTGGATGCAAGTACCTTCAAACCTTTCTTTTACATCTGGATACTACAGTAATTTAGTTGACCGCCAGTATAAGTGACTGTTTGTGATGTCAAAACTGTCCACATAGCATTGGCCTATCAGTAATTCATATGTATAGGTATAAGTAAACCTTTGCATTGTCTTAGCTTTCAGTCAGTGAAGACAGAAACATGACTTCCCATACTGGCTCCCTGCTCCTCATTAGAGACAGAGGAGATGGTGTCATTCATCTGTGTCACTGACAGGTTCAAAGGCACTGACCACAAGAGGTTACAGAGCCAAAGAAGATAGAAAACCACCCACTCTGTGACAACTGACCCTCTGAGACACACCAGACAGTAACAAGGCCTTTGATGCATCACCTCTCAATTAGAAATGTGTTTTATGTCATGGACTCAATGTTAAGCATAGTTAGTATTTTGGGATTGGGTTACATTTAAAACAATTTCTGGTATAACAATTATAGGTTGAAATGTGTAGTAGGGCTTTCTTGGCCTCACTGTTCTCCTCAGGATTGTTGTATGCTGCCACCTGGTGTCAAAAAGAAGACAAATCACCAATTACATTTGTCATTTACGTCTGTGTAGACCCTCAGTCGTCCAGGTCTGATCCATAGCAAACAACGAAGTTAAATCTGTCAACTGGACAAATCTTGTAGGAGTGAAGACGTTTCGCTGCATAAATGGGGGCCTGAGACATAATCTCTCCCCCATCTACAACTCCATCCTCAGACCCAGAACAATGAGAACAATAGCAGGGTCGTTAAGGGCTGAATAAGGTAGTTTCAGCTGAAACTGGAGACAATAGCTGTTTACAGTTTCAGTGTGGTTAGCCCCTCCCCTCATTTAGATTTAAAAGGCAGTGGCCACCAGCAATCTGACCAGAACTGAAGAAGCGGCTTGGATGAGCAGCGAAACGTCTTCACTCCTACAAGATTTGCCCAGTTGACAGATTTAACTTCGTTGTTTGCTATTTGTCATTTACCTAAATGTATGTTCTATCATGCACTGCACCCTGTAAAAAGACCATCTTAAAGGTGCACTATCTAACTTTACATGGACATTGCTTGCAATGTTCCACTGTATGACATGAGGCTTATCCTCATTTATTCCTTTCATATGTTTTTACTTCTTAAAAATATATATATTGAAAAAAATGATATGTCTAACTGTGAGTGGTGTCATATCTCCATAGATCTGACCTGTAAGTTGGCGTGGTGTTGTCAGCTACTTATTCACATAGACAGAAAAATATGATTATTGAAAAAGCAATGACATCTCAATGGAGACAAGGAGGTGATGGACTTTCCACTAAAAGTAAGTTACATACATACATGAGCAACATAATATTTTGAATCTTCTGTGTTCTCACTCACTGTTCCAGTTTAAATCTGTTTGTAGCCTTACGAAATCTAATTATTACAATAAGCACCTTTAAAGTTAAACCGTTAAATTCCCAGAAGGATCAAGGTGAGCCTCATTCAGAAATGACAACAAGTCAGACTTATCCAAACAAGCCTGGCTTTTACAGGCTTTCTACATTTCTGGATCAGCCCTCTGGTTTTCTACAACTTCAGGTACAGCAGTTTAAGTAGGACAGTAAACACATTTGTAATGTGCAGATGCCATACACTTCATGCCAACAGTCATGCAAATGTGTTTTGCACGGCTCCACATGACCACACAGTGCACTACCCAGCTTCTGTCTCATGCACTGTCCAGTATAAACGGTGTGGACTAACTCTACAGTAGCAGCAGTAGGTCTGAAACCAGACAGACAGTTGCTGAGACAGTTTAAGTCACAAGTTTAGCCATGGCTGCGCGGACTGTGGTGCTCATCTGTGCCATCCTCATTGGATTGTCTATCGTTACAAGTAGTGTCAAGCCTAATTTAACTCATGCTTACTGCAGGATTGTATGGTAAGATTTTTATGTACTATTCGCGTTGCACTTTTTGAAGTAGCAGTGAGATCCTTTTAATATTTTTTCTGTCAGGTTGCTTGGTCTACCCTGTGACCGTGTGGCTTATGCTATTGTGACTCAAATTAAAGCAATGGGCTCATACAAGGTAAGCAGCACACATAAACAAAAATCTATATATATTTTTAAATATATATCAATAATACGATCAAAGATTTTAAATTTTCTATTTACTCATGTGTGCAGCTCTTGAGCCCAGCGGTTCCGGGTTTGATCCAGGCCAATCACACCTCTGGGTCTGGACAGTTTGAGAGCGTTAACTTTACCATCATTGGAACATCCATGGGGATGGGCTGCCATGTTGAAGTAGGTCACTATGGACTTTCACAGTTTACGTAAGTCTGTGGAAAAGAAATGACATTTGGATTTGTTCAGGGTTCGTCCATGTCCTCTTTCTGGTACAGCCTCTTTGATAATGGAACCAACTACTGCAACCTCCATAATATTATTGAAGGTGAGTTTTACACCCTATTGCACTTGATCTTTTATTATAAAGTATTATTTCTTTGTTTTCAATGTCTCATTGCAGGAAGTGGACTTTCCAGGGCTCCAGGATTTGTTGAATTCACAAACGAATGGCTCTGTCTTGGAGTTGGAATTTCTGCCTGCAACTAATCTAAACACGTTTCAGTTCTGTCCTTACTGTGTAACAAACAATTTAAACATGTATATGTCACTATTGTGGTATTGTAAACAAATGTGTGAACTTTTAGACAATAAAATATTTACATAAAGTCTTTCACTCAGTGATGTAATGATTTTACACTTTTTACACTTTGTTTTTAAATTATATTTATCTTGCAGATTGCCCCAGATACCAGTTGTATATCCACTGTAATACACATTTACAAATTAAATGCGCATTAACTAAAGCTATGTCAATAAATCACAACCCTCATTCACTTAATTCAGTGCTTCTCAAATAGAGATGCGTATGACACTGTAGTACTGTAGACAGCGCACACAGCAAAGAGCAGGAGAGAGCGACAGATCGTGACACAGGGCAGTGAACAAGAAACACTTTTGCTAAAGAGACACTATGGAAAACATTTTAACAGGTATGAAAAGAAAGGCGGAGATAGACGGAGGTAATGAGACGCACGAAAGTCACACGAAAAGTAAGACGAGGAAGTCTGATGAAGAGTATTGAGCACTTGGCTTCACCGTGACTCCGGTGGGACACGAGGACAGACTGGTGTCTGCTGTGTCTGAAAATGTTGTCAGCGGAGAGTGTGAAGTCAAATAAGTTAAGGCGCCACCTCATTACACCTCAGTCACGCTGATAAGACGCTGGAGTTTTTTCAGCATAAACGTGCCAAATATTAACAACAATCATCCCGCTTTGTGAAAGTCACTTAAACCAGCAAGCACTGAGCATCATATAAGGTGGCGTACCAAATTGCTTGTTTTAATTTGATATTTAATTAAATTTCATTATATTTTATTTTATTTTTTCAGTATCAAATGGTTCAATCTGTTGTTCCAACAATTTGTAATTCATATGTCAAGGTGGTATCTGATCAGAAACATCTATTTTCTAACATTAAATACATAGTTATGTAAAACATCTATTATAATCAGATGACTCAGAATATTCCGTCAGATTGTCATAGGACTTGTTTTGTTCATGTCATCCACAAAATCCAATCATTATATGCTGAGCTCCGTCTCATTGTTTCTTCACTCTCATAAATGAATGTCTCAAAGATGCATTTTATTGCGACATTATGTATATTTCCGGTGCGTCCTTAAGTATTTCTGTTGTTGCGGATAAAAGACAAAGGAGTCGCAGCACATTAGACCTGAGGCCTCTTCACTCAGCAGGTATCATTCCGCGCATGTGTGTTTTTGTCCAATTTGTGGTGATGTAACTTCACTTGTGATTAAAAAAAACCCCGAAAGTAATAAATTTAGATGTGCAGATGCTACAGTGTTTTATGGAAACACGACCGAGCTGAACTTTATGGAGCCCCACAAGGACTCCAGGTCAGGATTTAAATGTCCCGAGAAGCTCTTGCCAATCCCGAGAAATCCGTAAAAATAAATAACAAAAATAACTTTCTGTGCGCTTTAGAACTTTCTAGAGTGAGGCAGAGAATGCACGTAAGTAGCTTCATGAAGTCTATACTAAAAGAAAAAATATATTCTGTCAACTGGACAAAACAGTTTTTTGAGTGAAAACATTTCGCTGCTCATCCAAACAGCCTCAGCTCTGCACAGATCTGCTGCTGGACACTACAAGACAAGGCAAGTTTATTTGTATAACACAATTCGTAAACAAAGTAATTCAAAGTGCTTTACAGAATAAGAAAGTAATTCAAATCATAATACAAAATACAATGCAAAACATTCACATTTTAGAAGAGAAGAGTGCAGAATAAAACCCTTTCAGTCATATGCACAGCTAAACAGAACTGTTTTGAGCCTGGATTTAAACATTGTCAAAGTAGAGGCCTGTCACATCTTCAGGAAGACTGATCCAGATTTTAGCTGCATAAAACTGAAACGCTGATTCCCCATGTTTAGTCCTGACTCTGGGCACCAGCAGGAGGCCGGTCCCTGAAGTCCTCAAATTGCGAGATGGTTCATATGGCACTAACATGTCGGAGATATACTTTGGACCTAGGCCATGGAAAGACTTGTACACAAGCAGAGCTGCTTTAAAGTCTATTCTTTGAGCTACAGGAAGCCAGTGCAGAGACCTGAGCACAAGACGCATGTGCTGGTACTTCATAGTTCTAGCAGTACCTGAGCAGCAGCGTTCTGGATGTACTGCAGCTGTGTTAACACTCGTTTGGGGAGACCAGTGAGCAGGCTTTACAGTAGTCTAACCCAGTGTATTTCAACCTTTTTTGAGCCAAGGCACATTTTTTTCATTGAAAAAATCACGAGGCATACCACAAGCAGAAAATGTTAAAAAAATGAAACTCTGCATCCTATATTTACAATATAAAGTAATTCTCATCAGATTATTTTGAACAGGAATCAAATAAACACACAAATAAAGCATTTTATAATAAAATAAAATATTTCTACTCACTCAGTGTGAAACCTGATATTTTTTAGACCAGTTAGGTGTAATTGGATAATTTCCTACGGCACACCAGACAATATCTCACGGCACACTAGTGTGCCACGGCACAGTGGTTGAAAAACACTGGTCTAACCTACTGTAGACAAATGCATGGATAAGTCTCTCCAAGTCTGGTTTGACAGTATACCTTTGATTTTTGCAATGTTTTTAGATGGTAAAAAGCTGCGGATATTATTGATTTGATGTGGCTGTTAAAGTTTAAGTCTGAGTTAATTATTACCTCTAGATTTCTAGCCTGATTTGAAGGTTTTAGAGAGAGAGACTGGAGGTGACTGTTAACACTCTCTATGTTTCTTTGGGCCAAAGACCATGACTTCAGTCTTGTCTGAGTTTAGCTGGAGAATGCTGTTTTGCATCCACACACTGATCTGTTGGATGCAGTGGCAGAGTGAATCCACTGGTCCATATTCACCTTCTGCCAGTGAGATATAGATCTGAGTGCCGTCTGCATAGTTGTGGTAGGACACATTATTGCTGCGTATTAACTGGCCTAATGGCAGCATGTAGAGATTGAACAGCAGGGGTCCCAGTCTCAGGCGGATGTCATTTGTCACCTTGATAAAAGCAGTCTCAGTGCTGTTGTGGGGTCTACAACGTGACTGAAAAATATTGAAGGGAGGAAGTTCGTAAGCTGTTAGTAAACAACTATTTAAAGGACTTTGAGATTTCAAGACTGCTCTTCTTTAGGAGAGGGTTCATAACCTCAGTTCTCAAAGCTCTTGGGATTGTTCCAGATTGAAGTGACACATTAACTATGCAAGCGAGTGGTGACAGACAACTGTTGAGCACAGACTTTAGAAATTTAGTGGGTTACACATTGAGGCAGCAGGTAGATGAGCTCAGACTGGTGATGATCTCTTCAACAGTTTTGTCACAGGTGCAAAGTGAGTCAGCTCTAAGTGTCTAGGTGGGTGCGGGGATGTTATTTGTGTTGTGGAATTGAAATCGAAACTTGCATTTAGATGTTGAAATTAGTTCTTACGGCAGTGGAGCTGGAGGGTTTGTTAATCTGTTTACTGTTGCAAATCGGACATGAGAGTTGTGACTGTAACTTCCAATAATGTCAGAAAAATACCTCTCCCTTGTTATACATACTACATACATTTTGCGCCATTACTGCTTGGCCCTTTGGCACTCCCTTTTCTGTGCCCTGGCCATCATTCCTCCACAGCATTTTGTGCTTATCTTTAACCATTTTAACATTAAAAGTATATTAATAAGTTTACACTCACATCTGGGATTAGTGTTCTTATATGAAATTTGACATCTAGACTGGGGAACCTAAGGACAAAAGAATAGCATTCCCAGATCATAGAAACAGAAACCTATGGAGAATGTTGGTAATTGTGTGTAGGGGTCCATCTGTTGATTCATTTGACACAATCTGGCCATATAGAATTGTGAAGACCTGGTTTTGCAAAAAGCCTGAACAAAAAGACGAGCAACAAAACTATTATTCCTATTTTGTAAAGTAAAAAACTTTTGGATTGTGAAATGGACTCACCAGATGGGTTTTCATAAGGCGTGATAGGGGGGCTGTCAGTAGCTGTAAGGACCCCCAAACTAAAGGGTCCTATGAAGAGTGCAGAGGCTAGGAGCAGAGTCTTCATGGTGGTCCCAGGTCAGTTTCTCTTCTGCAGTGATCAATCCCCATTTATAAGATATATGAACCCTGTCATAGGACCAGTGTTGAGCATCCACATTTAATTGGTTAGGCCTCATGAGTCTTGATATGGCTGTTTCCACCATGTAAAGGAGTTTGAACTTTTATTTTGAAATGTAGTGGTTGCGTTTTTTGTTGGTTTGTTTAATACATTGTATTTTTGTATCTGTGAGAAGATTTTAATTCACTTTTTTGTAACTTGTAGCTCTAACGGTTGCAAAGTGTTAAATTAAATAAAACGGAAAATGGGCTCATCCGCTTGTGTGCTTGTTTCATTCTGGGACTCTATGCACTGTATGTAAAACAATACACAGGAATTGCATTGTTAGAAAATGAAGTCTTCTTGTGTGTTTTTAAAGTATACTTTAAATCTTCCTCTACTCAATAAACTAGCAATGTGTTTTGTTTCGTTTTTGAATACTCATTTAAATCTGATTACACTCACACCTGTTTACACCAGTAATATTTTATTGAGAGCTTTCTTACAATGTTATATCATTGGAATCTTGATTAATAGTAGAGGTGAAAGAGTTATGGTTTTGTGTTTAGAGCATCTACCTTTTACACAAAAAAGGCTGCTCTCTATAAACACTAAAAAAAAAAAAATAAAAAAAAATTATAGTTTGGATGGAATAAACATAGTAATTATACAACTACAGTAGCTGTTATGGCACATTTTATATTCTGTTTATTGTCCTCATTTGTATCTGCCTGCCATGGCTAATCATGGCTGATCATCAAAATTTGTATTTATTTATTTATTTATTTATTGTCATAGTAATATTAGTAATAAAAAACAATAGGTCAAAGATATCCACAAATTTATTGTTGTGCTTCACAGGTCAGAATTACAGAGTGATACAAGGAGCAAGAGTGAACGATGGGCAGAACCACTTTTCAGTTTTGTCTAAAAATCCAGGCTGCAAGTTGAGTCCACTTCCTACAGTTAAACAGAAAGAGAAAGAAAATAAGACTTCAAATGTGTAAGTACAGATTTTGGCCACTAGAGGGCACAGGTTTCTCAGCTGCACAAAATACAACAACATAACACTAATTTATTTACCCAGTGCAGTTTAAAACAGGTCAACACTCATCAATCTACATTTTATTTACTTTTATTATAGTCAGTCAATAGCTCTGATTTGGCCACATACTGGTGTACACATACTGGTGGCTAGTAAAACATTAATTAATTTTATGTTTAAAATAAATATACTTGACAGGAACAGTACAGTAAACATTGCCATCAAATATATAGCAGATGTCATGTACATAGTACTTCTAACCACCATAATTTGCAGCCCCTGTCCCTGGTTTGGACACAGCAGTAATAATAGTTTAGATACAATTTCCAGATTTTTGTGGACAAGTATTGTTATTACAAACCTCTGAGTAGATTATAAATGTTGCAGTAGTTGACATCATTATCTAATGTGGTATGTGGTCCAATAGACTGAGACTGGACCTGGGCAAAATATAGAACAGAGCCTTTAAAAGAAAGAAAGTGAAAAAACTGACTGAACCAAGTGGAGGAAAATCTTGACAAAAGTAGATGAAGAAAAATAATGAAGAAAAATAATGACGAAATATAATGTACTGCTTAATCTTTTGTCTTCTAATACTGATTTATAATGTGTCAAAAGCCTCAATTTTCAAGGTTTTAAAGGTAAGATGTTTAAATATACTTACAAATATTTGGCAGCCGTCAGCCATTGGAGTGGGGCTTTATGTAAATGTAATGGTCTCAGCTTTAAACCCGTCTGCAGAGGAGTGGTCCACAGTCAGTGTCACACTGTCAGCTAACACAAACTGTAAACACATCAACAATTTATATCAATAATAAACTTTATATTGTATTTTTCATTTTACACAAAACACAATAGTCAATGGTCAACACTATAAAAGTATTTATGAGATTGCTATAAAAATTGAAAAACTAAATATAACAATTAGCACTTAAAGATGGACTATGTAACTTTTCCTGAGGGTCCGCTACCTGTTTGTCTCCATAGAGATGTTTTTGCTTTGCTTCGAATGTCCCACAGTATGTCATGTGAACCTAGCAACAAAAACACCTATAATGTACAATTATATACGTAAGTGCAATTCTGGTAAAGTAATATCTCACTGGAGTCAAGCAAGTGGTGGACCCACACCAGAAAAGTTATGTGGTGCAACTTTAAATTAATTAATAAAAATCCTTACCAAGTAGTTGCAGTCAGTGCAGTACTTTGACCTGCTGAATAAGCAAACTATTAATCTCTGCACATGGAGTAGTGAAGAGCCTATGGAAAAAAGAGAGAAAAAATCCCAAAACAACACAAAAAATCTCAAGAATTAAATGTAAAAATAGACTCAGTTTTAAAAAGTCATGATAAAGTATCACTGACCAGATGGCCTTGCAGAAGGATGGTGTTGGAGGCTTGGTTGGTTTTGGAGTAGGATGAGGTTTTGGTGTAGGTTTTGGCTTTTTAGTAGTTGTAATGGGAGTTACAGGTTTGTGAGTCGGCTTAGGTTTTGGTTTGTGATCTGCTTAGAGAATCCCACGCAGAGCCATGATCAGCGTCAGAACCAGCAGAGTCCTCATCCTGAATTGTGACCGTTCCAAATGGGTTTTCCAAATGAGACTGTGGCTGTGATGTTTCATGGAAGTGGGGTTTTTGTCCTGTGTCCATTCTTTTAGTCTTGTGATGCTGATCACCTTTGTGCAGGGACAATCTCAATTTGAATGGTTCTAAACATAATTAGTACCTCAGGAAATCCTGTGCTTTGGCGTTGAATTCAATTTGACTCTATCTCTGCAAAAACTGCCAAAAAAATGTGCAAAATCAACTTTCATGAGCTTTAAACCATTTTATTATTGGTTTCTTTTATAGTGTTCTTGTATTGTTAAGAATGTTTGGATCAATATGGTAGTGTACAAAGAACAAAAGGAAAAAAAAAAAGCATAGCCCATTTTGTCTTCTTTAAAATCAAAAATAATTAAGGGCCTTCAACCAATACATTAGCAGAAGAAAAGTGCATGCAGGAGGTATAGCTAAAAGTTGCAATAAATGAATATTATTTTGTCACATTTGATCTAAAAATGACTTTAGCATTTTAAATGTCTCGTTGCGGGTATATATAAAGAGTTGCTTAAGAGTTGTTTCCATGTTGAAAGCATAATGTGACCATACATGGATTATCCTGCTATCCTATAAAGTATTGTAGCCCGCAGGTTATTTGATTGTGATCATAATTACCATAGCAGTCACACACAAACCACATGTACCTTTTTATTCCAAGCTTTAGTCGCTGTCTCAGCCCGTTACAAATTGGTTTTCAGCTGCATTACCTGCTCCCCCATAAGAGGCTTGGTCCCCACCCTGACTTAAGTATAAATACAAAGAGACGTCTTTTGCTACAGAGAGACAAGCCAAGCAAGACTCTCACTAACACAAGCCGCTGTCACACTATCACACATCTTCTGCTCAGGACAAACTTAACCAGCTCACAACATGAAGACCCTGCTGCTGACTTTAGCTTTCTCTGCTCTGTGTGGCTCTTTTTTTGCTGTACCTGGCCCTACGCTTATTCCATACGACCCCTTCTGCAAAACTATATGGTAAGTAAACATCTGCATATCTCAAGTTGATCTAGTATTTTAGATGTTGACAAACTTTACTGATCCACAAAGAAAATAGTAAAAATATATTGTAATGATCTGATTTTTTATGTTTAGTTCAGAGTTGACACCTTTTGTTGTTCTTAAATGTGGCAGGACATTGATGAACAAATGCATATTACTATAAATTTAGCACCAAGCTAGTTCCAATTCACATGCATGATAAGCATTGAACAAGTACAATAGAGATAAATGTATACAGTTTAAAATAACCTCAGTCCGGAGGTGGCCGTGGGCACCGGCATCGTCATTAGGGTTGGAATATTTTTCATGGGGCTGCAGATCGTGAGCATATAAATTCTAATGGTCACTACAAAGCTGTTTTAATGCCTCCCAGAGAATCCTTGCAATATTGACTTGTTGGTCACATGAACATAGAACATTTTACACAAATCAACCTACTTTATATCATATTTATGAGGAGAAACTTTTCCCAAATTCTTCTTTGAAATGAATGGGATTTCCTCTTGTTTGGAGCGTTTAGAGGAAAAAGTGGGCAGGGTGGAATAAGGTCAATACAAAGATAGCAATATCTATGTAAACCCTCAGTCGTCCAGGTCTGATCCATAGCAAAAGATGAAGTTTAAATCTGTCAGCTGGACAGAGTAATTTCAGCTGAAACTGGAGACAATAGGTGTTTACAGTTTCAGTGTAATTAGCTCCTCCCTTCAGACAGATATAAGACAGTGGCCACCAGCAATGTGACCAGAACTGAAGCAGCGGCTTGGATGAGCAGCGAAACATCTTCATTCCTACAACGATTTGTCCAGTTGACAGATTTAAACTTCATCTTTTGTTAAAGATAGCAATAGTAATTTAGTAACAGTAATAGCAATAGTATCAAAAGAGTGATATAATAAGCTGTACTAATGTAGTCCAGGAGTTTTCACTGTAGAATTGGTGTTTAAATCTGTGAATGTACACAATATATAACCTCATTTCCTTTTTTATTTTCAGGCTTTTTGGTGCTAGCTGCTTCAACATCAACGCCATATTAACAAAACAGATTCAGGCCTTCAGTCCAGAGATAGGATGTACGACGTGCCAGTACACTGTAAGAATGTCCAGTCACTCACGACGACGCTGTGTCACACGAATTGGTTTGAATATAAATGTGTTGTTTTCTGTTGTAGCTGGTGTCTGTCACTCCTCAGTACATCATGGCCAACCACACGTCTCCAGATGGAATCAGCACTGAGAAGATCACCATTTCGTTTCTCCCCAGCATGCTGCCTGATGGCTGTAGAGTATCAGTAAGTAGCTTTACAATGAAAACAGACAAGAATTTTATTATTATTTTTTTTTTTTATAAATACATATTTGAAGAGTCCAATTGCAAAAACAGATACCTCCATTTTGAAAAACTGCCATAACCTTTTACTTCTACAGAAAGTCTAGTGGATCAAGTAGAGAGAGAGTCATATTTTTTTGCAATAAAATACATTTTGCTTTTGAAAACATTACTATACAGTAAGTAAACTGCAAACCTTTGACTTTTTAAAATGGCATTTGTCTGTTTTTGCAAATGAGCCCTTTTTTGTTTAAGTAGCTCAGTCAGCACATTAATAGTTTTTGTTTTGTTTCTAGGCTATGTCCCAGTCCTCCCCGTTCTCCCCTTCTCTTCTGGACAATGGAGTAAACTATTGCAATCTTCATAATCTAGTTGCAGGTAATGTTTTTATTGCCTTGTTTATGTATTATTGCCTTGTTCAAATTACTTTTACAAACTTTTGTTAAATTACTAATTATGTTGGTCTGCTTTTGTGATTTTAGCCAGTGGCCTGGCTTCTCACCCAGACTTTCTAGAGATGACAAATGAATGGGCCTGTCTGAGCTACGGACTTGCAACCTGCGCATTTTAACAAACAACAAGGAGACATATCTCAGTCGTTTCTTATATTGTTAAAAATAATAAAATGTTTATATAAGCTATGTTGTGCTGCTGTATTTATAATTGCACTAATCCTATATTATTTAGATGGAAATATGATGAATTCATATTATTTATAATAAAATACAAAAGAGAATCATGCTGCCAGACCAGACCCATTTAGACTTAGAAGCTAGGTCTAGGATGGCAGTTTAAACCACATGACAACAACTATAACTTAACTCTACTTTACAGTATTTATATTAGATCTTGTTGTGTAACTTGTCCAGGCCTGGGTGCAGACCAAACTGATTCAGAGTGGGCTCGAGTTTCAAAGGGGTGCAAACATAATACGCTTCCACTGAGTGATATTAACTTTGGCGACTCAAATGAGGGTGAAAACATTTTTAACTGATGTTGCAATGCAACCTTTTGCACCCCTGTAGACCCAAGCCTGAACTTATCCAAAACAATCATACACACAAGTTTGCTTATGTAAAATTTTCTATTCATGATTATTTGTGATTGTTAATTATTAATTGCTATGGCAACGGTCCTAATTTTCCATCATTTTGAAAGCCATGGACATATTACTCTTATGACACACGCTATAACTATTACAACTTGCGCAATAGTCACACAGCAACGGAAATGCAGACTCATCAGACCGTAGAAGGTTACAATAATTGTAGTCCATCATCCAAAAGATTGAGAAACCCAAGAGACTGAGACTGGGCCGGGAGGGCCAAAATATGTGCTGTTGGCAGTTTAACCATGTATCCATCAAAATAATGTTGACACAGTGTGAAATCAGCTTCTGTGGACTAAAGGTACTGAGAAATAACCATTTTTCAGTTTTACCAACACAAATATTTGTAGCGCTGAAACTGCTACATGTAGGGTCTACTTACTACACTACTGTACTGTTCTGTGTGTATATATATATATATATATATATATATATATATATATATATATATATATATATATATACACTCACCTGAAGGATTATTAGGAACACCATACTAATACGGTGTTTGACCCCCTTTCACCTTCAGAACTGCCTTAATTCTACGTGGCATTGACAACAAGGTGCTGAAAGCATTCTTTAGAAATGTTGGCCCATATTGATAGGAGCATCTTGCAGTTGATGGAGATTTGTGGGACGCACATCCAGGGCACGAAGCTCCCGTTCCACCACATCCCAAAGATGCTCTATCGGGTTGAGATCTGGTGACTGTGGGGGCCATTGTAGTACAGTGAACTCATTGTCATGTTCAAGACACCAATTTGAAATTATTTGAGCTTTATGACATGGTGCATTATCCTGCTGAAAGTAGCCATCAGAGGATGGTACATGGTGGTCATGAAGGGATGGACATGGTCAGAAACAATGTTCAAGTAGTCCGTGGCATTTAAACGATGCCCAATTGGCACTAAGGGACCTAAAGTGTGCCAAGAAAACATCCCCCACACCATTACACCACCACCACCAGCCTGCACAGTGGTAACAAGGCATGATGGATCCATGTTCTCATTCTGTTTACGCCAAATTCTGACTCTTCCATTTGAATGTCAGATCGATCGTCAATCGAGACTCATCAGACCAGGCAACATTTTTCCAGTCTTCAACTGTCCAATTTCGGTGAGCTCGTGCAAATTGTAGCCTCTTTTTCCTATTTGTAGTGGAGATGAGTGGTACCCAGTGGGGTCTTCTGCTGTTGTAGCCCATCCACCTCAAGGTTGTGCGTGTTGTGGCTTCACAAATGCTTTGCTGCATCCTCGGTTGTAACGAGTGGTTATTTCAGTCAACGTTGCTCTTCTATCAGCTTGAATCACTCGGCCCATTCTCCTCTGACCTCTAGCATCAACAAGGCCACATACTGGATGTTTTTCCCTTTTCACACCATTCTTTGTAAACCCTAGAAATGGTGCGTGAAAATCCTAGTAACTGAGCAGATTGTGAAATACTCAGACCGGCCCGTCTGGCACCAACAACCATGCCACGCTCAAAATTGCTTAAATCACCTTTCTTTCCCATTCTGACATTCAGTTTGGAGTTCAGGAGATTGTCTTGACCAGGACCACACCCCTAAATGCATTGAAGCAACTGCCATATGATTGGTTGATTAGATAATTGCATTAAGGAGAAATTGAACAGGTGTTCCTAATAATCCTTTAGGTGAGTGTATATATATATATATATATATATATATATATATATATATATATATATATATATATATATATATATATATATATATATATATATACACGTGTATATATATATATATATATATATATATACACGTGTATATATATATATATACACGTATATATACACATACATGTATACAAACAAACAAAATAAACTAAACAACAGCATAGCGCAGCATGTTACATCAGCAAATGAATAGCATAATAATTCTGTGAGATAAATTATAGCAAATGTTACAATAAAGTGTAATCAATAAGTGTTACTCTTTTAATTATCAGACAGTCTAGAGTATTTTCCCATTTTTTTTAAATATTGGATTTAAAACTGAATCAACTGAGGTAAGAGAAGAGGCTGTTTGTGGGGTGACTGGGGTCCTAGTGGAAGAAGACCCTGGGGAAGACCCCGGACACTCTGGAGTCCGTCCAGAGGAGCTGGAGGAAGTGTCTGGGGTGTGGGAGGTTTGGGAGTCCCTGCTTAGACTGCTGCCCCTGTGACCTGACCCTATAAAAGTGAAAGAAGATGGATGGATTTGACCCTTTTTTTCTGGGACAGTGGGACAAATTACATTATTTTATGTGTGCATATAAACCCACATCTCATCACATGGTGCAGAAGCTTCATGAGCGTCACGCTTACTGACAAGACAAAGAGTGTATTTACAGGCACCATGCATAAAGCATTACACCATTGGCCATCACAGACAGATGACAGCAAACATCAGCTTCAATACTTATAAAATAAAAAAAATAAGTACGCATATAGATCACAATCACTCTTAACTACTGCACTGTGTAAGATTAAACTCTGGCACCATAGTCATTATTCAACACATAAGATTTCATGAGGAACCAGACAGGATTGACTGGAGATTAATGAAGCCAAAATAATCCTCATAATTCTAAATACTGTGAAATGAGGTTAAAGGTTTGCATTTTTTTTTCTTTTTGTTGATCATATCCTGTAAAGTTATCACACCACATCACATCAATTAAGTATACGTTATTTCAACAATACTTGATTTGATCTGATCCATGCTTTAATCCAGCTTCTTCAGGATTATCATCACCAGTGATCTGACCTGGTTTTAGTAAAGGCTCTCAGTGCATTATTCTCTGGATACATTGATCTTTTGATCTACATGAAATTATATCTCCACTCAAATATAATGTAGTTTATGAGTCTGGAACTGCATCAAATACATTGATACATGGATATACTGAGTGACATCGAATTACAACAATATATATGGCTGGAAATCTGGAAATCACATTGTATGATTTTTTAAATAATTTATTTGTAGGTTACTGCTGCAAATAAGTAATTGAACACCTGTCTATCAGCTAGAATTCTGACCCTCAAAGACCTGTTATTCCACCGCATAAAGACACCTGTCCACCCCATACAATCAGTAAGACTCCAACAATGCTGGAAAGGGCTACGGGGCAATTGCCAAGCAGCTTGGTGAAAAAAGGTCCACTGTTGGAGCAATTATTAGAAAATGGAAGAAGCTAAACAAGACTGTCAATCTCCCTCAGACTGGGGCTCCATGCAAGATCTCACCTCATGGGGTCTCAATGATCCTAAGAAAGGTGAGGAATCAACCCAGAGCTACATGGGAGGAGCTGGTCAATGACCTGGAAAGAGCTGGGACCGCCGTTTCCAAGGTTACTGTTAGTAATGTACTAAGCCGTCATGGTTTAAAAAACATGCATGGCACGGAAGGTTCCCCTGCTTAAACCAGCACATGTCCAACATGCCTTTATTAGTCCCACAGTGGGGGAATTCCAGTATTGCACCACACAGTTCAAGAACAGCAGGAAAATGGTAACATGCAATAAAACAAGATAATAGATAAATAGCTTAAAATAATTTAAAAATAGACTTAAAAATAAACTAAAAATAGACTCTAATAAAAAACAGACTTATGTACAATAAGAGTGACAGTGTAGTGCAGCATATGAACAGAATAAATCACAGTAAAGTGACTTCAGTAGATTTACATGGTATTCAGAATTGCACATGGGTGTAGTTGAATGACACATGTTCAGTGTTAACAGTGTTCATTGTACATTCCACTCGCCATGTTTGGAGGAAGAAGAATGATGTGTACCATCCAAAGAACACCATCCCTACTGTGAAGCATGGGGGAGGAAACATCATGCTTTGGGGGTGTTTTTCTGCACATGGGACAGGACAACTGCACTGTATTAAGGAGAGGATGACAGGGGTCATGTATTACGAGATTTTGGGGAACAACCTCCTTCCCTCAGTTAGAGCATTGAAGATGGGTCGTGGCTGGGTCTTCCAACATGACAATGACCCGAAGCACACGGCCAGGATAACCAAGGAGTGGCTCCGTAAGAAGCATATCAAGGTTCTGGAGTGGCCTAGCCAGTCTCCAGACCTAAACCCAATAGAAAATCTTTTGAGGGAGCTCAAACTCCGTGTTTCTCAGTGACAGCCCAGAATCCTGACGGATCTAGAGAAGATCTGTGTGGAGGAGTGGGTCAAAATCCCTTCTGCAGTGTGTGCAAACCTGGTGAAAAACTACAGGAAACATTTCACCTCTGCAATTGCAAACAAAGGCTACTGTACCAAATATTAACATTGATTTTCTCAGGTGTTCAAATACGTATTTGCAGCAGTAACATACAAATAAATTATTTTTAAAAAATCATACAATGTGATTTCCAGATTTTTTTTTGATTATGTCTCTCACAGTGGACATGCACCTAAGATGAAAATTTCAGACTCCTCCATGATTTCTAAGTGGGAGAACCTGCAAAATCACAGGGTGTTCAAATACTTATTTGCCTCACTGTATCTCTCCCAGCTCCTATTTGAATTCTATGGTTAGCTGTAAGATTCTGTGCAGTACTCAGCCCACAAGTCTACGCCATCCATGCTCCCACACGACAGTTCCCCTTAAATATACAAAAACATGATGCAAAACTGTACACCACAACTTGACAAACCTGATGTCATGTTCAGCAGTTTCATTTGCAGGATGCACACTGATTGTGTTGCGATAGTTCTCTGAAGGGGGAGTGACTTAACTGAGGGAGCAAAGAGAGGAGAGATGCCAAAAAATAAAGTGAAACTTGCATTGTTTTAGGCAAATGTAACATTTTCCAAACAATAAATAATTAGTCATAGTTTTTGGCCCACAGAAACAAAGCAAAAGTGTTAGCAGTCACCTCCAGCCTTTCATTCTCAAAAACCTTCAAATCAGGCTAGAAATCTAGGGGCAATAATGGACTCAGACTTGAACTTTAACAGCCACATGAAATCAATAACATCTGCAACTTTTTACCATCTAAAAACATTGCAAAAATCTAAGATATACTGTCAAAACCAGACTTAAAGAGACTTATCCATGCATTTGTCTCCAGTAGGTTAGACTACTGTAACAGCCTGCTCACTGGCCTCTCCAAACGAGCTTTAACACAGCTGCAGTACATCATAAGTCCTGTGCTCAGGTCTCTGCACTGGCTTCCTGTGGCTCAGAAAATAAAAAGGAGACTTTATAGCAGCTCTGCTTGTGTACAAGTTTCTCCATGGACTAGCACCAAAGTACATCTCCGACATGTTAGTGATCATTTATGATTATTTATATTGATTTGTTATATTGTGATTTTAATGTCTTTTTTATTTTGTAAAGCACTTTGAATTACTTTGTATACAAATTGTGCTATATAAATAAACTTTCCCTGCCTAAAACTGTGTCATGGAGTATACTGGTGTATCCCACTTTAGTCTCCTTTAAATGCACATCATTAAGATTAGATATGGCCATTGTTGAGCTAAGACACCTCACTCCATTCACATGTTACAGATTTAATTGTACATGAGTCATATGTAACCCACAGGCTACTCTTTACATCAGCAAATGGCATGCTAATTGGTGTACTTCGCTTATTGTAGGATACAAAGCCTCTGAAATGTAGGTCCGGACACTCGAGGCCCGTAGCTGTTTGTCATGTGAAATACAAAGTTCCCATTCCTGTCAGCTCTTTAAAAGCCTCGATATTTCACAGAAGTCATTTGTGTTTCTTAAGTCTCCAACAGTGAATACACTTACTTGCTTACATCTGCTGCATTACTCCTGCCTTTGCTGCTGGTGGATTTGTTATCAGAGGATGTAACCTGCAGAGTTATGTAGTAAATAGAAATAATTATAATAGTTTTTTCTTTGTTCTACTTGTGGTGTTATATAGTATGTTGTATGCGTTTTGTCCTCACAGGATTTTTAAGAACCTTGCAGTAAAACAACTCATGCTCTTGTGCATCAGGTCAAATCCCGGAGCTCAGAAAAGTGTTTGGATGACCAGGAAAAGTGCATGTATGAGGTGCAATAATTGGTGCCTCTAAAGCACATGTGTGGCCCGAGGGCCAAATGTGGCCCTCCACATCATTTTATGTGTAAAAAGGTATGATGGTCTTATAATGTTGTTTTATCAGGAGATACACAGGTACACACAGTCATATTTTTACATCTTTGCAAAGGCATATGTAATATTTGTAACTTGAATAAGTAATAAATACAGAAATGGTTAATAAACAAGTGCCTGACCCTTTGATTGCAGACATTTTGCTGATTTGGCCCTCGATGAAAATGTGTTTGACACCCCTGTTCTAAAGGCACAACACAAGGACACTACATAAAATACAAAAGTAATTGATGCTAACTATTAACCTGGACGCCTCCCTAGGGAGGTGTTCTGGGCATGTCCCACTGGGAGGAGGCCCTGGGGAAGACCCAGGACACGCTGGAGGGACTATGTCTCTCGGCTGGCCTGGGAACGCCTTGGGGTCCCACCGGAGGAGCTGGAGGACGTGTCTGGGGTGTGGGAAGTTTGGGAGTCCCTGCTTAGACTGCTGCCCCTGCGACCCGGCCCCGGATAAGCGGAAGAAAATGGATGGATGGATGGATATTAACAGAGCTAGTTCAAATGTAGAAAATAATCAAATAGTATTGATAAAATGTGTTTGTGTATTTATAGTTCTTGCTGTGATCAAACAACTTTAGACATCTAAGGGATTGTGAGAATTCAGTGGTTTCACTATAAGCAACATTCCTGTTTCACCAATTCATATAACACAAGTGTTAGTAATATCCCTGTTCTTTTTTATTTAAAGGGCCCATATTACACTGCTCTCTGATCTATGTTATAATGTTTCCTCATCACAAACGTCACCCATTTAGGCTGAGTTCTTCTCTCAAACAGAAAACACCCTGTTCCACCTTGTGGTATCATGTGGTAATACAGAAAATTCATACACCTTCACTAGAATCATTTGGGTAATTTAAAAACTGCAATTGGCCAATCTGTACTGAACAAAAAGTAAAAGGTAGCTGTTAACCTTACTGTTTCATGATATCACAAGGTGGAACAGAGCATTTTGAGCTTTTGAGAAGTAGACAGACTAATTATGCAAGATTACTCAAGCATATGTGAATGAAACAAAGCACAACTCCAGGTATGTTTTTGAGGAGATAACTACATTGTAACATGGCTCATAACAGCATAATATAGGACATTTTAATTTGTTGGGTTATTTTTCTTTCTTTCAGATAATTCAGTCAAGTGAATCAGAACTCGATGTCAGGCACACATCCAAGAGCACATGGAAACTTACAAAAATGTCTTTTCAGTTCACTCCTCCTGCTGTTGAACAGTTGTGCAAAATCATGGTAAAATAAAGAAATGCTGCTATGAACTCATTTTAAATGTTTAATGCTCATTTGTAATCATTTTGACTTTTCATTGTTATGCAGGCTTTTTCTGTAACCACACCTTAAAATGGCACTGGTCCTAATGACTTCTGTTTTTCCAGTATCTTTTTGAAGGTAAGGCTTTCCATTCATCCACACATTCTTCCTCTTATAAGTTGGCTCCAAGTATTTATTTTGATGTCTAATAGCGAGTGGACTCATCAAGGATCCAGGCTACAGAGAGATCAGTGAAAAAATGTGTCCTTCAAGAAAAACTGCCAAATGCATATAAAACAGAGTCAGCTGCTTTTTACAAGGGGATGATGATTACATGGGGATCCGTGCCATTTTTATTCCAAACTCTTTGTACAAAATTTTGTTGTATCGAACGGTCAAACTTTTCTGAATAAAACGTGTGCATTTCTTTGCTTTATTTTGTACTATTGGCACTGATAAGTACAGTATTACATTACCTTATTTCTCCATCATTGTGTAATTGGTGGAAAATGTTTGAGCAGGTTTTGATAAGGGATAAGTTATTATTATGTTCCTAACCTGGTGTTACATAAAACAAGGCAATGCAGATTGTTTTGTATGGGGTTGCATCGACAAGGTTCGTGAAGTGTGTTGCCCAAGCACACAACAACAGCCTGAACGGGTTGAAGCTGTGGTTTAACTCCATATTCCATGATCCATTCCAGCTCAGCATAATGTGATAACCTTTGATTGTGGTCACATGAGTCAAACCCTTAGGGAAAGACAGTATCTCAATTCTCAAAACTAACTGATGACTGCATCTCTAGCCCAGAAATGACTGTGATGACATTAAAGGCATTTTGAGAACCATGAAAAATGTGCCCTTGATCTTGGTCCTTTAAAAAGCTCCTAATTTTGAGCGTTTTGATTCATTTTGCTCCAAAGATGAAGACAGCAATTGTGCTCACTACCTCCGTGCTCCTTCTGCCACTGCTGTTGGCCGACTTTTCAACCCAGGGTTCTTCATGTAGAGCAATATGGTACAGTTTCATTTTTTTCTTTATGTGATTTTCAATGTTAAGGTCCATAGTATGTTTATATAATATCGAAATGTTGTTTTAGGCTTTTGAATGTTCCTTGTGTCGTACCAAAACGTGCTCTGGTGCAGCAGGTTGTGACTTGGAGCTCCAGCGAATGTGTCGATGAACAGCAGAAGTGCATGTATGAGGTAAAAATACATGAAAAAATATTTATTGGTGATTAGATTATCGTCTGAAAAGTAATATTGTACTTTTTATATACTGTACTGTAAACTGTGTAGTCTGTATAGTAGTGTGAAACATTTTGGATCAGTTTGGGAATATTGCCAAAGCTTTTTACTTTGGATTATAAAGGTTTCTCTTCTCTGCGGTTGCCAAAAATATAAACCCATATACTATAATTTGGGATCCATAAATGCTGAACTAATAGTTTTTATGTGTTTCTCTTCTAGCTAATTCAGTCCACCCCTTCATTTCTGGAGGTCATTCACACATCCCCGGACTTAAAAGTTTCTACGATGATGTATTTTGACTTTTACCCTCCAGAAAACCCGCAGTTCTGCAAAATCGCGGTAAATGCTGTTTTATGTATTGATCAATCATCAATATTTTCTGTGTGTTGGGTTTTGATGATACTATGAATGAACTGTTCCAATGAGGTATTTTTTCTTTCAATGCTATTTCCTCAGGCCTACTCTGTAACTTCACCCTCCAATGCCACCAATACAAATGAGTTCTGCCTCTTTCACAATCTCTTCCAAGGTAACAAGTTTAATCCACATTCATTGATTGATTGATACTTACATACTTTGTTATTTGTTATGTTATTAGCGAGCGGACTGACCAATGCTCCAGGATACAAAGAGATCACCAATGACAGCATGTGCCCTTCAATGTCTTCAGCCACATGTTACCAAGGAGACAAGAAGTAATAATATTTTATACTTTAATATACAACTATGCACAATGTTTTGACTCACACATTTTTCTAACTAATTATTATGGAATGTAGTAAGTAGTAGTAAGTTGCTTATGTACCTTTGCTAATTCACACTTTAAATATGAATCAGTTACTTTCACCATGTCATCATAATTTTGTAATTGTATCTACTGAAAAGAAAAGATTTTTTAATTCTTTGAAATTTAAATAAAGTTAATTATTGGAAAATGTGGAAAATGCCTCATCAACCATTATGAATGTTAAAGAACCCATATTGTGCTTAAGCCTGCTAGATAGGCTACAACACCCGCAGATGATTATGTTATAATTTGCTGATTTGAAATCACAATATTAATCTAAAACAACTTAATAAAACAAACAAGTCCACTTACTTCCACGTTAGAAAACTGCGGTGCCCAATGGGAGCTGACGTCACTGTAAACATCATCACAACAAAGAGTCGGCACCTTCAATGGATAGCTGCATATCATGCGAACAAGTGTCAGATTTTTTTTTTCATTTGTAACAAAATTACTACATAACATTGCTGAATTCTTCATGTATCAAATATATAACTAAGAAAATGAAATTGGAGCGTGAAGAAAGTACAGAGCAATAGGTGTATGGCATCATGGAAATAAGTGATTAAAGATTGTCCAAACATATATGAATCACTCCAAAAAACACCTTCAAGAGGATAAATGAGAAGAGGAAACAAATTTAACATGGTTAAAAGCTTTGCGAATAGGTCTGTTTTACGCAGAAATCATTTTTATTAAGGACTGTCTGATCTGTCTAATACATGTTTCTCGCTAATTTCTTAATTAATTTCTTAATTTTTCTCTAATTATATATGGGTCAAGGAAATAACATCACGACATTTGTCATTATGCACTTGGTTTATTTACAACACACAGCAAATTTCCATGTTTTTAAAATGAAAAACAACCCAAGCAAACTGTATTCACTCTGTATGTACATATGCAATACTTCATATACAGCATTTATAAGTACAAATCTTGTACTTTTTCAATCTATTACACCTAAGATCTTGACAAATGCTCTTATCCCACACACACTCTTGACATTTTCAATCGCTGTCTAATCAACCACATGTACTCTTTTTAATGACACTCCAAATTAGCCCTAATGCTTAGCAGCGCAGACGAAGAAATGGCCAAAAATGAACCCGTCAGAGAAGCCAGTGTTTCAAGTGACATGTTTCTACTATGAATGGCTGTCTTAATTTAATGATACGAAATCAGATACTCTTAAATAAAACTTGAATTTCTACAGCCTCACACCCTCACAATGATACAGCAGTTAACCCTTTCCAAAGACCACAAATTTGAACAACAACGTACAAAATCAGAAGCAACACACAAGCCACTGAGGTTTTCCCTATAGCAGCCATAACAGTGTAGAGATTGACCAAGCCTGGCCAGCCATACTAATGTTTCACAATATATAAAACAATATTGAGCTTGAATTCAAACTGACAAACAGCAAATTAGAAATGAGGCATGACATAAGATTGGCTGTTACAATTAGTTGGATGATATTTGCAATTGTTCTGAATGAAAATCCCCAACTCACTTTGATGCACAATTAATATATATGACTGGCCATGCTAAGCTCTACAAGGAATTTCATGATATGTATGGACTTGATGACGAAATAACGTTGCTTTAAATGGAAGATAATTATGGTAAGATAAAAAGAAATTGGATGATAAAGTGCCAAAAAGGTAATAATCACTGATGCTTTAGAATCTTTCAAGTAAACAAATAACAAAAGCAAAAAGCACCAATATTTACAAACTTAGTCTCCATTAACAGAAATATAATACCACTTTTCAGCTACAAAAGGCCATTACAGGACCAGATATGAAGTTTTAACATTGATCCATTTTTATTACATTTATATGTAAATGTAATCAATTAGTATAGTAGAGGAATTATTTGTGTAGAGTATTTCTTATTCAGAAAATGTGTTTTCGATTACTGTTGATGTTAGTTAAGTTTTAATTAGAAGTATTAGTCATTTTAGTAGAGCGTAAGTAAATTGATATATTTGATTTGACATAGACAGAGATTGTAGCACAGTTCCCTTTTTCAGTGAGTAATTGTGTTGCATATTAGATATACAGTAGCTCTGATATACAGTGGTAAGAAGTTGAAATGTTTGTGTCTCTATTACATTGTATGACCACAACGCAGTTAATGTCCGTCTTGTTATGTTGTAACCGTACAAAGTACAAAATGTTCTTAAAATCTAAACTTTATTGAGTAACACAGTTGGACATTGGTCTGTATATAAAGATGGACAAAGTGTTTGTTGTTATTGGTTTGGCTGGGAACAGGTTGTTAATCAGGAAGCACATGCTAAATTTAGAGCTGGGACAGAGCTCTTAAATGGGTCATGTATTCAAATCATGACAACATGTAACTGTTGGATTCACTGAAAACATTATTGCTCTGATACTAATGTTTGTCACACAAATCAAATCCTGCAGTGTGAATATATTCTTCTAGTTAATATTTACTTCATAGAAGGCTATAATAAGACAAAGTGTTAAGGACAGCAGTGTCCATCAGAGCCCACCTATCAATACTCATAGTATTCTGTTATTTCAACTGTCAAATAAAATAATAATAAACTTGAACATTAGTTGTGCTTTGCATCTTCATTCAATGGTTATTATACAGATTTGATGAAATTACATCAATTATGAATTCATATGAGGGAATTGTTATGTATAATCATGTTTAACAGTTCTATTTACTGTAACAGCAGCAATGGGCCATCCTAAACCCTACCACTAGGTGGCATCTATATTGAGAATTATTCAGACTATATCCATCTTCATATACACTGCGCATTGCAGACCAATAAGGAGACTAGCAACATAAAGTGTTGATCTGTTACTCAGATGGCCTGTGTCGATGTACTGTACAGGTTGTTGTGGAATTTTACAATTCCCACTTCCTCTGCATTAACAAAAGTAAACAGTCGGAGTGAAGATGGTAAATCCTTGTGGTGAACTCCCACAGAGCCTTCAGGAAGCGACCTGTGATTAAGGCGGTCTCATGTATTGCAAAGAGGTTTGTTGGCCCCTGTTCAGAGATACCCTGCCACAACAGTCATCGGTTCATAGGCTGCGCTAAAACTGTTTCCTATCTTGCTAATTACACAGCAGATGGGAAGATATGAATAGAAATGGCAAAGAAAACCTTGACGCCACCATCTTACAGCCAACATTAGAGAGAAATCACTGAAGTAATGTTGGGTGTTAATCCTCTTTGGAAGAAAAGTCTATTTGGTTTGTGTTTTAGCCTTCCATACAATGAATCATTTTGTACATGGACTCCAAATAAACAAACACATGTTAGGGCGCTTAGAAGATGAATGTAGTACCCTATGTCTAATTGTCCACTGGCTTGCGCTAGTGGCTTGTTAAGTGGCGTGCAGAGACGAGGACAGACAAAAGTCCCACTCAACAATGTCTCTTTTTCAAGTCCATTTGAGAGACAAGTCAAAGCAGATACATATTTATAAGTTGTAGGACACAGGAGACACAGCTCCATTGCTGTCTTCACTTGAGTTCTGCTGCTTCTTACATATTATGAGTTTGGGCTAAATCTGCCCACACTGCAACTCTTATGGACTACTGTCATTACCAAGGCTTAGAGCAATAACTCGCCTTTTATCAGCATTTTACACCCGTCTCCATGGGGTTAGTCCTTCAGACCCACTCCTGCATGGAGCGCTTGCAGTACAGTATGTGGCGCTGCGTGCTCTTCCTCCTGAACTGAAACACTGTGTAGAGGAGGACCATCATGCAAAGTGCCAGGACACAGGGGATTGCTATGGCCACTGCCTTCTCTGTGCCTCCCGTGCTGTCCAGTTTAATGACCACGTCTGCGTCTCCGTTGTCGTAATGACGCTCTTCAGCCACTGGGGGGCTCCAGTCCCAATCGGGGTCTGCTGGGAGACCGTCACAGCCCATGAAGTCCCTCAGAATAGAACGGGGATATCCGGGCTCAACACGTAGAAGAAGGTTGTTGAACTTCCAGTACTCTTTACCTTTGTAAAAATAGGTGAAGCCTGGAAAAAATAAAATATAACACTCATAATTAATTTTTTATAAATGTCACATTCTTTTAAAGGTTAAAACAACATAATAAAATATGCATTTTAATGTACAATGATTTTTAAAATTACATTTTTAGGTCAGAGGCATTTCCTGGCAGAGGATTAATAATTTTTGGATGTTAAACTTTGCATATTATTAAATGGGCCATTTCATATGCTCAGTGTAAAACCTAAATTAGATTTTGAGGATAAGGTTCCTGCTGGTGAGGTAATATTAGGTAATAAATGACTCTGGGTTAGTTCTGGGTCATATTTTATATGGAGAATGTATTGCCTTTTCAATAGAAAGAAAATAGTTCATGTCTGTGCTGATAGAGAGTCCCAGAAATCCAGCAAGTTCTGGAGGACAGTAAGATCCCTCTTAAAGGTGGGACAGCCAAAAATGTAAATAATTTCAAGTCAAATTACCTTGTCTGACAAATGTTTTTAAAAAGTTAGTTGCAAATGAAGTTACAATTTACTTAAATGAAGGCTCCATTTTGAAGTCTTATCAGTCGGGTTTCAGAAAAGGGTATTTTACTGTCACTGCAACCACATTTTCACAGCTCTTGATGGCAAACAACAACATTGTGTAGCACTGTTAATTGATTTAACTAAAACGTTTCAGTAAATCATAAAATCCTCTTGAAGCACATTGGATTCGACAATGCTACATGTAATTGGTTCCAAAATAATCTTTCAAACAGAACCCAGGCAGGAGTGGCCAATGGGTTTGAATCAGATATTTAAATTTAGGCAAAGGAGAATTTTAATTTCAATTTCATCGGTTGCTATGTAAAAGACAGCCTCATACATTTATATGCAGATTATGCTATTTTGTATGCAAGTGGTCCCTCTAAATAGTACATTAAAAGAGTATAAAAATCTTGGGTTTTGGCTTGACAAAAACGTATCCTTATCCCGTAACTACTTATCTCAAAATTCTGTAACAGTTTAAAATCCAAATTATCCTTTTATTATAGCAACAAATCTTTTAACCCCGTTGACTTATAGAAAATAAATCGTCCATTGTAGATTCTGGAGATATAATAAACATGCAGACTTCAGCCTCTACTTTGAAACCTTTAGATTCACTCTTTCACTCAGCCCTTTGTTTCATAACATGATGAACGTGATGAATTTGAAACCCATCACTGTTCACAAAGTAGGCTGACCATCGCTTTTGTCAGAAGAAAACAACACTGTATAAAACGTATTTATAAGGGACTACTTGATAAACTGCCTGAATATCTTACTTCCTTGTTGAACTTTGATACGGAAACTTTTAATACAAGGTCTCATGATTGTGTAAGACTAAAAGTTGGCCACACCAGAAGTGAAATGGGAAAAAAAAAGGTTTTGTCTATTTTACTTCCCAAAAATGGAATAAATTTCAAGGACATGCAAAAACTGGATACACTGGTGCCCCAAATGCACTTTAAAAAACTGTGATAAACATTAATAATCACTCCTGCACCTGTTTTTAATGTTTTAAATGGATCTATGTAGTTATTTTTCTTTTGTCTGTTTTTGTTTTATTGTTCTGTATTTTAACAGGGCGCTCATGAAAAAGAGATTCTGAGTACTCTCACTGGGCTCTCCCTGTATAAATATAATGAAAGAAAATGAAATGAAATACGTTCAGTTATTAGCTTAATAGCGTGAGACCGAGAACACCCGCTAATCACCAGTTAATCACAAGGCTGACTTTTATAGACAGAGCAGCTATTCACATTATCATTCATTTGCAATGGCAAGTTTCACAGGGAAATTTTGACATGCTTTTCGGCAAGTATGAGCAGAAAAGTGGCAATAATTATTCAAATTTACCCTAACAGACCACCAGCAGAAGCACCATATAGTAAAGGCTACATACCATTGGCCTTGTCCACAAAAGCTCCCTGTGGAGAGTCCGGGATGCCCTTCCAGATGGTGATGGGTTTTGGGTAACCCGGGTCCATTGTCCTCATTTCCTCATTGTACCTCCAGTATCTAGACCACATAATCACAATCAGAACACAGCATATAGACAATGATAGCACTGTATTCACCTGATTTTTCTGCTTTGGACAATTTACCAATCCTGTTTCGCTTCATACATTATTTATTGTGGATCTAATTTTAATACATCTAGGACACCACTGTGCACTACCTGATTTTCACACTGCGAAGGAAGGAAGTAGGTATTTAAATCCGCCCAACTCCTTTCTCGCTCTCACAAACCCTTTGGCAAATCATTAATATCCACATGCATTAATCTTCTTGCACAAATTTGGTCAGCTTTTTCTAACAGCTTTTTCTAGACGGTGAAGTAACACTGTGGTTACCCGTCCAAGAGCACCCAATCGGACTGCTGCTTTCAACATTTACTTCCTGATTGAAAAGAAATAAAATTCTCTATTATTCTTTATTATTAGCAGTAGACAGTCCACGGTGGTCACATTTTGTCAGAAAGTGCTGCTTACAGTATCCACGGGTTTGAAAATGATGAAAAATGGGGATCATTGCAATAGAAAAATGATAATTCAAAAGAAACTATTATATATTTTGAATGGTGAAAAGTCAAGTTGTCACCTACAAACAACAAGTTGAAACCCATGAATACAATTTGGAGAAAATAATAAAATTTACACATTTATTTAAAAAAAAAGGCTGGTACTCAACATTAAATTTAACTCCAAAATCAAGCTTCTCTGTCAAAACATGATTGACTTCCCATCAAATCAAATTAGCTTTATAGTTCTGTCCCTGATCCCAACTCAGACGTGTGAAGTGACGAGAACGTGACAAAGGTGTAAACACAAATCCTAGCTGGGTGCATATATTTAGCTGATGACAATGTGGTGAGTCAGAGCTTACGCACAAGTATCATCAGGACTGCTCCTAATTAAGACGACATACAGAGGCACATTACAACTGTCAGGGGCAAACATCCGACAGTAATCACCTTCTTATCAATCACTATTAGCACCTCGTCAATGCCCAGCTGTTCCACATGCCCCATGATTCCTGGTTTGTTAACTGAATCAGACGCTATGGTATAAAATGTTATATGCGTGGGTGGGCAGTGGTAGAGCAGTTGCGAAGGTTTGGTTTAATTTGTCTTCAACAGTATCGTCACTGTTTTTGTCTGCTGTATATATGGGAAAAAATGTTCTAAGATGCTTTGCAAAGTTGTAGTTAATTCTCCACATCTTTCCAGTGTGTGACTGTGTAATGACGTAGTGCACATGATGCTTGTAAAATCGGTTATGCTCCATGGACTATCAAATTAAACTTAATTTATAAAGCGCTTTTCATACGCAGCATGTCTCCTCAAGTGCAGAGACCTCTATAGTGGATTCTCGTCTTAAGAGACATTTTATCTTATTTTAAATTTGACTGATTTGTACTGTTTGACTAGTAACAGTAGCATTTATTCCTTCTTTTGTTTATTATTGTAAGTGTCCCTGTGCAGCACTTTGGAAACTACCTGTTTGAATATGTGCTACAGTATATAAATAAAGTGGATTGAAAAGACAGTTAAAACTATTTCCTCACACCCACCAACAATCAGATTTTGCTTTGCATAGACAATTAATACAACATAATATCTGATTAACTAGTTTTTACTCTTATCTTAAAATCAGCACACAGACATGCAACCTGATGCCTCTTTCCACCAGAACCACAAAACTGTTATGAACTGATTGCCCTGATTGGCTGGAGTTACATGCACGCATATATGTTTTGTGTTGGACATGATTTGCCGCAGCAGGTTGAGAGATGACAGAATCATGACAAAGCATTTTGTCAGCTCCGGAGGGCCCCGTGACCTCCAAGGATATGATTTATAATGACGGCTGAACAAACATGTGAGTCAGACTGGGACCAGGACCAAACTTAGAGACCCACGCTGCAGACAGGAACTAAATTAGATATTGAACAAGTCACATGCATCACCATCAACGTCATCTTGTTTTGAAAGTAATAACTTCATCATATGGACAGCTAAAGGTGGCTGTAACATTTGGGTTGTTTTGGTTTGAGTCCAGAAAGCCGCAGTTGTCAGCTGCTGAAGACGCTGTTGGTGTTTTTGAATAAACATGTGACAGCTTAGAGAACAGCCAGGATGTACGCCCTGCCAAACCTATGAGGCACTGATACTAAACTATTCATGCATCGGACAAACACAGTGCACAGAACTTATGCAACATCCTGTTTAACATTTAAAGAATCAATATTTGTCATTTTAAACTTTTCTTACAAATAAAAAGAAACTAGCTAGCTGTTACTTATAGTTAATTAGTCTAGAAAAGTCATGTTTACTTTCAATTTCTTTTTAAAGGTCCTATGTTAAGTCGTGTTCTAATGCTGGTACCTCATCTACAACATACCTCATTCACACATGTTTGAGTAACCCTTTAATATTACTCTTTCTACATCTTCAAACTTCAAAATGCTCCGTTCCACCTTGTGATGTAATGAAGCATTAGCTTTCAAGTTAACTTCTTGTATTACCACATGACATCACAAGGTGGAACAGAGTGTTTTCTGTTTGAGAGAATAACTCAGCCTAAATATGCAGGGTTTGTGTGTTAAACAAATTACAACTCTGGGTATGTTTGTGATGAAGAAACAACATTATAACTGAGCAGAGTACTGTATGTAATATGGACTCTTTAAAAAGTTGGATTCTGTTCAAATGTCGCATAGTAAAGCAGCATTAATGTCTGAAAGAAGAAATATAAACTGATACACATATACAACAATCCCGTGTTTGTAGAGGTATAAACTACAGGCACAGCAAGATTTTTCTACTTCTTTGCAGAGCATATTTTATTATCTAAATAATTTCAGCCTTTGTGATTTGATAATTGTGGCAACTCAGATGTGTTGCCCCAATACAGATATAATGGCATATTGTGTGTCTTAGGAAATGATAATACCACCTCATATGAAAAAACAGACAAACACTTATTCATTGGCCACCATATTGAAATACAGAGCCTCTACCACTTTCTCTCAGTCATGTCGCAGTGTCAGACCCAATCCATCTCCTCACTCACCTGTCGCCTTTGAAGAAGTAGGTTTTGGCCGCGTCCTCCCACCAGACAGCTGTCTCGATGTTCTGGGCGGGCATGCCACTCCCAAACAGTGAGATGTCCTTAGGATACGAGGGCTGCAGTGTCGTGTCCTTAAACACCCAGAAACGGTTTCCTAAAATAGACATGCACCAAGTTAAAGAAGACTTTGAATAGTAGCTTAAATCTGACATAGAATAGATGTTATCTTTTAATGAATTACTTCTTTCACTTAATTCTCAGGGTTAGATCTTGTTATCTCTTTCTCTTATTCAGTAATTCTTAAGCGTTTTATAGCATCGCAAAAAATGTCGTTCTGTTTTTTTTCTTCTTGATCTCATCTTTTATTTTATTTTATTTTTTCTTATTAAAAACAAATTAATGGTTTTCTATTTAAATTTTCTGAACATAAACAATACATAGTCAAATTTCTCCCTCAAAACCTTTTGTCTCTGATCATTGGCAATTAGAAATGACTGAACTGAACTGAACAATCCCTATTAAAATCTAATTAATTGCACAGGATTACCACAGAAGGAATTTGTTTTTCAACTGTCAAGTGTTATTACCACCTACATTATAACAACCCAGATCCAAGAGACAAATGGATAAGGAAGTACTGGATGATTATGTACAACTGCGTCCGAGGTGTATCACAATCGCAATAAAACTAAACATTGAATACATTTTAAATATTAAAATTAGACTGTCAAGAAGAACTAAAGACATACTAAATCCTGTATACTAGAAGAAAATCTGATTCAACTCAACATCTAAGCCTCCAGGGATCCCAGTAGTATCTCACTAGGTTTACCACCAGCTGTGCCTATACATCACAATTTAACCACGCAGTTCTTGATATGTGCGTAGTAAATAAAAATATATGCTGTTTCATCTGTAACATACCTCCAGTGGGACTAATTATTTTATTGTAGTGCTGTGGATATTAATTCAGTTTGATCAAAAATGCCAAAAGCCCAAACAAGATAGCTGCACTAAATAGCTAGTCCTCATACATACACTGCACACACTAATCACACAGTTAAAGTCTAGCGTTAGTGAATAAATAAATGAAGATACTGTGATCCTACAGGGTGACAGATGTCGTGTTAATCTGCCTGATGGACGGAGAGGCAGAGCTGGACCCAAGCCCATGATGCTACTACAGCTATATACCACGTCCACTGGTCTATACACAACACTGCACTCACTTATCAATTATACATATCCTCCCTCTTCCATTATGTTTTTGTGCATTTGTTCTGGTAAGTGGACCTTCATAGATCCAGTCTAAGTAGTTAAGTAGTTCACATTTTTCATTTATTTTACAAGCAAAGCAAATTAAAACCGAGATCTAAATCGAATTTAACCTGAGCAGTGAACAGTCTTACTTTTGATTTTAATTCTAAAACCAATTATCAGCTTGAGACACAGAAAAACAGAAAAAAGTATTTGATGATGTATTTGTTAATTGGTTTTTGAAACCTTTTAAGAACCTTGATCTGATCTTCACTTAGCAATAATCAACTTGTAGGATTTGAAGTGATTTGGGGTTAATCATTAAATGGGCGAATTGCTGTGAGCCTTTGCACACTGACTTGATGATCTTTGGTTTGCTTCTATTTCCCTAATATGTGTGCTACAGTTGTGTCTCTTGTGTTGTTGTACACCGAGCTGTGAATTTATTAAAATTGCAATGATGTGAATCTGCTTAGTTTACCGCACCTCTTGTCCAAGGACACAGGCTGCGGGAGCTTTCTTACCTTTGAAGAAGACAAATTTCCCTTCACTGTTTTCATAAACGGCATCGATTTTCGGAGGCAGGCCTTTCCAGAAGTAGTTTATCTGCATGGGATATCCAGGTACCACAGAGTTGTCCCGCACTCTCCAGAACCATTGGTCCTATAGAAATAAACAATTTGACAGATAGGTTTAATATTGTTCTTGCACAAAAAACTCAATCTTAGACAGCACAAATTACATTAAAAAATGTCTTTATGGCCCACTCTACAGCTGTAAAATTACATAATCTAAACACTCAGGCAGATGGATCTATGCAATATTAATGTGCCCAGCGCACCCAAATGCAAGTTTTCATTTAAACTGTACCCTGTTTGAAAAATATGTAAGGAACACTTTGGTAGTTTAGTTGTTTATAAATAAGATACTATACTCATGTAGGAAGTATAAGTCAGATTTCTCAGGCAGACAATCGAGAGATCATGATCCAGGCCTCGTCAGTGATAGGGTTGGGGTTTTGAATCAAGAGGTTTATAGCCAAATCCTCTGTCCGTAAAAGAATGTGGTTTGGAGCAGTGTTCAGACTTTGGAGAAAGAAATAAGCTACATTTTTGTGTGACATGGCACAGATTGATGTATTGTATTGTTTGTAATGTTTATGTTCATGAATCAATATTAAAAGCCATTTTATTTTATTTTTAAAAAGATAAAATGAAATAAAAAAATTGAGCTTGATCAAAATAAAAAAAAAAAACAAAAAACAAACGACCAGTCCTAATTGTAATATGGTCAGAGAAGCCTTGGGACAGACTGATGAACAATTGGCTTCTGGCCACCACTGTACTACTGCAGAATCTTACACTGATAAACATTACTGCAAACTACAACATAAAACATAAATGTTACCTTGAACACAAAGAGCTCTTGGCGCAGGATGGCGAGTGTGTTGAAGCCTCCATCACAGATGTTGGGTTTGGAGTTGGGGTTGGAGGGTTTGGCTCCCTGTGGAGGTCTGTGTGGGCGGGACGAGTGGCGATCGTGCTTGCGAGGGTCAGAGGGCGGATGGAAGCGAGGAGGCGGTACAGTGGGCGGAGGCCTGGTGGGCTGTGGCGCTCTGTCCGGTGGACCTAACAGACAAATAAATAAGTTCAATTTAGTGTTTTATGAAATGAATGTTTGTCTCTATGGAGATGTTATTACTTTGCATGATATGATCCACAGTATGGCGCTAAAACTTGTATATCGTGCATTTACTCCATTACAGGTGTTTTATTGTCCAAAATACCTTGAAAAATATGCAGGTTCACCTCCCTGAAACCTGGTCTGGTGGTATCACCTGCTTATCTCCATGGAGATAGATTTACTGCCATACCATGGAACATTCACCGGAAAAGTTAAACAGTGCAACTTTAAAGTCTTTGCGTATGTTTTATAATTTAGACTCAACAGTAAGAAGTGTATGTGGCATAGAAATATATTACTTTTTATCAGAAAGGTCATTGGTATCATTTGGTTTCTATAGATTGTATCAGTGTTTTTCAGAGTCTTGTGTGGACATATATGTAACTGAAGACTGAATCAACATCAGTCATTGAAATGCATAAGTCATTACAAGATTGCTACTGCTTTGAATAATATATTTTTAAACAGTAATTATGCTGCTGCCATCTGGCCTCAATGAAGCTCAAGTCTAAGTTACTGATTGAATAACTAATGTCTGCTCGTTCTGACTGCTTTCATAATCAGCAATATTCTTATGTGTAATATGTTTGTGCACATCCCATTTTCAAAACTGCAAGGTCAACGCATATCAGTGAATACTTCTGAGCTCTAAAACTATTGAATGTTACATAATGACAGACTTACCAGTATCTTACTCATTTATATAATAACTGTAATTGCTCACCCACTAATCCAAAGGTTAGAGGTTTGATCCATGCATGTATCCCATCACTGTGTTATTGGGATGCAGGAATGTGTGAGTGCTAGTGAATAGGTGGATGGTTCCAGTATGTTAAGTGCTTAGAGTGCCATGTTAAAACATATTTATTCAGACTAGCTTTCAACACTTAGTAATGTTGTGACACATTAACATTATTTATAATTTGTTGTATTAATGTATTTTATTCTCCTATTTTTACTGTTTTAGTATGATTTTAACTTGTTTTAATTCGATTTTACTGGAAAGCACTTTGGTCACCTTGAGTGTTGTAAAGTGCTCTATAAATAAATGTTGATTGATTGATTGATTGATTGATGTTGAAGAAGTAAAGTGCTATATATATGTTTGAATAGATTTGAACATAATATTTTAGAAAAGGCAGTTTAGTACATACTGTAAGGACAAAAAGGTTACCATATATCTTCTGTATGCCCTGCAGGTCATCGTGAGGTAGTTTGAAGTTCTCGGTGTCCATGTACTGGTAGAAGGGGGCCATGATGGCAGTGGGGTCGTTGGAGTGCTCCAGACCGAGGGCGTGTCCCAACTCATGAACCGCCACCAAGAACAAGTCATTACCTACGGAGAAACAGAGGAGTGAGTAATGACACAAAATATATCTCTCACACTTTAAAGTTGTACTATGTAACTTTTCTGGGGAAAGGCCCGGCATGTTCCATGGTATGGCAGTAAATCTATCTCCATGGAGACAAATTTCAGAACAGTGAACCTGCACATAGTAAAACTGCATGTTTTTCAAGTTATTTTGAACAATAAGAACACCTCTAATAGAATATATACAAGATAAGCAAATTTGATGCCATACTGTGGAACATGTCATGCAAAGCAATAACATCTCCATGGAGACAAACAGGTAGCGTACCCCCACAGTTCTATACAACTACTACCACCATTACGGCTACTACTAATATGACAGCTACTAATACTACAACTACTACCAGTACTGTGACTACTTCAAAATACTTCTTTGAGTATTCCATTGGGTGATTTGAGAGAATGGAAAATTTGAACATATGTGGTCTTAACATGAAATATCTAAACATCATATAAAAATTATTAAAAAACAAAAAACTGTTACTACTACTACTACTACTACTAAAACTACTAATAATGATATTACTACTACACTATAATGTTGTCCATCTAGGTTAGGTTGGTAAGTTGTTGAAACCTTGCTTTTATTACTGATTACATCTGTCAAACACGTACAAACCGTTCGGTAAAATGTAGTTTCACATTTAACCAGAGGTGCTGTAAAGTAAGTTGGTGCAGTGAAGTAAGGTGGTGGATTTGTCCCTGAATAATTAGAAACAGAAGATCCTGGGTTCAGTGGTGTGGTTGAGCTCTCTTGAGTGCTGGTTTAGCCTTATGCTTGCATGGTAGCACATATTTGCATAACACCACTGTATTCCAATATGAATAATGTATACCTTTGTCCCATGAGGAAATGGTGTCAATTGCTTATAGGAATGTGGCCATAAAGAAATATTATTGTCATTCATTACTAACAAGCTCCATTGATTATCCCACTATATCAACGTATTACTAAGACCCATCTGTTTCCTTTACTCCTTTCCTGAGTAAACCTCTAAATTGGTGTTGGGTTAGTTACTGAATGCATTAAAATAAACTAATTTGAAAGTGCTGGATAATGATGACTGTCTATTGACCAAGTAAAAACAAAAACTGTTAATAATACATTTTTAAAGAGTCACCACTACCATCCAGGATGCGCCACCTGCTTGTCCCTATGGAGATGTTATAGCCTTGCCTGGAATATTCCACAACATGGCATTAAACTTATCTAGCTTGCATTTTTTCAGTTATGAGTGTCTTACAGCCCCAAAATCCTTGAAAAGCATTCGTTCTTATTGTGAGTGGTGTTATATAGGGCATTATATATATGTTTATTTCTGGGATGTAATCTTTTATTATTTCACAAAGTTATTACAAAAGACATAAAAAAATAGCAATAATGTGGATTCAATTGGTAAAAATGTACTAAATAGGCACTAAGTGTATTCAGACTCATGATTCTACTCAAGGCAACACTCAAAAACACAGTAGATTTAAAAGCACCTTAACGCCAGAGCCTCATCCAAACCCACATCGCCAGTTTCCAGTTCGCATCACACAAAGACGAAAACCATCTCTTCTCTCTTGGCCTTCAGTGTCACCGCGACTTACAAAGGAGTACAGTTCATTTATGTCCAATTGTGGAAGGGAGACCCCGGGAGATTGCTGCCCTTTAAAACACAATATCTACTCCTGCCAGCACCAAGCACTGACCCTCCACCAGAAGCTAAAAGGTTATACTCCCCTTCTTCCCATTACCTGCAGCACTACAGCCCAAATGCACCCGGGGGAAACCGGTCCGAGGTACCATTAGCGCGTATGTCTACATGCAACTTTTAGAATTACACTGCTATGAAAGCCCATTAAGGCAGCACAAGGGCATTGGACATGACAGTGCAGCATATCACCTCAGCTAACAAATTGTAAGCAGAGAACTGTCCTTTTCACGTGCTTAGTTATAGAAAAAAATTGCATGATCAACCTTATTTGGGTCACAGGTATCGTTGTATTGTAAGTTTATTTGTAAAGCAACAATAGATTTCTGATTTCTGAATACTGTAATGATCTAATATTTAGTTCAGAGCCAACGCCTTTTGTTGTTCTTTTAACTGTTTACGTGATGTTAATGTAATTTCTGCTTTTGTATGTGGCACTTGGTTGCTATGCCAGCAAGATGTGAAGGTTTTATTTGTTACTGGTCTGTTTTTTTAGACTGGCTCTGGTGAGTTGGGTCTGCTGTTTTTTCTCCTGTTTTGGCATATGTTACGGCCAACAGTAGCCCTTGTGTCCAGAAAATAAACAACCAGAAAAAATTAGCTGTGTTTCCTTACGCTTGAACGCAACGATACATATGGTTTGTATTCATGTTTTATAATCTCTTATTTCTTTCTGTGTTTACATGTCAAAAGTTCAAATTAAATATTTCTCAATAATCTATATCCAACAAGTGCCATAAGTAAAAGAGAAATAAAATCAACTTGTTAACTGGACAAAACGTTATAGGACTGAAGATGTTTTGCTGCTCATCCAAGCCCCATCTTCAGTTCTGGACAGATTAATGGTGGACACTACCTTATATCTGAAGTCTATGTGTAATTTGACCAGAACTGAAGAAACAGTTTGGATGAGCAGCAAAACGTCTTCACTGCTACATCCTTTGTCCAGTTGACAGATTTTATTTCTCGCTTGCTGTGGATCAGACCTGGATGACTGAGGGAAAGGCCTAAAAAATGTAATCTTAATCTGTGTCATTAACATTATAATAATTGCCCTACAGTGGATAAGGTCTGTCCTGCTAGACTATTATACCCCTCATCTGAGAGAGCTTGTTTTGAAGAAAAGCTTCAATAACATGTACTCAAAATTAACTTTGGGCTCAGCAATTGTCATAGGACTGTCGATGTAAGAACATATAGACAAGAAGTTGATGATGGTTTTAAAAGTGAACAAAACACAAGCCATAATCTGCACTGTTGGGAGAATGGGAGGCTGGCGAGTGGCACCACGGTATTAGCACAGCAGTGACAGGCCGGAGACATGTTGGTGGGATAATTAAACTGTGCTTGTGGTGGAGTGTGTAGAAGTCCAAGAGGGAAAAGCATCTACGGCACTGACACACAGCACGAGCATTAGTGAAGGGCCTAATATAAACTCCAGAGGAACAATACTGTTACAGTGCATTTTTATTCTCTGTGTTAACATCAGAGATGTTTTCGTTTTGGTATTAACAGCATCATTTTCATATAGAGCTCCACTGGCAACTGTTTTGTTGTCCCCTGTAGGGCTGCAAGATTAATAGCAATTGGATCAAAATCACAACTTTAATGGGCACAATTAGCAAATCGCAAACTGTACATCTGCAAAAACATGTTCTGTATAAACTTGTTCTGAAATACATGTGATTCAGTTCATATTTAAGTCTTTTTGTCAATTCTTCTGGAGAAGCTTCAGTTTTGCTTTAGCCACAGCTTAACATCTTAATATCAACACACGCCAACCATAACATCAACTTCATGAGTTCATCCTGGTTTAGGCCTTTCATATAATGGGAAGTTTCCATTGCGCTGCCGTACCAAGGACAACTCCAGCTCAGTCCTTGTTCATTTCTTTGCAGATGGCTCTATCTATGACCTGCACCATTCATAGGTTATAATGTTCCCTACAATAGATGCAGGGCCAGGCTTGAACAACAGTGAAAGCACAATGTGTTGAGTGCTCATGTCTCTGGGTACAGATGGCAGATACTTCAATTGTTTCCTGATTTAGTCTTAGTCCAAAAAAACAAACAAAAAACTAATATGCAGAAGTAGCCTATGTGGTGATACTTGGGAGTAAGCCTGTCACAATAACACATTTTGAAGTGCTACATATTGTTGAAGTAATTACAGACAATAAATGATAATATAGAAACCAAATCATAAAGCAGAATTATCCCTCTAAAAGGATTCTAAGTGTGCAATATTGTTAAAAAATATGAGCGGCAAGAAATAAATGACAGAATCCAACGCTTAAGTTGTTAGTTTGTATAAATAATGAGTCAAAGAGGTTCATAATTCAACCTTCTACTGCTCAAATCTCATTGTACTACAAAAAAATAGCCAACATTTTCCCACTAGTACAAAGAAAAAGTCTCCATGATAAATACTGACCCCGATAAATGACTGTTCCTCCTACCATATTTTGAACAATGATACTTGGGAGATGTTTGCCAGGAATGTTTCATAGTATGGCGTTAAACCTAGTAATTTCAATGTAAACAAGCAATAAAAACACAACTGAATAAATGCAAGATAGAGAAGTTGAATACCTTACTGTTGAATGTTTCAGACATAGAGTGTATAAAGAAGTGGATTAAGGGAGTGTGACATCATCTCAGGGAAAGAAGGCAGCTGATTTGTCTCTTATTAATGTTCATATCTTGAATTACGGATATATTAGTGAAATAAAATACCAGGATCATGTAGAGCGGGTCAATACGAACATTTTAAGCCCAAAAATGACGAACGGCATTTATGAAGAGAGGGGTTACAGGGGTGAATCGGAACCAGAGTCGAAGCAACCAGAAGCGGATCCATGATCACTTCCTATTTGGAATGCAGTGGCTAACAGGTTAGGTATGTCCTTTTATATATACTGTCTATGGTTTCAGGCAAAGCAATAACATCTCCATGAAGTGGCAGACCCTCCACTAGATATGTTACATAGAGTGCATCTTTAAAACCATTTGTATGCTTTTTAATACACCCATATTTATCTTCATGACATTAAATACAATGTCATATAATCAAAGGCTTTTAACTCCAAACACACATAACTACCCCCAATGTCTTTTCCTATGACACTAATTGACATCTTTGTATAGTTTGTACGTGTCACTCTTATGTAACAAAATGTACACATCCTTAACGGGGAACCATTTTCTAAATTATAGCTCGATACCACATCACATCAAGCAACAGAATAGCCATAATGTGCCAGCGACTAAAGTCTTAAAATAGCAGGGCTCTCTATCCTGTCATCTCAAGAGCTTATTATGTGGGAAAAACATTTGGATCCTGACAGATGGGGTGATGCGTCTGAACAGCACAGCCTGATCAAAGACATGTGCGTTCTTTGTTTGTGCACAAGAATCTCTCCTCTCTTTTTGCTGCTGACCATAAAACTGACCAGACGTCCTATACAGGGCTTGACATAAACACTACAACTAGCCAAATGTGCGTAGCTTTTCATTTTGGTTACTCACACATTCAGTTTCACTATAAAAGATTGAACTGGCTTGGACTGGCAGCTTAGAATTGTACGCATAGTCCTCATAATCCAGAATTATTGTTATATTGTTGTTTAGTTAGTTTGGATTCCTCTCCTAACTTAGTAAAGGTGCATTATGTGACTTTGCAGGTGGAGGGTCCCTCACTGGTTTGCCTAGAATTTTCCACATGGAGACAAACAAAGTACGACATGAGGCCAAGTATTAGGACAAATCTGTGGAGAGGCAAGCCCACCCACAGAAATTAAGCAAGTTTGAATGTATTTTTGCAGTGAATTCACCTGTAATTGAATAAGTGCAAGATAAATCAAGATCCCCCTCTACCAGAAAGTTACATAGTGCACCTTTAAGTACCGCTGTTGTAGCTATATAAAATCAATTTTGGCTGAGGAAAACACAAATTTATCTTTTTGCTACTCCAGAACACAGTGGAGTAAAATTCTTGGCCTTCTCTCAATTCTCACATCTCCAATAGCAGTAAATGGCTAAAACATCCCCCTTGATTAAAACCTTCTAACATACAACATTAAACCTGTGTGTCACTAACGGTGCCAAGGTTGCGTTAATGTGACATAACATTCGATGATAGAGTTTGCTGTTTAACTGTCAGATTGCAGATTTGTTTTCCTGGTTTATGGTTAATATTTTCTGGAAATACTAGTCCTATCTACCAAAAGTCCAATGTCTTCTCTGGCAGTATAAATAAACAGATTTTTCCCACAATAGCTTCAGAAAGCAGTGCCATTATTCAACCCTAAGGTGACTGTCAGTGGTAACACAAGCCATAAGATTAATATGGCATGTTTGTGGACCAAATAATGATAGGGTTCAACGCAGTATGGATATTTATTCAGAAAAATATCCCATTGAGTTATATAAGCCCCTACTCTGCATCTGAAATTATGGCATCATCAAATTCTACAACGTGAACACAACCTATACAACAGTTTTAAAGCACTTCATATGTTCTGATCCCTACCTCTATCCTTACCGTCGTGGTTGGGATTCCCGAGGGTCCAGGGTTCATCTGAGTCGAAATGCGTGTCGCCTCCGATGCCAGGTCCGGGGAAGTATGCGTGAGCCAGGAAGCCTCCCTCTCCGTCGAAGGGGGAGCTGTCACCGTGGAAACCAGAGGCAAAGATGATGGTGATGTCCACCTCCCTCCGGCTTGTCTCCAGGGCACTGTATGGGACGGCCTCGAATCGCAGAGGTGTCACTCCCTGCCACACGTCAAACGCCCGTCGGATAGCGTCATGCGTCTCACGGGCTCCCACCTTCGGCGTGACATTTTTTATACTGGGAAGGGTAAAAATGGGAAAAATGAATAAAGTAATGGATAAAATATTCTGCAAGAGTTGTCTTTTCAAAACTGTAATCTAACTAAGTGAGTAAGTTTATTGCAATTCAGTCAACTGCGGTTTGAGTTGCCACTATTAACAGATCTCAGGCTGATCATTTACACAATACAATGTCCCCTCAAAGAATAAAAAATTCTGTCTATTTATTGAAATTCATGGGAATGTTTAGAATGTGCACTCAGAATCATACTTTTCAAACATAAATCACAATGCATTTCCCTAAATTGTGCAGCTCTAGTCAGTGCAGTTGTTAAAAATACTGTAAGGATGCCATATAATCCATTGCATTATGCTGTTGGCAGGAACAAAAGTGTATGAATAATACTGCTATTGTGGTGGCATTGATTAAGTACTTAGTTGGTACAAATGTAGTTACATTTACACAAACATTCTGTCATGGGGCAGTGCTCCCCAACTTGGGGAATGGGAACCACTCTTATTGTATCATATTACACTATTTAGGCTATTTAGGCTATTGCCCTGAATATTTAGGCTGAGTTCTTTTCTCAAATGGAAAACACTCTGTTACCTTCTCAAAAACATACCTGGAGTTGTGTTTTGATTCATTCACACATACTTGAGTAACACTTTATTATTATTCTACAGCTCAACATTAAAAATGCTCTGTTCCACCTTCTGATGTCATGTGGTAACACTGGAAGCTCCACCGTGTTTTTACACTCCATACACCTTCACTAAAATCATTTCTGTGATTTCAGCCCTGGAACTGCCAATCTCTAAATAAAAGGTAAAATGTAGCTGTTAACTTGAAAACTACCACTTCATGACATCATAAAGTAGAACAGTGCATTTTGAGCTTTGGAGATGTAGACAGAATAATCATAAAGGATTATTCAAATGTGTGAACAAAACAAAACAACTCCAGGTATGTTTCTGAGGAGGTAACAGCATTATAGCTTTAAAAGAAGATGAAATTCAATGGCATTTGAAAAGAGAATTGTACATTCTCTATAACAGTCTGGACATCCACATTATTAAAACAAGAACATTTTATTGAAATAACTGAAAATATACTACTAGTAAACAGATTAATTCCTAGTACACAAAGGAGGGACTCTTTAGTGAGAGACAAAGCTTAGGGAGTACTTGTTTTGTTCCAAGTGGCCAATATAAGGTTTGCTAATTCAAATTCCACAGATTTTGGAGGCTAGAAAAAGTAATTAGCAAAAACAAAATGAGAAGAGTGTAAAATAGTTGTACTTGACACAACTATTTCAGGCCTGGCAGCTTTTGTTGAACTTTGAGCATGGTGGTCGTTATCAGGCTCTGGCAGGCACAGAGGAAAGTGAAATCTTCTCTCTCTCTTTCATGAGTAAAGTGCAGTCAGCAGCACTGCTCTGCTCTGATTGACATTCCATTAAGAGAGGGGGCTCATCAATTCAAATTCTGCAGGAAACGGATTTGAATAAATTGACAGTGTTATCGGCCATTACTGCTGTAACCTGTCAGTTGTGCGGTTGTGCCAGACCCCGTTTATCAGCCCTCCTCAGAACCCATTAAAAACCAGCTTAATCAGCCATGATAAGATGAGCCAAGGATTTTTTTTTTTTTATGTTGAGATTATGGCCAATTTGTGCTGAAGGTTTTTCAAACAATTCCATATATGAAAGGAAAAATTGTCTTCCTTAACTCATGCTTTGTCTTGTAGTAATGGGAACATAAAGCACAAATGGAAGGCAGTTAATTATTTATACTCTATGAGACTGCATGTTAGCTCAGCACATCTGAAAACTGTGTTGTAGTCTGTCCATTTGTTTCAGAATGATGACAAATTAGAACAGTTGCCATAGCACTTAACAATTTAGAACAAATGTGGTGAAATGTCCTCAAAATGTCACATTTCAAGAAGCTGAAACCCATGAATGCTGGTGTGTTTCTATGACAACATGTGATGCAAAGCTTGAGGGGATCTGATAGATGGAAGAACTGAGAAAATTATCACTGACATCTTAAGTTAACAATGGGCCTTGCTGCCATGACAACCACCCGTCTCTCACCTGTAAGTAATGTGCGTGCGCTGCCACTTCTGTCCCGTTAGAGCATACCTCCGCCGCCGCGACCGGGAGGTACCTTTGTCTGGGACGCCACACCTTGGCTTCTGCATCCAGCTTTGGGGGGAAACAATCAGCGAGTTAATTAACATATCGTCAAGGGAAATATGCAGCAACATTACAAGACATGGTCTGCTCATGCTCAGTGCCAAAGAATACATATATCCATGAGTTTCAGAGTTAGGCCATTACCGTAGCGATTAACAATTCAAAACACAATAACGTATCCTTTCAATGGTCAAAAGTCCTCAAAATGGCATCGATAAACAGTTGAACAGCTGAAACCCATGAATAGCAGAATGAGGGACTCTACAGGATTTTCTTTGAAGGTGTGTCTCATAATCTATTTAGAGGTATATTAAATCACTAAAATATGCAAAAACAATGCCAGTTAAATATCATATATACAAAAATGTTATACAAACGTATGTAAATCCTTATTCAGCTTTGATTGTTCCATAGTAACAAAGGTTTCAGAGGTAGTCATCTGGAAAATCTTTAAGTTGAAGATGGCACTCTTCCAAGAGGTATTAGCTTCAAGTAACAAGCCATACCAGCTCATCCAAGCCTGATCTCATCAGATATCAGAAGACCGGGCCTGGTTAGTACTTGGTTGGGAGACCACATACCAGGTGCCACAGTGGGGCAGCAGTGGCATAAACTGTTGTTGTGTCCTTAGGCAAGGCACTTTATCCATATTGGCTAGTATGAATGTGGTTGGTGCGAGTGTTGGTCGGAGGGGCCGATGGCGCAGATTGGTAGCCTCACTTCTGTCAGTCTGCTCCAGAGCAGCTGTGGCTTCAAAGTAGCTTACCACCACCAAGTGTGGAGTGACTGAATAATGCTATAAGGTGCTATATAAATCCAATGGTTTATTAATTATAATAATCTAAAAAATAATTAACAGATTAACATGTATAGTTTTCTATTAAATAATGGACAAAATGATGAATGCAGTTTCTTTCTTCCAGTTGTGATGTTTTGTGTCAAATTAAACAATCACTATTTTTTGGCTCTTATACCAAAGAGGAGTGTTTCACAAAACAAATTTTGTTTCAACATCCCACAAGGACATGTTAATAAACTAGCAAGGAAATGGAAAGTAATATTAGCATTTTTGATTCATTGACTTGGGGCTATTTTTACCTATGCACTTACACAATGGGAACTGTTTTTGTGAATACTTACTCCTTGGTTCTGTCATCCAGGTTCCCGGTGACATTGAGGCCATATACTCGCTGCATTGTTGCTATAGCAGAGTGCATGGACTGGACTGAGCGCAGCGTGGACATTCCCGGCTGTGAGTTGACAAGGTACCCATACCTTTGTAGCCATTCCTGTTAGAGGGACACACACACATGTTCATTTTGCAGCAGTGGGTCCACTATCTGCTTCTGTCCATTGCCCACCTGAAGTGTTTCACAGTATGGCATTATTCTTATTGTTTTAGAGCTTAAAAATACATTGCAAAACATGTATCCTCCACAGATCTGACCTGTAATTTTCCCTGTGGGCGTCACATGCTTGTCTCTGAAGAGAAATACAAGTTTAATGCCATACTGTAGAACCTTCCAGACAACACAATAACAACCCTTTGGAGACAAGCAGACAGGCATCAGAAAAATTACACAGTGCCGCTTTAAGTAATGATTAATGTTTAAAAAATGTTTGAGAACCCCAACACCTTGTGAATGATGGGTTTAAGTCACAGTATGTTGAATTTATGTTGTATTTAACCATAACCAATTGCAATTGTCTTGAGTATTGGTCTCTTGGAATTTGTTAGAAAAAGAAAAAAGCAGGTCAGCATCATTGACACATTTGGCCCGTGGTTCTCTTGAGAGTAGTATTGACCATTATCTGTGGCAAGGGTCTAAGGGTAAAAATTAAAGTCAATCGATAAATCTCTACGGGCTGCCTTTTATTTGACACTCACTTAATTCCCCGAGCAGTAAAGTCGCGAGGGTCAGTAAAACAATCATTTAAAAGGTACAAGGATGTCAGGGAGTGTTCACATTTCTAGTCCTGGTTTAGTCCTGCCTTAGTAACATGTTTCATAGTATTGAGTATATATTGAGAGTATATTGACTTTGAAATTGTGTGGTTATGACCTTATATCCATATTATGTAGAATCAGGAGCTGAAAGTGTCTAAGGTTGGTCGGTTTAGTTAAGACCATATTGTGAGTTTTACAATAATTACTTATAATCTGTGTGGGTTTTAAATCTTAACATTTATCTAAATACCAATATTGTGGCAGTTTATAGGTGTAATTTGCTAATATGATAAAATTGTGCTGTGCGTTTTTGTTATTGTATTTCTATCTGAAGTAGGGGACTCTGCTCTATTGGCCCTGTGTTTGAATGTCTTTATGCGTAGCTCAGTGACAAACCAAGTCTCACAGTTGTTGAGGTGAATTGCAATAATAACACAATTAGGGTTTTACATTGCATAATTATTCATTCACACACTGCACACAGACGGTCCGACACCTGCTTGTCTCCATGGCGATGTTACAGCTTTTCCAGGCATTTTTACTTATCAATCTTGCGTTTATTCGATCACAGGTGTTTTTATTGCAGGTGCTGAACCCTCCACGAGAAAATGTACAAAGTGCGCCTTTAAATAATGATCCAGTACAGATTTGTATCATCTGACTATATTGCTGATTGCTGATATGAAGTCCAATAGCAATCATGTAGACCGCTCTGTATCCATCTTGCACTGTACATGCATCCATCACCTCTAGCACTGACCTTACTCACTCTCTTTCCTCATTGGCTCGACAAATCTGCTGCTGTGTTGTATCCAGGGGTCACTGTCACTGCCTCCCAGGGTGACGACTTACCCACAATCCCCTGTTCTCCACCTCCCAGTGCTGCTTGCTATGGCTAATCTCCCCAGTTCAGTCTCTTACTGTCATGATGTCAGTTTCCCTGTCCTCCCGTGCTCTCTCCCCCTCCCCTACCTGCGTGTCTGGAGCTGGGTGGAGTGCCTGACTCCTCCCGTGCACACCTGGGGTGCATCAGCCTAATCACCACCACCTGCTGCTGAGTACAAGAAGGCTTGGCAGTCTACACTCGGTGCCAGACCGTCCGCGTGTAAAACGTGAATGTTTCTTGCTAAGCTTTGTTATATGGTACCTTCCTGCAAATGCTCATTTGGATTTTTGCACCCTCCAGATTCCTGCCTCTACTCGCCCAGCTCCTGCCGCCACGTTCCAGTCCCGGTATCGCTTCCAGCTCGTCTTGTCTCCTGTTCGTCTCGTCTCCTGCTCGTCTCGTCTCCAGCTCGTCTCGTCTCCTGCTCGTCTCGTCTCCTGCTCGTCTCGTCTCCTGCTCGTCTCGTCTCCTGTCCGGTCCTGGTCTCTGGTTTGTCACCCGCTCCCCGCTCTGGTCTTCGTCTGCTCCGCCCGCCCTGGTACCGCACCTGCTTCTATCCCCGTCCTGGTCCTGTCCTGCCCGCCTCTACCTGCACCGCACCCGCCTGACCCGTCTCCCGCTCCCCGGTTCCTGTACCTGCTCTTGTGACCTGTTTAAAGACTGCATTTTCACCGCTGTAAATAAACACTGTTAAAACTGCTCTGGTCTGCATCCTTTGGTCCTATCCGCACCGTTACGACAGAACGGTCTGGCCACTATGGACCAAGCAGGCTCAGATCCGGACCAGACGCGCCGCCTCACGCACTCTCACCCCGAGGCGGTGCTGGGTCAGCATGAACAATCCATTCGAACTCTATTGGAGCTAAATCAGACATTGTCCCAGCAGGTGGCACAGCTTAACCACCAGGTGGCCGCGCTCCTCGTCACCCCGCCTGCTGCAGCTGGAGCGCCGCCACGCCTCCCGGAGCCGAGAGGCACGGATCCGGAGCCGTATGCTGGACAACCTCACCTCTGTCGCGGATTCCTGTTCCAGTGCGAGTTCATGTTCCAGCAATGCCCTTCTCGTTTCAGCTCGGGGGCCACCAAGATCCGATATATATGTGGATTACTCCGGGGCAGAGCTCTCCAGTGGGCAGAGGCGCGCCTAATGAAGACGTCTGTGGATAGCCTGGATTTTAATGAATTTGTGTCCACGTTTAAGCTGGTGTTTGACCACCCGCACTACCAGGACAATGCTGCCTCCCGGTTATTGACTCTCAGCCAGGGCTCCAGGACGGTAGCGGATTATTCCATTGAATTCTGGACACATGCGGCGGAGCTGGACTGGACGGACAGCGCGCTGCGGGCTGTGTTTGTGCGGGGCCTGAACGAGACTTTGAAAGATGAATTGGTTTCCCGGGACGAACCCCCCGACCTGCGGACCCTCATCTCCCTCACTCACCGTATAGACAACCGCCTACGGGCTCGTCGCCGAGAGAGACGCCGGTCACCGGTCCCGCCGGAGCCACGCGCTGCCCCGCCCCCGCCGGATGAGCCCATGCAACTCGACAGGACCCTTGTGTCGGCCGAGGAGCGTCAACGGAGGCGTCGTCTGGCCGGGGCTTGCCTCTACTGCGGTGAGCGCGGACATTATGTGGTCACTTGCCCAGTTCGGCCAAAAGGGGGGGCCCACCAGTAGCACTGGGAGTACTGGTGGGCGAGCAACACATCCTGGACTCTTCTAATAGACTGCGGCTCAGCGCCACCCTGTGCGTTCGCACAGAGACCTTATGCGTTTCCGCCCTTATCGACTCCGGGGCTGAGAGGGACTTTATTGATGCCCAAGTCGCGGAGCAGCTCGGGGTCTACCTGGAGCCCCTCGAACGCCCCTTAAATGCCCAGGGGCTCAATGGACGTTTTCTGGGGCACATCACTCACATCACAGAACCTGTCACCGTGATTCTGTCCGGCAACCACCAAGAGAACCGTCAGTTTCATGTCCTGTCCTCCTCCGCTTCCCCTCTGGTCCTTGGTTACCCCTGGCTACGCGCCCACAACCCTGTTTTCGATTGGGCCAGGGGCGGAGTTTCGGGCTGGAGTCCCGATTGCCACGCCAAGTGCCTTCGGTCCGCCCTCCCTCCGGCCGGGAGGTCCGTTCCTGTCGCTGATCCGTCCCCAGACACCCCCAATCTGTCCTCGGTGCCTGCTGAATATCACGACCTGGGGGAGGTTTTTAGCAAGAGCAAGGCCCTCTCTTTACCGCCCCACCGTCCATATGACTGCGCCATTGACCTCCTGCCGGGTGCCCCATTACCATCTAGCAGGCTATATAACCTGTCTAAACCTGAACGCGAGTCAATGGAGGACTATATCCGTGGTTCCCTGGCTGCCGGAATCATCCGCCCGTCCACTTCACCCGTGGGAGCGGGGTTCTTCTTTGTGGCTAAGAAGGACAAATCCCTGCGGCCTTGCATTGATTACCGGGGTCTGAACAATATAACCGTAAAGAATAAATACCCGCTTCCCTTACTGGACTCGGCATTTACGCCCCTCCACGGTGCGACCATCTTCTCAAAGTTGGATTTGCGGAATGCGTACCACCTGGTGCGCATCAGGGAGGGAGACGAATGGAAGACGGCCTTCAAGACACCCCTGGGACATTTCGAATACTTGGTTATGCCCTTCGGTCTCACCAACGCCCCTGCCGTATTCCAAGCCCTCATCAACGATGTGCTCCGTGATTTCCTTAACCGATTCGTCTTTGTTTACTTAGATGACATCTTGATTTTCTCGCGGTCCCCCCAGGAGCATCATCAGCACGTTCGCCAGGTTCTCCAGCGCCTCCTCGAGAATAAACTGTTCGTGAAAGCTGAGAAATGCGAGTTTCACGCAGAGGAGGTCAGCTTTTTGGGCTTCATTGTGGGGCGGGGCCAAGTAAGAGCTGACCCTGAAAAGATCCAGGCTGTCACTGAGTGGCCCGTTCCTACCAGCCGGAGACAGCTCCAGAGATTTATCGGCTTTGCCAATTTTTATAGACGTTTCATCCGGGATTTTAGTAGGGTTATCTCGCCCTTAACTAAACTCACCTCTCCTGCTTTGCCGTTTGCCTGGTCTCCTGAGGCGCAGACAGCCTTCGAGAAGCTTAAGAGACTGTTTACCTCCGCTCCCATCCTGCACCAGCCCGACCCTTCACGGCAATTCATCGTGGAGGTCGACGCCTCCGACTCGGGAGTGGGGGCCGTGCTTTCGCAGAGGTTCGACCCCCACAACCGCCTCTGTCCCTGCGCCTTCTTTTCCCGGCGATTGTCCTCGGCCGAGGTCAATTATGATGTGGGGGATCGGGAGCTCCTTGCCGTAAAGTTGGCCTTGGAGGAGTGGCGCCACTGGCTCGAAGGGGCGGAGCAACCATTCATCGTCTGGACCGACCATAAAAACTTGGAGTACATCCAGTCCGCCAGGCGCCTCAATCCCCGTCAGGCTCGTTGGTCCCTCTTCTTCAGCCGCTTCAACTTTCTCCTCACCTACCGCCCCGGATCTCGGAACGTCAAACCAGATGCCCTCTCCCGCCAGTTCGCCCTGGAGGATAGCCCGGTCACCGCAGAAACAATTATCCCCTCCTCGTGTGTGGTGGCCGCGGTCCATTGGGATATCGAGGACACCGTCCGAGAGGCCCAGACCAACGACCCCGACCCAGGTAACGGCCCTCCAGATAAACTGTTTGTTCCCGATTCTGTCCGGTCTCAGGTGCTCCAGTGGGTCCATGCCTCCCGTTTCGCCTGCCATCCTGGTGCCGGTCGCTCTCTCTCCCTCCTCAGGAGACGCTTCTGGTGGCCCACGATGGACACAGACACCCGGGCTTATGTCGCCGCCTGCCAGGTATGTGCTCGGGCCAAGGCCTCCCACTCACCCCCTTCTGGTCTCTTGCATCCTCTCCCAGTTCCTCGTCGCCCTTGGTCCCACATCGCCTTGGACTTCGTGACGGGCCTTCCCCCTTCCCAGGGGAACACGGTGGTTCTCACCATTGTGGACCGCTTCTCCAAGGCCGCCCATTTCGTTGCCCTGCCTAAGCTCCCCACAGCCAAAGAAACTGCCGACCAGCTGACCAGTCATGTCTTCCGACTCCACGGCATCCCGGTGGACATCGTGTCCGACAGAGGGACCCAATTCACCTCTCAGGTATGGCGGTCTTTCTGCGACAGTTTGGGGGCCACGGTTAGCCTCACGTCCGGGTTCCATCCACAATCTAATGGGCAGACGGAGCGGGCCAACCAAGACCTGGAGTCGGCCCTACGGTGCACAGCCTCCGCCAACCCCGCGACCTGGAGTACTCACCTACCCTGGATAGAGTACGCTCACAACTCCCTCGTGAGTTCCGCCACTGGTATGTCCCCCTTCGAGGCATCGCTGGGATATCAACCCCCTCTCTTTCCCACGGAGGAGAGGGACCTCGCCGTCCCGTCTGTTCAGCGCCATCTCCAGCGCTGTCGCCGGATCTGGAAGAAGGCCAGGGCGGCCCTTCTTCGGGCTGGAGCGCGCACTAAGGCGACGGCCGATCGCCACCGTGTCCCGGCGCCCGTATACCAACCTGGCCAGATGGTTTGGCTCTCCGCCAAGACGGTCCCGCTGAAGACGGACTCCCGTAAGCTGTCCCCCCGATTCCTGGGACCGTTTAAGATCATGAGGATCATAAATCCATCGGCGGTGCGCCTCCAGTTACCCCCGTCTCTCCGGATTCATCCGACCTTTCACGTCTCCCAGGTTAAACCAGTCCGGACCAGCGACCTGTGCCCTCCGGCCGATCCCCCACCGCCCGCCCGAGTCATTGACGGCCACCCGGCGTTCACCGTCCGCCGCCTGATTGACGTTCGTCGCCGTGGTAGGGGCCTCCAGTACCTCGTCGATTGGGAGGGTTACGGTCCGGAGGAGCGATCCTGGGTGCCCAGGGCACGCATTCTGGACCCCGACATGGTGAGAGACTTCCACCGCGCTCATCCTGACAAGCCTGGGGGTCCACCAGGAGGTGGACCTTAGGGGGGGGGTACTGTCATGATGTCAGTTTCCCTGTCCTCCCGTGCTCTCTCCCCCTCCCCTACCTGCGTGTCTGGAGCTGGGTGGAGTGCCTGACTCCTCCCGTGCACACCTGGGGTGCATCAGCCTAATCACCACCACCTGCTGCTGAGTACAAGAAGGCTTGGCAGTCTACACTCGGTGCCAGACCGTCCGCGTGTAAAACGTGAATGTTTCTTGCTAAGCTTTGTTATATGGTACCTTCCTGCAAATGCTCATTTGGATTTTTGCACCCTCCAGATTCCTGCCTCTACTCGCCCAGCTCCTGCCGCCACGTTCCAGTCCCGGTATCGCTTCCAGCTCGTCTTGTCTCCTGTTCGTCTCGTCTCCTGCTCGTCTCGTCTCCAGCTCGTCTCGTCTCCTGCTCGTCTCGTCTCCTGCTCGTCTCGTCTCCTGCTCGTCTCGTCTCCTGTCCGGTCCTGGTCTCTGGTTTGTCACCCGCTCCCCGCTCTGGTCTTCGTCTGCTCCGCCCGCCCTGGTACCGCACCTGCTTCTATCCCCGTCCTGGTCCTGTCCTGCCCGCCTCTACCTGCACCGCACCCGCCTGACCCGTCTCCCGCTCCCCGGTTCCTGTACCTGCTCTTGTGACCTGTTTAAAGACTGCATTTTCACCGCTGTAAATAAACACTGTTAAAACTGCTCTGGTCTGCATCCTTTGGTCCTATCCGCACCGTTACGACACTTACGTTTGTTTATACATTTTCTTGGCTCCTGAGGCTGTATTTCCTGGTCATGTTTGTCCAATTGAGATATCTTTGCCCATTGCACCGAGGCATAAAATTGAATAATGGTGTGTTTGTGTGTGGCGGCATCAGCATTTCATTCCTCCAAAGTGCAGCTCTTGGTGAAATCTTTCTGGGTTTCGTCCATAAATCAGATATAAAGACACAATTATGCAACGTGGGTATAAATGGCTATATTTATTGTTCTAGATTCAGTGCTAAATCCAGTAGCCTAATTTATAGTCTTCTGTATGAAGGACATAACATAGCTTTGAATAATAGCCTACTTTACTTTTTGCATATGGAAGCATTTTACATGAGAAAACAAAAGCCCTTTGCCTTTGTTGTATCCTTTCATTGGCTATGTTGCACCTTATCCCATTGATATCAGCACCAAAATAGCAACAACGTGGGTAATAGTAGGTTATTTTTGAACAAAGGTGTACATGGCAAATGCCGGGACACAGATGATGACTTGTCGTTATGGCCATATCATAATTGACACATTTGGGCACAGTCGCCACAGCATCCGCTCTGGTGTTATGGAGTGGGCAGCACACAGGATCAGCTCGGCTTACGGACCGCAGTGTAATAACCTCAAATGAGCATCCTTGTTTCCGATGAGAAATGCGCGATATTTTTCATGTGCGTGTCCTGCTCAGTGCTGACTGTCTCCTTATTGACTGTCTCCTTATTGTCTTATGGTCATGGCAGACGCGCTGTCAGTGTGGAGCCGTGTGTTGCTGAGACAGGATGATTTGTGGAGGCAGAGAGCGCGCGGTCATTTGTGATAACCCAGGAAGGCCATTTATCTTACCTCAGCGTTGAAGTGATGATGATGCTCCTCCTCGGACACGGCACACGAAACCCAAAGCAAAAGGTGCAAGCAGAGAGCTGCCGCGTAGACGCCATCCGATGGTTTTCTTTTGACGGCGGATACTAAGGTCATAATGACCTGTTTTTCCCGAGTGTTTATCAGAAGAAGCCGCCTCGTCTGCTTATGCCTCCCTTTTCGTGTGTCAAATGCGAGCCATCAGGAGCTGGCTGTCAAGCTGGCAGATTCCGATGAAAACGGCAAAAGGACGATTGTACAAATAATCCCATGTAACGCACCGATGTCAAGCGCTGCATTGTACACCCGCTGGCCTCGCCATTCTTATTTACACCAGGGGGGCTACATCCATCTCGCAGCATCAATGGCCATGTACAGTACACAGTCTGCGCAAAATATTCTGCCTCCCGTCTTCACGCGTGCGCTCTGGCTCCTCACGCGGCGCAGCGCTGCACGTTAGCATCACAAGAACTGAGACCCACTGCAAGCTACACGAAATGTCTCCACAGCCTCCTATGCTCTGTGTTTACACTGTAGCGACGTCTCCCGGGGATTTAACAGGAACTGGGATTGGATAGATTCCGATTTACCTTGGCAACTGAGGCAGATTAGTCAGTAGCCTATATTTCACCAAGCACAAATCTACAAATAGTTTCCTAAAATAGGCATAGGGAAATGTCTCCAAACACCTTTTTATCAACCTATTATTATTCATTTGCATATGCTTATTGTAGATTTGTTCTAAG